>NC_141876.1:127894772-128197803 GCF_056163025.1 Triticum urartu
CTCGCGAGGCACGTGAGGGAGAGTACAGGCCAAAAACGAGGAACCGAGAACAGGAAGGAGGCAAAAAGGCAATGGAACCAGGCCAGCAGGGAACACCAGAAAGCAAATTCTGACTAAAAAGGGGTAAACCAACTGCGGAAAGCAAATGAAAAGCGGCGTCTGACACCTAGTCTAGTCTTCTTGTCTTCTTACTAGCGCAGAGCTAAGTGCTGCCACTAGGCGTGGGAGGGAGCCCCCGAGGCCCGAGGGCAGCACTCCTGAGACTCCGAGGCGTGTACAGCCCCACTCATTATTACATGAGAGTGTCACGAGCGGAGATTCTTCACAGGCACTGGGCCTTGATTCACAGGCGTCGGGCCTTGCTTCATGGGTAGAACCTCCAGAGGTGCTGGATGTTCCAGGCGTTCTTGATGGGGATCCCGTCCTGCGTCTCCAGGCGCGCGGCGCCAGGCCTGGAGACGTGGGCGACCCGAAACGGGCCCTCCTACATGGGCGAGAGCTTGTGCAGCCCTTCCCTGGAGAGCACCCGCCTCAGGATAAGATCACCCACCTCGAGCGTCCTTGAGCGGACGCTGCGGTAGTGGAACCGCCGCAGCGCCTGCTGGTACCTCGCAGCTTGGAGCGAGGCTTCATAGTGGCGTTCCTCCCCCAGCACGAGATCCATCCCCCGCATGGCGTGCTGCTGCATTTCATCAAACACCAGGACCCACGTGGAGCGATACCTGACCTCATGTGGGAGAACCGCTTCTGCTTCGTAGACGAGGAAGAACGGGGTCTCGCCCGTCGGCTTGGTGGCGGTGGTACGGATGGACCACAGCACGGACTGGAGCTCATCGTGCCAGCCCCTACCGCAGGCCTCAAGATTCTTCTTGAAGGTCCTAGTCTTGAGACCCCTCAGGACCTCCGCATTGGCGCGTTCGTCCTGGTTGTTCCTCCTAGGGTGCGCCACGGAGGCGTAGCAGATCTGCGTTTCAAGGTTAGCACAATATGTTTTGAAGAGATTGCTAGTGAACCGTGAGCCGTTGTCGGTGATGATGCGATTAGGGACCCCAAATCGGCTTACGAGGCCCTTGATGAACTTGACTGCTGACCCAGCTGGGATGATGCAGATGGCTTCCACTTTCGCCCACTTGGTGAATTTGTCGATGGTGATGTAGAGGTAGCAGTAACCTCCAGGCGCTCGAGGGAATGGGCCCAGGATACCCAGCCCCCAGACAGCGAACGACCATGAGAGCGGGATAGTCTGGAGGCCCTGAGCCGGCTGGTGGATCTGTTTGGCATGGAATTGGCAGGCCTTGCAGGATTTCACCAGCTTGGTCACGTCGTTGAGTGTTGTGGGCCAGTAGAACCCGCTGCGGAAAGCCTTGCCGACCAGGGTGTGCGACGATGAGTGGTGCCCGCAATCTCCGCCATGTATGTCAGCCAGCAACTCTTTCCCCTATTCCCTGGAAATGCATCGCAAAGAAATGTCATTTGTCCGCTTCCTGTATAGCTCACCGTCCTGGATGCAGTACGCCGTAGCCTGCCGGGCCACATGCTCTGCGTCTTCCTCCTTCTCCGGCAGCGTGCCTTGTGTCAGGTACGTCCTGAACTCTTCGATCCAGCACCCCTCCTGAGACTCGAGCGCTAAGAGGAGGCGCGCTCCTGAGGTCAGGCCGCAGATGGGGGCTCCCGAGGCTGGTGGCTGGGGGAGCTCCTCCTGAGGTGGCATCGGCTCCGCAGGCGGAGGTGCTGCCGAAGGCTTGAAGAGCCGCTCCTCGAAGACGCCAGGCTCCTGGGGTTGCCGCTTGGATGCTCTTTTGGCGATGTCGTCGGCCTCTTTGTTGGTGCCACGGGGCACATGCTGTAGCTCCAGGCCCAGGAACTGCTTCTCCATCTTGCGTACCTCCGCGAGGTATGCCTCCATGTGCTCATCCTTTGGCTCGTACACCTTGTTGGAGAAGTTGACGAGGAACTACGAGTCTTCCTTGATGGTGAGGCATTTCACCCCCAGGGACACCGCAGCCTTGAGGCCGGCGATGAGACCCTTGTACTCCGCGATGTTGTTGGAGACCTTCTCGCCCCGCTGGAAGCAGAGTTGCATGGCGTAGTAAAGTTTGTCCTGAGTGGGCAAGATGAGCACGACTCCAGCCCCCGCGCCCTGGCGTGCAAATGAGCCATCAAAGTACATGACCAACCGTCTGGCGCTTCACTCCCTGGTGAGAGGGATCGGTTCTCGCCTGCTTTGAGCTCCGGGGTGTTGGTCCATTCTACCACAAATTCGGTGAGTGCAGCACCATTCGGTGACCCTTCCCGCAGCATTGGGGCTCCTGAGCACTCTCTACAACGGGTAAGCTGAAACGACCTTGATGGGGTAACCTTGGAAGTAGTGGCGCAGCTTGCGCAAGGCCACCAGGAGCGCGAGCAAGAGCTTCTGGGGCATGGGGTATCGTGCCCTCGCATCTCGCAGCACTGTGTTGACGAAGTACATTTGGTGCTCGACAAGGGTGGGAGAGCTGACGGAGTTTTTGGCTCCCAGGGACTGAGGTGTTTCCTGTGGGTTTCCAGCTCCTGGGGCTTGATGACTGGATGGGGCAGCCATTGTCTCGGGAGCATAGCCTTGGTGTTGTGAATCTTCATCCGGCTTGGCGGCTCCATCTTGCGGGCCCTTGACTTGGGGCTCCTCTCTGAGGGCCACCAGCGCCGCGCTGGCGGAGTGGGGTGTGGCACACAGGTAGAGTACCAAGGGCTCGCGAGGGCGAGGTGCCACCATCACCGGCAGGCTGGTCAAGTATCTCTTGAGGTCTTGAAATGACAGGTCGGCCTCGGGGGTCCACTCGAACGGACCCTTCTTCTTCATCAGCTTGAAGAACAGCAAGGCGTGCTCCCCTAACTTGGAGATGAAGCGCCCCAACGAAGCCACGCAGCCTGCGAGCTTCTGCATCTCCTTGAGGTTTTGCGGTGGGCTCACGTCTTCGATTGCCTTGACCTTCTCTGGGTTGGCCTCGATCCCTCTATGGGACACGAGGAAGCCCAACATCTTGCCGGAAGGGACACCAAATACGCACTTCTCCGGATTGAGCCGCAAGTTCACCTGGCGCAGGCTCGCGAAGGTCTCTTCCAGGTCCTGAATCAAAGTTCTCACCTCCCGAGACTTTACCACAATGTCGTCGACATAAGCCTCAATGTTTCTCCTGAGCTGCCGCCCCAAGGCGATGTGCATCAGCTGCTGGAAGGTTGCTCCTGCGTTGTGCAGTCCGAATGGCATGCAAGTGTAGCAGTATACCCCGCATGGGGTCAGGAAAGCTGTTTTCGACTCATCTTCCACCGCCATCTTGATCTGGTGGTATCCTGAGAACGCATCCAGGAGACATAGCATATCACACTCAGCGGTGGAGTCGACAATCTGGTCAATGTGCGGCAGCGGGAACGGGTCTTGAGGGCAAGCCTTGTTGAGGTTGGTGAAGTCGACACACATGCGCTCCTTCCCTCCTTTCTTCGGCACGACGACCGGATTCGCCAGCCACTCTGGGTACCGGACTTCGTGAATAACACCTGCTGCCTCCAGCTTGCGGGTTTCCTGAACGATGAAGGACTGCTTCTCCGTGGACTGCCGCCTTGCCCTCTGCTTCACAGGGCGCACGTTGGGGCATACCCTCAGATGATGCTCGATCACTCTTCTCGGAACCTCGGCCAGCTGCTTGGGTTCCCAGGAGAATACTTCCTTATTTACCCGCAAGAAGTCCACCAACTCTTTTTCTTGATCTGGGGCGAGGTTGGCGCCTATGGTAAAGGTGGCGCCAGAGGCCCCGTCCTTGTCGACCGGTATCTGCTTCGTCTTGGCTTGACCTTCAGTGAACAACTACTTCTTCTTGGTTGGTGCAGCCCCCTTGGCCTTGGGCAGGGCCTTGCTGTCCGGACAAGCTGCCGTCGTGGCCCTGAAGGCGAGTTTGAGGGCCACCAAGGCTTCCTTGGTGTCTCCGGCCACGGTGAGGACGCCCTTCCTTCCTGGCATCTTCATGAGGTTGTAGGCAGGATGGGTATCCGCCATGAATTGGGCCAGCACCGGGTACACGAGGATGGTGTTGTACAGCAAGCCGATGCGGGCGATGCCGAAGTCGATCAGCTCGGTGCGGTAGTTGTCGCGTGTGCCGAAAGTTACAGGGAGACGGATCTTCCCCGGGGGGTTGGAGGAGCCGCCGCCGACCCTGGAGAAAGTCTTGCTGGGGCGGAGCCGCTCAAGTGGTACATGAAGGAGGCTGATAGCCTCCACGGAGAGCACGTTGACGCCGGCGCCGCCATCGATGAGGGTCTTGGTGACGGCTACGCCGCAGATGGTGGGCATGCAAAGCATCGGAAGCACGCCCGAGCCAACGGTGGTGACTGGGTGATCCCCCGAGTTGAAGGTCAGGTCGGCCTTGGGCGCCGCCCAACCAGGGGGAGCCCCTGCCGCGTGGAGACGGCGCTGATCTAGCGAAAGAACGGCTTGGCGTGACGATTCGAGGGCGGCGCCTACGAGCCACCAAGGAGAGCCGTGATGACGGGGGGTGCTGGTCCTCTGAAGTGCGCGATGAAGAGGTCACACAGCTCCTCCCAGGAGGCCACAAAAGATTCCGGCAGATGGAGGAGCCAGGCGCGCGGCATGCCAGCAAGGGCCGTTGGGAGCCAGTTGGCCATGACTTTACCTTCGCCCCCGGCCTCCAGGACAGCCTCCTCGTACGCCAGCAGGAAGGCTGCCGGATCCGCCGCACCATCGTAACGAGGCGGCATCTCCGGCTTGAACTTGTGCGGCCACTGCGCCCGCCGCAAGGCGGGGGTGAAGGCCCGGAGCCCCCCAGCGCTGCGGAAGGCGCCCGTCGATCCAGTCGGAGAAGAGGCGGCGTCCATGAGAGTCGGTCAGAGAGGCAAGGCCGTCGGGGGGCAAGGCTCCGGCGCACCTCTACCTGGCGTGCCAAATGTCGGATTTCGGGTTTCGGCAAAACCCTTGAGGTTCGAACACTGGGGTGCGCACTAAGATCTCTCCCCCTCTTTAGCTCGCACTCCGTATGATCTCATGGCCTAGCTCGATGAACCCAAAGAAGATGAGACACAAGAGTTTATACTGTTTCGGGCCACTGTTGTGGTGTAATAACCTATTCCAGTGTGGTGTGGTGGATTGCTCTTGGGCTGAGGATGAATAGTTACAAGGGAAGAACATCCTCCTGAGGAGAGGTGTTCCTGTGTTTGGTGAACTTGTGTGGTTCGGGATGATCTGGGTCCAACCCCCCTCTATGGTGGTGGCTAGTCCTATATGTAGAGGCCCGGGTCCTCTTCCCAAATATTAAGCGGGAAGGGATCCCACAATGGCCAGTTTGAAGGGCGACAACTAGTACAAGCTATCCTGACAAAAGTAGTCTTCGCCTGCCAAAGCCTCTGGTGATGACGTCGTCTTGGGCTCCACGGTGACCTCCGTCCTGCTGCCCCGGTGGTCTTGGTCTCATTGCACCGATATGGAAACATTTGCCTGATGCCTCGGGACTCCTCGCCCGCGCTTGCCTCTTTAGCACCAAAGAGGAAACGAGGACACTGAACGCGGCCCACCTGGCGCCCGCCTGGCTCCAGTCATCATGGCTTGCATCACACAAACCTCGCGAGGTGTCCCTTGCCTTGATCTCTCCGCCCCTCGCGAGCTAGCCGGGTGAGGCCGCCCCTGAGGAGGTCTTGCGTCGTCCACCTCGCGAGGCTTGGCCCCTCGTGAGGGTCTTGAGTGTTTGCTGGTGAAGATGGGCCGTACAGGGCCGCTGGTGGAGCCACGCTGTGGGCCGCAGGCAGGCAAGTCTGGGGACCCCCGTTCCCAGAACGCCGACAGTTACGTCGATGCAATCTTTGACACCGATCTGAATGACTCTAAGTGACGATCTAGATACATATTGAAAGAGGGAGCGATTAGCTAGAGTAGCTCCGTGCAGAGCATTGTAGACATAGAAAATTTGCAAAATACATACGGCTCTGAATGTGGCAGACCCGTTGACTAAACTTCTCTCACAAACAAAACACGATCACTCTTCGTGTGTTAATCACATAGCGATGTGAACTAGATTATTGACTCTAGTAAACCCTTTGGGTATTAGTCACATGGAGATGTGAACTAATCACATAAAGATGTGAACTATTGGTGTTAAATCACATGGCGATGTGAACTAGATTGTTGACTCTAGTGCAAGTGGGAGACTGAAGGAAATAAGCCCTAGAAGCAATAATAAAGTTGTTATTTATATTTCCTTATATCATGATAAATGTTTATTATTCACGCTAGAATTGTATTAACCAAAAACTTAGTACATGTGTGAATACATAGACAAACAGAGTGTCCCTAGTATGCCTCTACTAGACTAGCTCGTTAATCAAAGATGGTTAAGTTTCCTAGCCATAGACATGTGTTGTCATTTGATGAATGGGATCACATCATTAGAGAATGATGTGATGGACAAGACCCATCCGTTAGCATAGCACTATGATCGTTTAGTTTATTGCTATTGCTTTCTTCATGACTTATACATGTTCCTATGACTATGAGATTACGCAACTCCCGAATACCAGAGGAACACTTAGTGTTCTATCAAACGTCACAACGTAACTAGGTGATTATAAAGTTGCTCTACAGGTGTCTCCGATGGTGTTTGTTGATTTGGCATAGATCAAGATTAGGATTTGTCACTCCGATTGTCGGAGAGGTATCTCTGGGCCCTCTGGGTAATACACATCACTATAAGCCTTGCAAGCAATGTGACTAATGAGTTAGTTGCGGGATGACGCATTACAGAACGAGTAAAGAGACTTGCTAGTAACGAGATTGAACTAGGTATGGTGATATCGACGATTGAATCTCGGGCAAGTAACATACCGATGACAATGGGAATGACGTATGTTGTTATGCGGTTTGACCGATAAAGATCTTCGTAGAATATGTAGGAGCCAATATGAGCATCCAGGTTCCGCTATTAGTTATTGACCGGAGTTGTGTCTCGGTCATGTCTACATAGTTCTCGAACCCATAGGGTCCGCACGCTTAATGTTCGATGACGATTTGTATTATGAGTTATGTGATTTAATGTACCTAAGGTTGTTCGAAGTCCCGGATGAGATCACGGACATGACGAGGAGTCTTGAAATGGTCGAGACGTAAATATCGATATATTGGAAGGCTATAATCGGACATTAGAAAGGTTCCGAGTGATTCAAGTATTTTACGGAGTATCGGAGAGTTACGGGAATTTGCCGAGGGAAGTACTGGACCTTAATGGGCCATACGGGAAAGGAGATAAGGGCCTCAAGGGGCAGCCACGCCCCCCCCCATGGGCTGGTCTGAATTGGACTAGGAGGGGGCGGCACCCCCCTCTCCTTCCTTCTCCCCTCTTTCCCCTTCCTTTCCCCTCCTAGTTAGACTAGGAAAGGGGGGAAACCTACACCTAGTAGGAGTAGGAATCCCCCCTTGGGGCGCTCCATAGGAGGCCGGCCCTCCCCTTCCTCCACTCCTTTATATACGGGGGAGAGGGGCACCCCATAGACACACAAGTTGATCTTTAGCCGTGTGCGGTGCCCCCCTCCACAGATTTCCACCTCGGTCATATCGTGGTAGTGCTTAGGCGAAGCCCTGCGTCGATAACTTCATCGTCACCGTCATCACGCCATCGTGCCGACGAAACTCTCCCTCGGCCTCAACTGGATCAAGAGTACGAGGGACATCACCGAGCTGAACGTGTGCAGATCGTGAAGGTGCCGTGCGTTCGGTACTTGATCGGTTGGATCGCAAAGACGTCTGACTACATCAACCGCGTTACTAAACGCTTCCGCTTTCGGTCTACGAGGGTACGTAGACATACTCTCCCTCTCTCGTTGCTATGCATCTCCAAGATAGATCTTGCGTGATTGTAGGAATTTTTTTGAAATACTGTGTTCCCCAACATTAGGATCCTTCAGAGATTTAGCATAAAGATCTTCAATAACAATACCCCTTGGAATAAATTGAAATATTTCATTCTTGCAAAAGGATCTCTTATCACTTCAACAAAGTCCGGGTGAACAAGAATCATCTTAAGATCTCCATCAATTTTGCGAAAGAAATCACTAGAAAACGCCTTTTCTAAATATTCTCTTTTAGCTCTAAGCATTGCGGTTCTTTTCTTACTTTCATCCATAGAAACATGAAAGGTCTTTAATTGATTCATCTACTTTAGGCACAAAAATTTTCATCTTGAGATTTTCCACATCATGAGCAATTCTATCAACACTTCTAAACAAATCATCAATCTTACTCAATTTTTCTTCTATGGAAGTGTTGAAAACTTTTTGAGTGTTGATAAATTCTTTAATATTATTCTCAAGATCAGAGGTGTTCCTATTATTATTATAAGATTGATTTCCATAGGAATTACCATAATTATTAGAGGAATTACTAGGAAAAGGCTTAGGATTAAAATTACCTCTATAAGCATTGTTATTGAAATTATTTCAAGAGATAAAATTCACATCTATGGCATCACTATTTTGCTTAATCAAAGTAGACAAAGGCATATCATTAAGATCAGTAAAAGCACTTCTACTAGCAACCAATTTCACAAGAGCATCAACTTTTTCACTCAAAGAAGAAATTTCTTCAACTGAATTAACTTTTTTACTAGTAGGAGCTCTTTCAGTATGCCATTGAGAATAATTTGCCATAATATTATCAAGCAATTTGGTGGCTTCACCCAAAGTAATCTCCATAAAAGTAGCACCCGCGGCGGAATCTAAAAGATTACGAGAAACAAAATTCAACCCCGCATAAAAATTTTGTATGATCATCCAAAGATTTAACCCATGAGTTGGGCAATTCCTTAACATCATTTTCATCCTTTCCCAAGATTGTGCAACATGCTCATGTTCAAGTTGCTTGAAATTCATGATCTGGGTTCTAAGGAAAATAATTTTTGTGGGAGGAAAATACTTAGTGATAAAAGCATCTTTGCACTTATTCCAAGAATTGATACTATTGCGAGGAAAAGAAGAGAATCAAATTTTTTGCAGAATCACGCAAAGAAAACGGAAATAATTTCATCTTGACCACATCATTGTCCACATATTTTTTTCTTTGGCATATCGCATAATTCCACGAAGGTATTAAGATGGGACGCTGCATCCTCATTAGGAGTACCGGAAAATTGGTCTTTCATAACAAGATTCAGCAAAGTAGTATTATTATCACAAGTCTCTGCACTAGCGGCGGGAGGAGCAATCGGAGTGCCAATAAAATCATTGTTGTTGGTATTTGAGAAATCACATAACTTGGTGTTCTCTTGAGTCATCATGACTACACAACAAGATTGCACTCAAAAACAGAACCGACAAGAAAATGGCGAACAAAAACGAGAGGCGAATAAAACGGCAAATTTTTGTGAAGTGGCGGAGAGGAAATGAGAGGCAAATGGCAAATAATGTAAATTGCGAGGAGATGAGATTTGTGATTAGGAACCTGGTATATGTTGAAGATCTTCCCCGGCAACGGCGCCAGAAATTCCTTTTGATGTCGCTTGAAGCTACGTCGGTATTTCCCCAAAGAGGAAGGGATGATGCAGCACAACGGTGGTAGGTATTTCCCTCAGATATGAAACCAAGGTTATCGAACCAGTAGGAGAACCAAGCAACACAACGTAAACGTACATGAGTTAAAGGGGTTGTCAATCCCTTTCGGGGTATGGGGTCTCAAGTGGCAAACGAACATGAGATAAATTTGTAGCAAATTGATAGATCGAACGCTAAATAAAATAAATAAGGAAAAATTGCAGCAAGGTATTTTTGGTCTAATAGATCTGAAAATAAATGCAAGAGAAAAGTAGATCGCAAAGGCAAATATATGAGAAAGAAGACCCGGGGGTCGTAGGTTTCACTAGTGGCTTCTCTTGAGAAAAATAGCAAACAGTGGGTAAAAAAATTACTGTTGGGCAATTGATAGAACTTCAAATAATTATGACGATATCCAGGCAATGATCATTATATGGGTATCACGTCCAAGATTAGTAGACCGACTCCTGCCTGCATCTACTAGTATTACTCCACACATTGACCGCTATCAAGCATGCATCTAGTATATTAAGTTCACAGAGAAACGGAGTAATGCAATAAGAACGATGACATGATGTAGACAAGATCTATCTATGTAGAGATAGACCCCATTGTTTTATCCTTATAGCAACGATACATACGTGTCGTTTCCCTTTCTGTCACTAGGATCAAGCACCGTAAGATCAAACTCACTACAAAGCACATCTTCCCTTGCAAGATAAATAGATCAAGTTGGCCAAACAAACCCCAAATATCGGAGAAGAAATACGAGGCTATAAGCAATCATGCATATAAGAGATAAAGTGTTGGGGAACGTAGTAATTTCAAAAAATTCCTATGCACACACAGGATCATGGTGATGCATAGCAACAAGATGGGAGAGTATGTCCACGTACCCTCATAGACCGAATGCGGAAGCGTTAGCACAACGCGGTTGATGTAGTCGTACATCTTCACGATCTGACCGATCCAAGTACCGAACGCACGACACCTCCGAGTTCTGCACACGTTCAACTCGATGGCGTCCCGCGAGCTCCGATCCAGCAAAGCTTCATAGGAGAGTTTCATCAGCACGACGGCGTGGTGACGGTGATAATGATGCTACCAATGCAGGGCTTCACCTAAGCACCGCTACGATATGATCGAGATGGATTATGGTGGAGGGGGGCACCGCACACGGCTAAGAGATCAATGGTCAATTGTTGTGTCTCCAAGGGGTGCCCCTCTCCCCGTATATAAAGGAGTGGAGCAGGGAGAGGGCCGGCCCTCTCTATGGCGCACCATAGGGGAGTCCTACTCCCATCGGGAGAAGGATTCCCCCTTTCCTAGTAGAATTAGGGGCCCTTCCAAGTAGTAGGAGTAGGAGAGAAGGAAAGGGAAAAGAGAAGAGAAGGAAGGAGGGGGCGCCGCCCCTCCCCCTAGTCCAATTCGGACTAGGCCTTGGGGGGGCGCAGCCTCTCCTCTCTCTTTCCCCTAAAGCCCAATAAGGCCCATCTACTCCCCGGCGAATTCCCGTAACTCTCAGGTACTTCGAAAAATACCCAAATCACTCGGAACCTTTCCGATGTTCGAATATAGTCGTCCAATATATCGATCTTTACGTCTCGACCATTTCGAGACTCCTAGTCATGTCCCCGATCTCATCCGGGACTCCGAACTACCTTCAGTACATCAAAACACAAAAAATCATAATACTGATCGTCACCGAACTTTAAGCGTGCGGACCCTACGGGTTCGAGAACTATGTAGACATGACTGAGACACGTCTCCGGTCAATAAACAATAGCGGAACCTGGATGCTCATATTGGCTCCCACATATTCTACGAAGATCTTTATCGGTCAAACCGCATAACAACATACGTTGTTCCCTTTGTCATCGGTATGTTACTTGCCTGAGATTCGATCATCAGTATCTCAATACCTAGTTCAATCTCGTTACCGGCAGGTCTCTTTACTCGTTCCGTAATACATCATCCTGTAACTAACTCATTAGTTACAATGCTTGCAAGGCTTATAGTGATGTGCATTACCGAGCGGGCCCAGAGATACATCTCCGACAATCGGAGTGACAAATCCTAATCTCGAAATACGCCAACTCAACAAGTACCTTTGGAGACACATGTAGAGCACCTTTATAATCACCCAGTTACATTGTGACATTTGGTAGCACACAAAGTGTTCCTCCGGTAAACGGGAGTTGCATAATCTCATAGTCATAGGAACATGTATAAGTCATGAAGAAAGCAATAGCAACATACTAAATGATCAAGTGCTAAGCTAACGGAATGGGTCAAGTCAATCACATAATTCTCCTAATGATGTGATCCCGTTAATCAAATGACAACGCATGTCTATGGCTAGGAAACATAACCATCTTTGATCAACGAGCTAATCAAGTAGAGGCATACTAGTGACACTTTGTTTGTCTATGTATACACACTTGTACTAAGTTTCCGGTTAATACAATTCTAGCATGAATAATAAACATTTATCATGATATAAGGAAATATAAATGACAACTTTATTATTGCCTCTAGGGCATATTTCCTTCACAAAGAAACTCAAATAACTTTCATGGATATAAAAAGATAGATCTGATCATAAACTCAAAGTTCATCGGATCCCAACAAACACACCGCAAAAGAGTTACATCATATGGATCTCCAAGAGACCATCGTATTGAGAATCAAGAGAGAGAGATGAAGCCATCTAGCTACTAACTACGGACCCGAAGGTCTACAAAGAACTACTCACGCATCATCGGAGAGGCACCAATGGAGGTGGGAACCCCATCCGAGATGGTGTCTAGATTAGATCTGGTGGTACTGGACTCTGCGGCGGCTGGATGAATATTTCGTCGACTCCCCTAGGGTTTTTGGAATATTGGGGTATTTATAGAGCAAAGAGGCTGTCCAGGGGGGCACCCGAGGTGGGCACAACCCTCCAGGGCGCGCCTGGGCCTCCTGGCGTGCCCTGGTGGGTTGTGCCCCCCTCGGGGCACCCCCCAGGCACAGCCAGGGCCCATTGTGTTCCTTCTAGCCCATAAAAATTCTCCGTAAAGTTTAGGGGCATTTGGACTCCGTCTGATATTGATTTTCTTCGATGTAAAAAACACAGAAAAAACAGGAACTGGCACTTGGCACTATGTCAATAGGTTAGTACCAAAAATGATATAAAATGACTATAAAATGATTATAAAACATCCAAGATTGATAATATAACATCATGGAACAATCAAAAATTATAGATACGTTGGAGACATATCAATAACATGCAAGGGTACAAGTATAGATCCAAGACATATGATCATCATCATAAGAGAAATATCAAGGATTAGTCATGAAAGGCTCATGCCTTGCATGTATCCAAATGGAGTTTCTACTCCAAGTTTGAGGCATCAATGATGTTCAATTCAACTCTCAAATGACAAAATACTTTCTCATCAAGCAGTTTGGTGAATATATCCGCCAATTGCTTATCGGTACGAACATGCTTAAGATTGATGTCTCCTTTAGCAACATGATCTCGAATGAAATGATGACAAACTTCAATATGGTTAGTTCGGGAATGTTGCACGGGGTTGTGAGCAATCTTAATAGCACTCTCATTATCACAAAGCAACGGAACATGTTTCACATATATCCCATAATCATTAAGGGTTTGGGTCATCCAAAGTAATTGAGCACAACATGATCCGGCGGCAATGTATTCCGCTTCGGCGGTGGATAAGGATACCGAGTTTTGTTTCTTGGAGGACCAAGACACAAGAGATCTACCAAGAAATTTACAAGTACCCGAAGTGGACTTTCTATCAACCTTGTCACCGGCATAGTCCGAATCGGAGTAGCCAATAAGATCAAAAGAAGACCTCTTAGGATACCAAATGCCAAAATTTGGTGTATGAATTAAGTATCTCACTATCCTTTTCACAGCCTTAAGATGACATTCTTTAGGGGCCTCTTGATATCACGAACACATGCACACACACTTAGCATAATATCGGGACGGGAGGCACATAGATATAACAATGAACCAATCATAGAGCGGTAAACCTTTTGGTCAACCGGTTTCCCATCCTTAGTCAAGTCAAGATGTCCACTATTAGGCATGGGTGTTTTCATACCTTTGATTTCCCGCATGCTGAACTTCTTGAAAAGGTCCTTGGTATACTTTGTTTGAGAAACAAAGGTACCTTCCTTAGTTTTATTAATTTGCAAACCAAGAAAGAATTTGAGTTCACTCATCATAGACATCTCAAACTTCTCCGACATTAGCCTTCCAAACTTTTCACTAAAATGAGGGTTAGTCGAACAAAATATGATATCATCCACATAAATTTGGCACACAATAATTCACCATTAACCCTTTTAGTAAAAAGTGTAGAATCAAATTTCCAAATATCAAAGCCTTTTTCAATAAGAAACTTGGTCAAGCATTTATACCATGCTCTAGGAGCTTGTTTAAGACCATAAAGAGCTTTGTGAAGTTTGTAAGAATGATCAGGTTTCTTGGGATTAACAAAGTCGGAAGGTTGTTTAACATAGACTTCCTCCTCAATTTCACCATTTAGAAAAGGTACTTTTAATGTCCATTTGGTATAAGGTGATATCATGGTGATTGGCGTAAGCAAGTAACATGTGTACAGACTCAAGACTAGCAATGGGGGCATATGTCTCACCATAATCCATACCTTCGACTTGAGTGTAGCCTTGGGAGACAAGACGGGCCTTGTTGGGTACAACTTGTCCATCCTCAACTTGTTCCAATGACATTGTGGTTGTCGTCCGGCTTTTCTACCAATGTACACACTTGATTCCTCTCGAAATTGTGTAGCTCTTCATGCATAGCGTTCACCCAATCTGGATCTTCAAGAGCTTCTTCAAACTTCATAGGTACAATTCTATAGATGAATAAGTAATGTTCACAAAAGTTAGCCAAACGAGTTTTAGAGTGA
Source organism: Triticum urartu (assembly GCF_056163025.1). NCBI lineage: Eukaryota > Viridiplantae > Streptophyta > Magnoliopsida > Poales > Poaceae > Triticum > Triticum urartu. The sequence continues at coordinate 127,909,286 of NC_141876.1, forward strand.
GTAATTCTCTCGGTTTGAATTTCATTGATGATTTGTTCGACGGGATGATCTCTTGTGACTCTTGCTCTAACTCGTCATAGCTTTTGTTTGGGTCAGGGTGAACATCCTCTTCAATATCGTCTTCTTGTCCTTCTTCATTGTTGTTGGCGTTGTTGTTCTCTTGTGGAGGTGGAGAAGGAGTTCGATGAGGTTCATCTTGTTGTACTTCCTCGTTTCCTTCATCTTGATATGTTCCACTTGTGGATGCCTCCAAGTCAACTTGTGGTTCACCTTGTCGTGAAGTTGAGGCTTCCAGTTGAACGGACGAGGTACTCTCCTTCACCTCCGTTGGGCGAATCTTGCCAATAGACAAGTCTTGAATTGCTTCTGAAGGATTTTTATCTCCTACATCAATTAGCAATTGCTCTACTGGTGAGCCGTTAGATTCATCAAACTTCACATCTACTGTCTCTTCAACCTTTCGAGTGAAATTGTTGTAGACACGGTAAGTGTGAGAGTTTGAGCCATAACCGAGTAGGAAGCCTTCATGAGATTTAGGGGCAAATTTTGAATGATGATGCTTATCAAGAAAGTAACACTTTGAGCCAAATACTCGGAAGTATCCAACTTGGGGTTTGTTACCGGTGAGAAGGTCATATGCCATCTTGTCGAGAAGCTTGTGAAGGTATAGTCGATTCGTTGCATGACAAGCTGTCTCAACTGCTTCCGTCCAAAAGTGTTTTGGCATCTTGTATTCATCAAGCATTGTTCTCGCCATCTCAATAAGTGCCCGGTTCTTCCTCTCAACAACTCTATTTTATTTAGGTGTGTACATAGCCAAGAACTCATGTGAAATCCCTTCTTCGTCAAGAAAGGTATCCACATTAGCGTTCTTAAACACCGTTCCCTTGTCGTTCCAAACCTTCTTGATCTTCACTTCAAATTAATTTTGGGACTTCCTAGCGAAGTTCTTGAAGATATTTTGGAGCTCGATTTATCATCAAAAAATAACACCCACGTAAATCTAGAAAAATCATTAACAATGACCAATCTGAACGAGTTACCACTGAGACTCTTGTAGGCGTTGGGACCAAAAAGATCCATATGAAGTAGCTCAAGCGGTCTTCTTGTGGTCATGATGCTCTTCACGAGATGACTTCCTCCAACTTATTTTCCTGCTTGACAAGCATTGCAAAGTCTATCCTTGTCAAATATAACATCTTTAACACCAAGGATATGATCACCTTTAATAAGCTTATCAAGATTTCGCATGCCCACATGACCTAAACTTCTATGCCATAACTAACCTTTAGAAGATTTAGCAATTAAGCAAGTTCTAGGTTGAGCTCTTTTAGTGAAGTCAACAATGTATAGATCACCTCTACATATACCGATAAAGACCATATTATGATTATCTCTTTGAAATACTTGGCAATCTACTTCAGTGAATAGGACATTGAAACCAAAATCGGCTAGTCTAGATACAAAAAGTAAATTATAGCTAAGAGATTCAATGAGCATAACATTTTGGATAGAGCTGTCATGTGAGATGGCCACCTTACCAAGGCCAACCACCTTACCCTTTGAGTTATCACCAAAAGTGACATACTTTTGGGGACCGTCGTTGTCAGCAAGCTCACGAAAGATGTCCTTATCTCCGGTCATATGATCAGTACATCCACTATCAATAACCCATTCATTTCCTCCAGCCATGTAACCACGAAGGTTAGCCATAAGACCAAAGTGTCTCACTGACTCATGAAGATCAAAGTCACTATCATCATCCTCATCATAATATCCATGTTTAACATCGTCTTGTGATTGATCATCACCTAGAGGGAGTGATTCATTAGATTTACGACCATGACAATGTGCATATTTATGAATTCTAATGACTTGAGAAATGATGCTACTAATGACTCCAACATCTCCTTTGGCACGCATAAGTTCACGAAGCTCAAATAGACAATCACCAAATTTAGGATCACTAGGATTCATTTTATGAAAAGCTATGGACTTTTGAAGGATCTCATCTAGATTTTTCAAGGAATAGTTTGTAAAGCGCTCCTCAAGGTATCTCCATATGGTATAAGCACATTCAAATGTAGGCAAGCATACAAGAAAATTTCTAGGCAATCCTCTCATGATAAGATCAATAGTTCTAAGATTGTGGGTCATGTCAAGATACTCATCGGGGGTAGGATGCAAGGGATCAATAGGAGGCACATAAGGGTTAACAATATACTTGTTCAAATTATATTCATTGAAAATCTCAAGCATCTCATTCTTCCACGCACTATAGAACTCTCCGTCAAGCATGGGCACTCTACGTCTAATACTCCCAATCATAGACTCATCCATCTTCCTCCAATGGTGATTAAACCAAAGCAATGGAGACCAATACTCTAATACCAATTGAAAGGATCGAGAAGAGGTGTCTAGAGGGCGGGTGATTAGACCCTCAACAAGCAAAAAATGGCAATTTTTAAGTTCTTCGAGTTGAAGTGGAGTTTTAGCACAAGTTTAAGCATTGACAATACATTTCAAGCAAGCATGGAAAGAGTATGGGCAACGGAGAGAGTAAAGCATGCTAGATGCAAGAAAGTAAAGGGATGGGATTGGAGTGTGCAAATGCAATGTAGATACGGAGATTTTTGGCGTGGTTCCGATAGGTGGTGCTATCGTACGTCCACGTTGATGGAGACTTCAACCCACGAAGAGTAACGGTTGAGCGAGTCCACGGAAGGCTCCACCCACGAAGGGTCCACGAAGAAGCAACCTTGTCTATCCCACCATGGCCATCGCCCACGAAGTACTTGCCTCACTCGGGTAGATCTTTATGAAGTAGGTGATCTCCTTGCCCTTACAAACTCCTTGGTTCAACTCCACAATCTTGTCGGAGGCTCTCAAGTGACACCTAACCAATCTAGGAGACACCACTCTCCAAAAGGTAATAGATGGTGTGTTGATGATGAACTCCTTGCTCTTGTGCTTCAAATGATAGTCTCCCCAATAGTAAACTCTCTCACACAGATTTGGCTATGGTGGAAAGATGATTTGAGTGGAAAGCAACTTGGGGAAGGCTAGAGATCAAAATTCTTGTGGTTGGATTGGAATGGCTTGGTCTCAACACATGAGTAGGTGGTTCTCTCTCAGAAAATGAGTAGTGGAAGTGTAGGCACGTTCTGATGGCTCTCTCTCAAATGGAGAAGGGGTGGACGGGTATATATAACCTCCACACAAAATCCAACCATTACACGCATTTGACCCAACTCGGTCAGACCGAATAGAAGAACTCGGTGAGATTGATCCAGTTCAAAATGTGAACGTTAGGAATCTCGGTGGGACTGACATGATCAACCCGGTGGGACCGATGTGCTAGGGCTAGGGAAAAACATCATCTCAGTGAGACCGATTGCATGAACTCGGTGAGACCGGTTTCAGCAAAGAGCAAACAGAGACTTGGTCAAGCAAACTCGGTGGGACCGATCGCTCATTTCGGTGAGACCGAAATGTTATGAAGGGAAACAGAAAGTTTGCAGGGTCATCTTGGTTAGACCGAGATCCGTATCGGTGTGACTAAATTGTCTAGGGTTTCTGGCAGTGGCTATGTCATCTGAACTCGATGGCGCTGGATAGATCAAATCGGTGGGGCCGAGTTTGACTTTGGGTTTTGGACATATTTGGAAATGAGAAAGTGGCTGAGGGTTTTGGAGCAATATCACTAAGCACTTTGAGCAAGTAGACCATTAAGTAACACCTCATCCCCTTTTAATAGTATTGGCTTTCCTATGGACTCAATGTGATCTTGGATCACTAAAATGAAAATGAAGAGTCTTGAGCTTTGCCAATCATTGTCCTTAGCATTTTGAAGGGGTTCCATATTCTCTTGTCCTTGCCACGCCATTGTTGAACTCATCTGAAATACTCTACGTAAAGATATTAGTCCAACAAGAGACATGCTGACATTAATTACCAAAATCACCCAGGGAGCACTTGTCCTTTCAAAGCGCAATGGAGACGCGGAGAATTTTTGGCGTGGTTCCGATAGGTGGTGATATCGTACGTCCACGTTGATGGAGACTTCAACCCATGAAGGGTAACAGTTGCACGTGTCCACAGAGGGCTCCACCCATGAAGGGTCCATGAAGAAGCAACCTTATTTATTCCACCATGGCCATCGCCCACGAAGGACTTGCCTCACTCAGGTAGATCTTCATGAAGTAGGCGATCTCCTTGCCCTTACAAACTTCTTGGTTCAACTCCACATCACGACGGAGGCTCCCAAGCGACACCTAACCAATCTAGGAGACACCACTCTCCAAAAGGTAATAGATGGCGTGTTGATGATGAACTCCTTGCTCTTGTGCTTCAAATGATAGTCTACCCAACACTCAACTCTCTCTCACAGATTTGGCTATGATGGAAGAAGGATGTGAGTGGAAAGAAACTTGGGAAAGGCTAGAAATCAAGGTTCAAATGGTTGGAATGAAATCTCTTGATCTCAACACATGATATGTGGTTCTCTCTCAGAAAATGTATGGTGGAAGTGGATGCACGTTCTGATGGCTCTCCTCCATGAGGAACAAGGGGTGGAGGGTTATACATAGCCTCCACAAAAATCCAACCGTTACACACTTTTGACTCATCTCGGTGGCACCGATTAGGAAACTCGGTGGCACTGATTTGTTCACAAATATGAACATTAGGAATCTCGATGGGACCGACTGGAACAACTCGGTGGGACCGATGTGTTAGGGCTTAGGGCACACTTCATCTCGGTGGTGTCGATTGCATCAACTCGGTGAGACCGAAGTGAAGCAATAAGCAACAGAGAATTTATCAAGCCATCTTGGTGAGACCAATTGCAACAACTCGGTGAGACCAAAGTGCATGCCACAGATCACAAAGCGCTGACAAGGCCATCTCGGTGGGACCAAGATTGGAATTAGGGTGTGGACATATTTGGATGGAGAAAGTGGCTGAGGGTTTTGGAGAAATATCACTAAGCACTTGAGCAAGTAGACCATTAAGCAACACCTCACCCCCTTTTAATAGTATTGGCTTTCCTATGGACTCAATCTAATCTTGGATCACTTAAATAGAAATGGAGAGTCTTGAGCTTTTGCCAATCTTTGTCCTTATCATTATGAAGAGGTTCCACGTTCTCTTGTCCTTGCCACTCCACCGTTGAACTTGTCTGAAATATATTAATAAAACTATTAGTCCAACAAGAGATATGTTGACATTAATAACCAAAATCACCCAAGGAGCACTTGTTCTTTGATCAGGGCTTAAGGGATCTCATCCATGAAGTCCATTTACTTTTGTTGCCATTGTATATGATGTAACAGTGTTTCTCCCAAGGTCGTCTGCTCATCATAGTCCCCTAGGAAATTCTTTAGGGAAAATTCACCAGGTTTTGAGTCATGTAGCACTTCACACAGTCTGACCTCAAATGGCACATTGTCCAACAAGAGGCCCCTTCCGAGTGGCACGGGGAACCCATGCTGTTGCACATTTTAACGTACCTTCATAATGTGTAAGCACGCCCCTCAGTCAGTCTATCATTCCCGATAGATCAAATATAGCATCATCATGCGCAACTGCAGTCTCAGTGTCACTAGGTCAGCTGATGCACAGCTACCCTTGTGCGGTGTTGTCGCGCAATAAGCAGCATCATCCATGCCTGCCTCCCCTCCCGTCTCTTGGCTATATTTCAGTGTTAGAGTCTTCTACATCATCAGTGACTCCACAATTTCCTTTCGAAACTCGGATACATGTCCCTCCTCAACCTTTCATACAATTGATTCTGCTTCTATTCACTCCTCGCTTTTTTCATGATGAGCCCCACTTCTCTGCTGAGTGTGAAAACCAACTTGTGCGGGACATTGACACCTATAGCCCTTGCACGGCCAAGGGGCTCTTTTGTTTTCAGAGTATCAGACAGAATGTCACATGGCCCCGAGTTCCTATAGAACCTTCCAGGGATGTTGGAAGCCTTTACCATCATGCGATACAGTTCTTCGTCATGTGAGTTTTCAAAGTAATAAGTTCCGTTGCCGCGCCTTCTAGCATGTGTCCGCAAGTAGTCTCTAGCGTGTTCGCCCCTGATTTCACAAAGGGTCGGTTTCCCACCCGCAGCTACAACTTCTTTGTCCTCCTGATCCCATATCAGTTTCATGTCGTAGTATCCAGCTATACCCATACAGTGGGTGGGTGTTCCTCTTATGAAGTTCCGATTGTTTGGCACTCTTCTGAGTAAACTCTGTAGTTGCCCTGACCCTTTTGAATTCTGCCCAATATGCCTTTATAATTTGGGGGCATGCGGGAATTGGGTCCTTGCCTTCACTCAAGTACTTCTTGTACAACACGTGCTTCCAGTTTCTCCAAGCATACCTGGCCTTCTTCAGTGCAGCATGTTCCACCCGCATTCTCCACTGCTTTGGAACATTGAAGTGATCCATAATCTTCCAGACTATCCTTTGCCACGTTTTTGTGTCAGCCTTCCGAAACTCCGACAGATTAATGTTGAGCCTTGCCCTGCCAACAAATCCACACACACTCGTGAACCTCGTGCATGCTTTATCTGGTTTAGTTGGAGCCCAAGACTTTTAATCAATGTCGATTACTTCATATACTCTTAAACCGCGTTTCGATGTCGATTACTTCATAGATTATCATGAACATTTTTCGAAATTCCTGAATAATTTTTTGAAGTAGGGAACATTTTTAAAATATGTGAATATTTTCTTCATCCACGAACATTTTTGAGTTCGCAAACATTTTTTGAAAGTTCGTGAATATTTTTTAAATTCATCATTTTCTTACAGATTCATGAACATTCTCTTAAACCATGAATATTTCTTGAATTTCTGAACATTTTTTTGAAATCGTGAACATTTTTTAATGTCCTGAATAATTTTTTGAAGTAGGGAACATTTTTAAAATTTATGAATATTTTCTTCATCCATGAACATTTTTTGAATTCACAAACATTTTTTGAAAGTTCATGAATATTTTTCAAATTCGTGATTTCTTTTACATATTCATGAACATTCTCTTAAAACATGAATATTTTTTAAATTTTTGAACATTTTTTGAAATCATGAACATTTTGTGAATTCATAAGTATTTTTAAAATCTGCAAAAAAAAATGATTTATGATTTTTTTTTTGTTCAAAATGCACATTTCATAAAATTTCAGAACTTTTTGTAACCCCGAATTATTGAAATGGAAAGAAAAATCAAAAAGAAAAAAAAATAAAAGAAATGAAATGAAAAGAAAAGAAAATTTTAAAATCAGGACGCTTGGATATAGGCTTGCCCATACGGACTCGCTGGGAGAGAGGGTGCGCGCTGCCGCTCTTCTCACCGCATACCGCGCCGTATAGAAGCTTCCAGCAATGCCCGCAGCGTCCGTGACCATCATATTATTAATGGTCAGTTGTCGGCCACCGTCCCTGAAATAAGATATTTTTTAAGACAAGTCCCTGAAATAAGATAGTAAATACTTCTTTTGTTCGAAAAAATTTGTTCCTCAAATGAATGTATCTAGCACCAAGTTAGTGCTAAATACATTCATTCGAGAAACAAACTTGAAACAAGCTTTTTCGGACGGAGGAAGTAGAAGTTATACCTCGGCCTTATACGTGGCGGGTTTGAATCTCAGTACGACTGGGCGAGAGGGATAACGATACCATCTGCAACCGAGCTCAGAAGAGCACTTTCCACTTTTCTTCGTCCAGCACACAGAATATATCTCTCAATTATACATACCCTCGTTTTTTTAGGGGTAGACACCGACCCTCGTTTTGTGTCTCCCCCAATGGTGCAGCCTCCAGTCAATCATGTAGCACATGCATGGCGCACTCTCTCCGAGATGTATGGGTGCATGTGGCATGGAACTAACTTACTGGAAAACTATTCCTAACTAACCTTGACCGCATCTCCAACAATTTCACGTTTCCGAGCATGGGCCGGCGTACATAGAAAATGTATCGAGTGCTCTGGTTTTCTGTGCTTCCCGTACAATATGCAAGATATAGTTCATTATTATTTCTGTATTATACTTCTTCGGCATCTCAACTTTGTCCTAACTTTAAGTATAAACTTGTACTGCTAAAGTTAAGACGCTTATTTTGATCAGAGAGAGTACATGTTAATATTTCTTCTATAAAGATGATCAAATTTTGTAAATTTTGGTTTGAAACAAAATTATATGCCTGAATAATAAGTGAATGGAGCACCAACCTACAACAGTCACAAGATTAAAGTCGACCATATACAGAGGACATATATCTCTAAGACAAAAACAAGTAATTTCAGCACAGAGGTATATCTATCATGCTCAAAAAATAAACCTACAGGTCATCGAGTTCAAATATCTGTCACGCTTGTTCCCCAAGCCACCAGCTTGCCACTGAAGGTGGGCGGAACAATGGACTAGCGTTTTGCAATGAGTTATAGTTATTTTGTGTCAGTTTTATGTGAGTTAGTGGCGATAACTGACGGTTGAAGCAGCATCGCACAGAATAATAATCTCACATATTTATTCCCGTCATGGTATGGTTATAGTGGTCGATGCAACACGCACAAGAGATTTTTGGTATTTTGGTTATACTTGTCGGGCCAATGGATTGTTGTCCGAATTTAGATATAAAATGTATGGCCGGATAAAATATGGTACCCATGTCATTGTTTTTCTTTTCTTAAAGGAGTTTATGTTTTCTATAGAGTATGCAATGCTCTACCATGTAGACTTTGGTTGAATTGGTGGTAATTGGTATGTGTGTCAAAGTGCAAACAGAAGCTGAGAAGCATATGATTTTGTCAAAACAAATTACTGAATTATAGGACACTAAACTGACATAGCTGCAAGAAATCAGTATCTTGCTTAAAGAACTAAATATTGTGATTAAACTGGTTAACTGGTACAACACATTAAAATAGAGTCATGGGTACGAAAAAGGTAGCCCTTGGCTAGACTATTTGCTTGGTTCAAGTTTTCCCATTAATTTTGAGCCTCATCTAATCCTCTAAAGTATAATATCCAAAGCACTTTCATCCTAGCCGGGTTCTGTATGTCACACAAAATTCATGTCTATATTTTTGAGAAATTGACGAAAATGTAAATCATGGTGGCGTAAATCTCTGGAAGATTAGACCATACGTTATTTTATTTTTTTGCGGGAGACCATACGTAAACTTTGCTGAAACAAAACCGGACAATGGCCCGCCAAGTCTAGTAGGTACCCCCTTTGTAAATTAGGAGTAAAATTGAAGAAAGAACGTAAAAGTGTGTCTTGAGAGCAGAAAATATGCTTCCGTATACCTTGAGTCATAGCCTTCGCCCAGCCAACTTTTTTTTTTCTGCAGCCCTGCCGCTAGATTAGACTTTCACGACACGGTTTCTCATTAATTTGACCTCACTTAACCCACTTAAGTTTAACTTAGGAAGCACTTTCATCCCTGCAGGGTTCTTAATGCAACGCAAAGTTTATACTCCCTTCGTTTAGGTGTGTAAGTCATCTTACGAAAACCAAATAATTCAAAAACACTTAGGCGCGGTGCATTAACTTCTACCTCATTTCTTGTTTCTTGACATATCAACCAATAAGAGATGTGGGTGTGCATGTTTTTAATGACTTGAGACTATCAAACACGACATGCAATGATTAGTTCATTGCATGCAATGCTATTAATTAGCAAATAAACATTAAGTTCTCTCGTTTTTCCCTCCTCCTTAGTCACGGTGCACAACTTAAGATAACTTATTCACCTATAGACAGAGGGAGTACCTAAACTTTTTGAGGAAATAGTTACTTCATTGTACTAAATCAGTGATAATTAATATGGATCGAAGAGAGTATAATAATGTCTGAAAGCATTTTCATAAGAAATTTACTGAGCAATCTCAAACACCATATAGGTATTCACAAATCCAATTCAACATGTACGTACAAACTAAATCATCAATTTTTTTGCGGGGCAACTAAAACATGCTTGTTGACCCTCCTGATCATGATGCTCTCCTCCCAATGTTCCTCCTCTCTTCTTCGAGGAAATAAAAATGAATTTCTTGTGATCCTAATTCCCTGTGCAAGATTCATTTTTCTTTGCAGGAACTGTGCAAGATTCATTTTTATTTCGTGGCATGGCCCGTGTGCGCTTGTGGTTCTTCCCTTGTGCGCGGCACACTATATTGTAGATGACAAGTGGGCCCTCAAATATTTCCCCATGCCATCCATCTAACTACATCGACCAGCTCCTCGGCAGCAGTGATCGAGCGGCGGAGCAGCCGGCCCCGGAGCTGCCGAACATCTCGTCGAGGGCCATGACGATCCCCATGGCCAGTGGCGTGCCAAGGCGGCGGGGGTCCGGCACCACCAGCCGGAACACCTCGTCGCCCACCGGCGACTCCTTCCGCAGCACCTCCACCACGGCCTCCCCGCGGGCGTCCCGCACCGCGACGCACCGCCGCGCGTACGACCCCTCCACCACGTACGACTCGCGCAACGCCGGCGTGAGAGGCGTTACGTGCGCGAGCGCTTTCTGCTTGGACGACGACGACGCGTGGGCGTGGCGCAGCAAGCCGGCGTGACAGCGGCGCACGGAGAGGAGCGCCTTCGGGGCGTCGGCTTCGCCGCCGTCGCCGTCGTAGATGACCCAGTGCTCTGCCAGGCTGAGCCTTCTACGCCGCACGGTGAGGAGCGGGACCCCTGCGGCGTCCATGAGGACGACGTCCTCCGCGTGGCGGCGCCTGCGACCGGACGTGCCGTAACAGTCCACGCGGAAGGCGAGGCCGCCGGTGGCGTCGAAGACAGTGAAGCCGTCGCAGTTGAAGAGCAGTGACTTGCGCCACACCGTCAGCGCCGTGGCCTCCGGCGGCGGCTCCTCCTCCTCGGCCCCAGTTCCTACGGGCCGCGAGTGGCCAGCAGCCGGCGCCTCTGGCAGCACCACGACCGCGTCGGGGTGCACCTTTGCCATCTCCTTAATGATGTCCTCTGTCTTCCCTAGCTCGCTCTTACAGGGCGGCGAGGGCCCTGGCTGAGCTGCGGAGGGGTAGGATGGGGGAGACGCGAGGGATTTATACGGGCGAGGGGGGGGGGGGGGGGGGGGGGTGAGAAATGACGTGATGACTGATGAGGGCGCGCGCATACATGTGGATGTGGGCGGTGGTTTCAATTGGCCAGCGTAAGGCTCGTTAAAATGGGAAGAGGAACTTAGAAGTAACATCACACACTCCAATACAACTTTGCTTATGTGGCACATATTTAATAAAGAGAAAGGTGCTTGTGGTAACTAGCTAAATTACCGGAACATCACACACTCCAAAAAACAATGAGTCTATAATCTAATAAATACATCGTTGCATGACACTACATAGATGTTCCTACCCACTATGAAGATAGTAATATAGTCTAGAAAAGTGTGTAAGTTACTAGCTTATGTTCTTGTCCATTATGATCAGCCTAACTGATTGCTATCCTCAGCGCAGCCACGGACGTGTCCTGTTTCCTACAGGCTCCTTTTTTGCTGGATCATTGGATGCGTGGGGTCTACCTTATGGAAAAGTTGCACGAATCAGCATACTGTAGTAGAGGACATAATGTTTGGCTTGGATAGCTAGCCACATGTGCACTGGATTTATTTCGGCAGAGGACAAAACCGAAGTTATTCCCAGTGATGCGCAAAGGGTAAATTAAAAAGGGGTGCTATAAGTGAATTTCTATTGCTTACATATATAGTACAAAAAAAAGTCTTCCCGAGTTGATCTTAGTCATAGGATTCGCCTCAGGATTCACTTTTTATTTTCTTCAAATTGTAGGTATATGATTTATTTATTTTTGGGCCGTGCTATGCGTCAGCCCGTGGATCCTTTTAGAAGATCCGCCGGTCTACGAGCCGTTCAATCTGACACAGTCTCCTCAAGTGTCGTTGTCATTTTTGCAAAATAAGTCTTTTCGCAACAAAGGTCTCGTTGCAGAATATTTTTTAGATCTTTTTTAAAACAAATCTCTTGTTGCAATTTTTTTTGCAATCAATGTCTTGTTGCAGAAAGTCATCCCGTTGCATTGCTCGCGGCCGTGGCCTCGAGCAGAAGCTCGGTCTTGTTGGGGAAGAGAGGAGGGGTGTTGTGTATGCGATGATGATGCTGATCATGATGATGGTAGAGGCGATGCAGCATGAGGCCGGAGCGGCATATCTGGGCAACGGCGGTCGGAGTAGAGCTCCGGTGTGCGCGCTCGAGCGGCCATGGCCACTGGTCACGAGCGGACACAGGGAGACGGGAAGGGGTGACCGTGTCGGCGTGCTTGTCGACGGCCTCGTCCACGTACTGCCGGCGGCAAGCAGCAGTAGTGGCAGTCGAAGCAGCCGATGGAGGCGTCGTCTTGATGGGGAGCTCGGTAGAGCAGGAGAGGATCTAGATCGAGATCCTGCAACACAACACTTGTTGCAGTGGGGGGATTGCAACAACGACTCGGTTGCAAAAACCAGTCTATGTAATACGTTGCTCCGAGTCATCTAATTAAAATACGGTTCGACGGCCACGGAGCCGACGAATGCGTTCGCTGTTATCGGTCGAGTGATTTAAATCATTTCCTTTTTTTTGCAGGAGAAATTGTAGGTATATGATGATATATACCTTTATCCTTCGTTTTGTTATATTATAGGATGGGTGCGACTAGGACACATCTAGATGTGACATCATGATGTCACATCTGGATGCGTTCGTTTTGTTGCCCTTTCATTGACAACTTTCTCTAGCTGTTTCGTTGTTTCTTTTTTGTTTTTTATTTGATTGTCCAGCTTGCCGCATACAGCGCAGGGCTTCGCCACTGAGCCGGCCCATTGTACGCACCCAAGAGCGTTGTGTTTGAACATGCGAACTCATAAAAATGCACCGCTTAAAGCTTATGAGTACCCTGCGTGCCAGTTTCTTTTGTTAGCATCAAACACGACAAACTAAGAAACGTACGTGAGATGCCTGGGTTTAGAAACGAATGTGGTCAAGGTGAGAGCTTGTACTTTAGTCCAATACGTGTAAAGCTCAAGAGATGATTAGCATTTGTGAACAATTTTTAAAAAGAGAATTTGTTTTAAACATTTGAACTTTTTTATAAAACGCAATCATTTTTTCTAAACTTGCGAGCATTTTTTTGAAAGACATGTACTTATTTTGATAATTTTGACCAAAATAGCTTTTGAAAAAACAAAAGAATTTTTCAAATTCCAAATACCTTTTGAAACATAAAAACAAATAAGAAAAATAAAATTACAAATTTGTTTTTAAATAAAAAAAGTAAAAAGGAAACGAAATCATGTGAAGAAAAAAAGGGAAAAGGAATAAATCAGGAAAACCATGAAGAGAACAAACAAACAAACATACACCCAAGTTGCGAATCGATGGTTAACATGCAACTAGGGCCACTACAAAAAGTACGATGTGTCCTAGTTGCGAGTCAATGGTTGACTTGCAACTGGGGCCCTACAAACATACACTTCCCTAGTTGCAAATTGATGTTTGACTTACAACTGGGGCCCCTACAAACATACGCCCTCCATAGTTGCGAGTCGATGGTTGACATGCAACTGAGGACACTACAAAAAAGTACAATGCGTCCTAGTTGTGAGTCGATGGTTGACTTGCAACTAGGCCCCTACAAACATACGACCCCCAGTTGTGAGCTGATGATTGACTTGCAACTAGCCCCCCTACAAACATATGTCCCCCAAGTTACGAGTTGATGGCTGACTTGCAACTCGGCCCTCTACAAACATATTGTCCACTAGTTGCGAGTCAATGGTTGACTTGCAACTTGGCCCCCTACAAACATATTGCCCACTAGTTGCGAGTCAATGGTTGACTTGCAACTAGGGCCCGACAAACATATGCCCCCTAGTCGTGAGTCGATGGTTGACATGCAATTGGCCCCCTATAAACATACACCCCCTTGTTGTGAGTCGATGGCTGACATGCAACTGGGACCACTACAAAAAAGTACGACGCGTCCTAGTTGAGAGTCGATGGTTGACTTGCAACTGCCCCCCCTACAAACATACGCCCCCTAGTTGCGAGTCAATGGTTGACTTGCAACTGGGCCCCTAAAAACATACACACCCCCTAGTTGCGAGTTGATGGTTGACTTGCAACTAGGCCCCTACAAACATACCCCCCAAGTTGCGAGTCGGTGGTTGACTTGTGACTTGCCCCCCTACAAACATACTGCCCCCCTAGTTGCGTGTCAATGGTTGACTTGCAACTGGGGCCCTACAAGCATACGCCCCGCCTAGTTGCGAGTCGATGGTTGACATGCAATTGCCCCGCCTAGTTGCAAGTCAATCATTGACTCGCAACTGCCCCCTACAAACACACACACACTCCCTAGTTGTGAGTCTATGGTTACTTGTAATTGGGCCCCTACAAACATACGCGCCCCTATTTGCGAGTCAATGGTTGAGTTGCAACTGGGTCCCTAAAAACCCAAAAACATATGTCTGAAGGAAATATGCCCTAGAGGCAATAATAAAGTTATTATTTATTTCCTTATTTCATGATAAATGTTTATTATTCATGCTAGAATTGTATTAACCGGAAACATAATACATGTGTGAATACATAGACAAACAAAGTGTCACTAGTATGCCTCTACTTGACTAGCCCGTTAATCAAAGATGGTTATGTTTCCTAACCATGAACAATGAGTTGTTATTTGATTAGCGGGATCACATCATTAGGTGAATGATCTGATTGACATGACCCATTCCATTAGCTTAGCACCCAATCGTTTAGTATGTTGCTATTGCTTTCTTCATGACGTATACATGTTCCTGTAACTATGAGATTATGCAACTCCCGTTTACCGGAGGAACACTTTGGGTGCTACCAAACGTCACAACGTAACTGGGTGATTATAAAGGAGTACTACAGGTGTCTCCAAAGGTACATGTCGGGTTGGCGTATTTCGAGATTAGGTTTTCTCACTCCGATTGTCGGAGAGGTATCTCTGGGCCCTCTCGGTAATGCACATCACTTAAGCCTTGCAAGCATTGCAGCTAATGAGTTAGTTGTGGGATGATGTATTACAAAACGAGTAAAGAGACTTGCCAGTAACGAGATTGAACTAGGTATTGGATACCGACGATTGAATCTCGGGCAAGTAACATACCGATGACAAAGGGAACAACGTATGTTGTTATGCGGTCTGACCGATAAAGATCTTCGTGGAATATGTAGGAGCCAATATGGGCATCCAGGTCCCGCTATTGGTTATTGACCGGAGACATGTCTCGGTCATGTCTACATTGTTCTCGAACCCGTAGGGTCCGCATGCTTAAGGTTTCGATGACAGTTATATTATGAGTTTATGAGTTTTGATGTACCGAAGGAGTTCGGAGTCCCGGATGAGATCGGGGACATGACGAGGAGTCTCGAAATGGTCGAGACGTAAAGATCGATATATTGGACGACTATATTCGGACATCGGAAAGGTTCCGAGTGATTCGGATATTTTTCGGAGTACCGGGTAGTTACGGGAGAAGCAATGGGCCTTGATGGGCTTTAGTGGGAAGAGGAGAAAGGGCCAAGGGGCTGCTGCGCCCCCCTCCCCTCTGGTCCGAATTGGACTAGGGAAAAGGGGGCCGGTCACCTCTCCTTCTCCTCCACTTCCTTCTCCCTTCCTCCCCTCTTGATGGACTCCTACTAGGACTTGGAGTCCTAGTAGGACTCCACATCCTGGCCGCACCAAGCCTTGGCCGGCCTCCTCCTCCTCCATCCTTTATATACCGAGGCAAGAGGCACCCCATGGACACACAAGTTGATCTCCGTGATCGTTCCTTAGCCGTGTGCGGTGCCCCCCCTCCACCATATTCGTGGTCATATTGCAGCGGTGCTTAGGCGAAGCCCTGCGACAGTAGTACATCAAGATCGTCACCACGCCGTCGTGCTGACGGAACTCTTCCCCGACACTTTGCTGGATCGGAGTCCGGGGATCGTCATCGAGCTGAACGTGTGCTAGAACTCGGAGGTGCCGTAGTTTCGGTGCTTGATCGGTCGGGCCGTGGAGACGTACGACTACATCAACCAAGTTAACGCTTCCGTTGTCGATCTACCAGGTACGTAGATCACACTCTCCCCTCGTTGCTATGCATCACCATGATCTTGCGTGTGTGTAGGATTTTTTTTTGAAATTACTACGTTCCCCAACAGTGGCATCCGAGCCTAGGCTTTATATGTTGATGTTATATGCACGAGTAGAACACAAGTGAGTTGTGGGCGATATAAGTCATACTGCTTACCAGCATGTCATACTTTGGTTCGGCGGTATTGTTGGATGAAGCGGCCCGGACCGACATTACGCGTACGCTTACGCGAGACCGGTTCTCCCGACATGCTTTGCACATAGGTGGCTTGCGGGTGACAGTTTCTCCAACTTTAGTTGAACCAAGTGTGGCTACGCCCGGTTCTTGCGAAGGTTAAAACAGCACCAACTTGACAAACTATCGTTGTGGTTTTGATGCGTAGGTAAGATTGGTTCTTGCTTAAGCCCGTAGCAGCCACATAAAACTTGCAACAACAAAGTAGAGGACGTCTAACTTGTTTTTGCAGGGCATGTTGTGATGTGATATGGTCAAAACGTGATGAGATATAAATTTTGTTGTATGAAATGATCATGTTTTGTTGAAGTTATCGGCAACTGGCAAAAGCCTTATGGTTGTCTCTTTATTTCATAAGATGCAAGCGCCAAATAATTGCTTTACTTTATCGCTATGCGATAGCAATAGTTGCAAGAGCAATAGTTGGCGAGACGACCATGTGATGACATATTGATATAGATCAAGATGATGGAGATCATGGTGTCATGCCGGTGACGATGGAAATCATGACGATGCTTTGGAGATGGAGATCAAAGGCTCAAGATGATGATGGCCATATCATGTCACATATTTTGATTGCATGTGATGTTTATCTTTTTTATGCATCTTATCTTGCTTTGTTTGACGGTAGCATTATAAGATGATCTCTCACTAATTATCAAGAAGTGTTCTCCCTGAGTATGCACCGTTGCCAAAGTTCGTCGTGCCCAGACACCACGTGATGATCGGGTGTGATAAGCTCTACGTCCATCTACAATGGGTGCAAGCCAGTTTTGCACACGCAGAATACTCGGGTTATACTTGACGAGCCTAGCATATGCAGATATGGCCTCGGAACACGAAGACCGAAAGGTCGAGCGTGAATCATATAGTAGATATGATCAACATAATGATGTTCACCATTGAAGACTAATCCATTTCACCTGATGATCGGTTATGGTTTAGTTGATTTGGATCACGTGATCACTTAGAAGATTAGAGGGATGTCTATCTAAGTGGGAGTTCTTAAGTAATATGATTAATTGAACTTTAATTTATCATGAACTTAGTCCTGGTAGTATTAGCATATCTATGTTGTGGATCAATAGCTCGCATTGTTGCTTTCATGTGTTTATTTTGATATGTTCCTAGAGAAAATTGTGTTGAAAGGTGTTAGTAGCAAAGATGCGGATTGGATCCGTGATCTGAGGTTTATCCTCATTGCTGCACAAAAGAATTATGTCCTTGATGCACCGCTAGGTGACAGACCTATTGCAGGAGCAGATGCAGACGTTATGAACGTTTGGCTAGCTCAATATGATGACTACTTGATAGTTTAGTGCACCATGCTTAATGGCTTAGAATCGGGACTTCAAAGACGTTTTGAACGTCATGGACCATATGAGATGTTCCTGGAGTTGAAGTTAATATTTCAAGCAAATACCCGAGTTGAGAGATATGAAGTCTCCAACAAGTTCTATAGCTAAAAGATGGAGGAGAATCGCTCAACTAGTGAGCATGTGCCCAGATTTTCTGAGTACTACAATCGCTTGAATCAAGTGGGAGTTAATCTTCCAGATAAGATAGTGATTGACAGAATTCTCTAGTCACCATCACCAAGTTAGTAGAACTTCGTGATGAACTATGATATGCAAGGGATAACGAAAACGATTCCCAAGCTCTTCGTAATGCAGAAATTGACGAAGGTAGAAATCGAGAAAAACATCAAGTGTTGATGATAGACAAGACCACTAGTTTCAAGAAAAGGGCAGAGGGAAGAATGGGAACTTCAAGAAGAACAGCAAGCAAGTTGCTGCTCAAGTGAAGAAGCCCAAGTCTGGTCCTAAGCCTGAGACTAAGTGTTTCTACTGCAAAAGGACTGGTCACTGAAAGCGGAACTACCCCAAGTGATTGGCAGATAAGAAGGATGGCAAAGTGAACATAAGTATATTTGATATACATGTTATTGATGTGTACTTTACTAGTGTTTATAGCAACCCCTCAGTATTTGATACTAGTTCAGTTGCTAAGATTAGTAACTCGAAACGGGAGTTGCAGAATAAACAGAGACTAGTTAAGGGTGAAGTGACAATGTGTGTTGGAAGTGGTTCCAAGATTGATATGATCATCATCGCATACTCTCTATACTTTCGGGATTAGTGTTGAACCTGAATAAGTGTTATTTGGTGTTTGCGTTGAGCATGAATATGATTTGATCATGTTTATTGTAATACGGTTATTCATTTAAGTAAGAGAATAAATTGTTGTTCTGTTTACATGAATAAAACCTTATATGGTTACACACCCAATGAAAATAGTTCGTTGGATCTCGATCATAGTGATACACATAATCATAATATTGAAACCAAAAGATGCAAAGTTAATAATGATAGTGCAATTTATTTGTAGCACTGCCGTTTAGGTCATATTGGTGTAAAGCGCATGAAGAAAATCCATGCTGATGGGCTTTTGGAATCACTTGATTATGAATCACTTGATGCTTGCGAACCATGCCTTATGGGCAAGATGACTAAAACGCCGTTCTCCGGAACAATGAAGCAAGCAACATATTTGTTGGAAATCATACATACTGATGTATGTGGTCCGATGAATATTGAGGCTCGCGATAGATATCATTATTTTCTGATCTTCATAGATGATTTGAGCAGATATGAGTATATCTACTTGATGAAACAAAGGTCTGAAACATTTGAAAAGTTCAAAGAATTTCAGAGTGAAGTGGAGAATCATCGTAACAAAAATGAAAGTTTCTACGATATGATCGCAGAAGTAAAATATTTGAGTTACGAGTTTGGTCTTCAATTAAAATAATGTGAAATAGTTTCACTACTCACGCCACCTGGAACACCATAGTGTAATGGTGTGTCCGAACGTCATAACCGTACTTTATTAGATATAGTGCGATCTATGATGTCTCTTACCGATCTACCACTATCGTTTTGGGGTTATGCATTAGAGACAGCTGCATTCACGTTAAAAAGGGCACCATCTAAATCCGTTGAGACGACACCGTGTGAACTATGGTTTGGCAAGAAACCTAAGCTGTCGTTTCTTAAAGTTTGGAGTTGCAATGCTTATGTGAAAAAGTTTCATATCGATAAGCTCAAACTCAAATCGGAGAAATATGTCTTCATAGGATACCCAAAGGAGACAGTTGGGTACACCTTCTATCACAAATCCGAAGGCAAGACTTTTGTTGCTAAATTCGGAGTTTTTCTAGAGAAGGAGTTTCTCTCGAAAGATGTGAGTGGGAGGAAAGTACAACTTGACGAGGTAATTGTACCTGCTCCCTTATTGGAAAGTAGTACATCACAGAAAACTGTTTCTGCGACACCTACACCAATTAGTGAGGAAGCTAATGATGATGATCATGTAACTTCAGATCAAGTTACTACCGAATCTCGTAGGTAAACTAGAGTGAGATCCATACCAGAGTGGTACGGTAATCTTGTTCTGGAAGTTATGTTACTAGACCATGACGAACCTACGAACTATGAGGAAGCGATGATGAGCCCAGATTCCGCAAAATGGCTTGAGGCCATGAAATCTGAGATGGGATCCATGTATGAGAACAAAGTATGGACTTTGGTTGACTTGCCCGATGATCGGCGAGCCATAGAAAATAAAGGGATCTTCAAGAGGAAGACGGACGCTGATAGTAGTGTTACTATGTACAAAGCTAGAATTGTCGCAAAAAGGGTTTTCGACAAGTTCAAGGTGTTGACTACGATGAGAGTTTATCACTCGTATCTATGCTTAAGTCTGTCCGAATCATGTTAGCAATTGCCGCATTTTATGAAATCCGGCAAATGGATAAACAAAACTGCATTCCTTAATGGATTTCTTAAAGAAGAGTTGTATATGATACAACCAGAAGGTTTTGTCAATCTTAAAGGTGCTAACAAAATGTGCAAACTCCAGCGATCCATCTATGGACTGGTGTAAGCATCTCGGAGTTGGAATATACGCTTTGATAAGTTGATCAAAGCATATAGATTTATACAGACTTGCGGTGAAGCCTGTATTTACAAGAAAGTGCGTGGGAGCACTACATCATTTCTGATAAGTATATGTGTATGACATATTGTTGATCGGAAATAATGTAGAATTATTCTGCAAAGCATAAAGGAGTGTTTTTAAAGAAGTTTTTCAAAGAAAGACCTCGGTGAAGCTGCTTACATATTGAGCATCAAGATCTATAGAGATAGATCAAGACGCTTGATAAGTTTTTCAATGAGTACATACCTTGACAAGATTTTGAAATAGTTCAAAATGGAACAGTCAAAGAAAGAGTTCTTGCCTATGTTGCAAGGTGTGAAATTGAGTAAGACTCAAAGCCCGACCACGGCAGAAGATAGAAATAGAATGAAAGTCATTCCCTATGCCTCAGCCATAGGTTCTATAAAGTATGCCATGCTGTGTACCAGATCTATTGTATACCCTACACTGTGTTAAGCAAGGGAGTACAATAGTGATCTAAGAGTAGATCACTGGACAGCGGTCAAAATTATCCTTAGTGGAATAAGGAAATATTTCTCAATTATGGAGGTGACAAAAAGGTTCATCGTAAAAGGTTACGTCGATACAAGTTTTGACACAGATCTGGATGACTCTAAGTATGGATCTAGATACATATTGAAAGTGGGAGCAATAAGTTAGAGTAGCTCCGTGCAGAGCATTGTTGACATAGAAATTCGCAAAATACTTACGGATCTGAATGTGACAGGCCCGTTGACTAAAATTATCTCACAAGCAAAATATGATCACACCTTAGTACTCTTTGGGTGTTAACCACATAGTGATGTGAACTAGATTACTGACTCTAGTAAACCCTTTGGGTGTTGATCACATATCGATGTGAACTATGGGTGTTAATCACATGGTGATGTGAACTATTGCTGTTAAATCACATGGCGATGTGAACTAGATTATTGACTCTAGTACAAGTGGGAGACTGAAGGAAATATGCCCTAGAGGCAAAAATAAAGTTATTATTTATTTCCTTATTTCATGATAAATGTTTATTATTCATGCTAGAATTGTATTAACCGGAAACATAATACATGTGTGAATACATAGACAAACAAAGTGTCACTAGTATGCCTCTACTTGACTAGCCCGTTAATCAAAGATGGTTATGTTTCCTAACCATGAACAATGAGTTGTTATTTGATTAGCGGGATCACATCATTAGGTGAATGATCTGATTGACATGACCCATTCCATTAGCTTAGCACCCGATCATTTAGTATGTTGCTATTGCTTTCTTCATGACGTATACATGTTCCTGTAACTATGAGATTATGCAACTCCCATTTACCGGAGGAACACTTTGGGTGCTACCAAACGTCACAACGTAACTGGGTGATTATAAAGGAGTACTACAGGTGTCTCCAAAGGTACATGTTGGGTTGGCGTATTTCGAGATTAGGTTTTGTCACTCCGATTATCGGAGAGGTATCTCTGGGCCCTCTCGGTAATGCACATCACTTAAGCCTTGCAAGCATTGCAGCTAATGAGTTAGTTGTGGGATGATGTATTACAAAACGAGTAAAGAGACTTGCCGGTAACGAGATTGAACTAGGTATTAGATACTGACGATCGAATCTCGGGCAAGTAACATACCGATGACAAAGGGAACAACGTATGTTGTTATGCGGTCTGACCGATAAAGATCTTCGTAGAATATGTAGGAGCCAATATGGGCATCCAGGTCCCGCTATTGGTTATTGACCGGAGACATGTCTCGGTCATGTCTACATCGTTCTCGAACCCGTAGGGTCCGCACGCTTAAGGTTTCGATGACAGTTATATTATGAGTTTATGAGTTTTGATGTACCGAAGGAGTTCGGAGTCCCGGATGAGATCGGGGACATGACGAGGAGTCTCGAAATGGTCGAGATGTAAAGATCGATATATTGGACGACTATATTTGGACATCGGAAAGGTTCCGAGTGATTCGGGTATTTTTCGGAGTACCGGGTAGTTACGGGAGAAGCAATGGGCCTTGATGGGCTTTAGTGGGAAGAGGAGAAAGGGCCAAGGGGCTGCTGCGCCCCCCTCCCCTCTGGTCCGAATTGGACTAGGGAAAAGGGGGCCGGCCACCTCTCCTTCTCCTCCACTTCCTTCTCCCTTCCTCCCCTCTTGATGGACTCCTACTAGGACTTGGAGTCCTAGTAGGACCCCACATCCTGGCCGCACCAAGCCTTGGCCGGCCTCCTCCTCCTCCATCCTTTATATACCGAGGCAAGGGGCACCCCATGGACACACAAGTTGATCTTCGTGATCGTTCCTTAGCCGTGTGCGGTGCCCCCCCTCCACCATATTCATGGTCATATTGCAGCGGTGCTTAGGCGAAGCCCTGCGACAGTAGTACATCAAGATCGTCACCACGCCGTCGTGCTGACGGAACTCTTCCCCGACACTTTGCTGGATCGGAGTCCGGGGATCGTCATCGAGCTGAACGTGTGCTAGAACTCGGAGGTGCCGTAGTTTCGGTGCTTGATCGGTCGGGCCGTGGAGACGTACGACTACATCAACCAAGTTAACACTTCCGTTGTCGATCTACCAGGTATGTAGATCACACTCTCCCCTCGTTGCTATGCATCACCATGATCTTGCGTGTGCGTAGGAATTTTTTTTGAAATTACTACGTTCCCCAACAATGTCCCCCTAGTTGTGATTCGATGTTGACATGCAAATGGGGCCACTACAAAAAAAGTATGACGTGTTCCAGTTGCGAGTCGATGGCTGACCTACAACTAGGGCCGCTACAAACATACGCTGCCCTAGTTGCGAGTCGATGGTTGACTTGCAACTGTGGCAACTACAAAAAAGTATGGCTCGTCTCAGTTGCGAGTCGGTGATTGACTTGCAATTGGGCCCCTACAAACATACACCCCCTTAGTTGCTAGTCGGTGGTTGACTTGCAACTGGGTTCCTTCAAAACATATATCCCCCCAGTTGCGGGTCGATGGTTGACATGCAACTGGGGCCACTACAAAAAAGTAAGACGCGTCCTAGTTGAGAGTTCATGCTTGACTTGCAACTAGCCCCCCTACAAACATACGCCCCTGGTTGCGAGTTGATGGTTGACTTGCAACTGCCCCCCTACAAACATATTCACCTCCTAATTGTGAGTCGACGGTTGACTTGCAACCGACCCCTACAAACATACGCCCCCTAGTTGCGAGTCAACGGTTGACTTGTGATTTGGCCCCTACAAACATATGTCCCCCTAGTTGCGCTTCGATGGTTGACATGCAACTCGGGCCACTACAAAAAAGTACAACATGTCCTAGTTGCGAGTCAATGGCTTACATGCAACTACGGGCTGCTACAAACATACGCTCCCCTAGTTGCGAGTCGACGGTTGACTTGCAACTGGGACAACTACAAAAAATTACGGCGCCCCCCAGTTGCAAGTCGATGGTTGACTTGCAATTGGACCCCTACAAACATACGTCCTCCTTAATTGCGAGTCGATGGTTGACTTGTAACTGAGCCCCTACAAACATATGCCCCCCTAGTTGTGAGTTGATGATTGACTTACAATTGGCATAAAAAAAGTCAAGCCAAACTAGAGATAAAAAAAGTTGGGCCAAACTGCAAGTTAATAGTGGACTTGCAACTAAGTCAAAAAAAATAGTTGGTCCTAGCTGCAAATTAAGAGTGAAGTTGCAACTAGGGCAAAAAAACATCGCATACAAAAAGGTGTCCGCTATAATAAAAGAGAAAGAAAAAATGAAGAGAGGATGAATGGGGAGAGGCAAAGCAGCATGTCTCTTCTGCTTCTACATAGCATGCCAATAACAAAAACAACAAAAAGAGCCCATGAAATTTATCAAAAAAAACAAAAAAGAGGCTAAGTAAATAAAGTCCTAACAAAAACCGGCCAACAACTGGACATTGCGGCAATGCGGGATGCACATGACAAATGAAACAAATTCAAGTTTGCACTATGATTACAATAAAATATATCGGACAAACCACACCTTAGATAAGGCATTGTTAAAATCAGCATGAGAATTAACAAATCCGATTTGAAAAATATTCAAATATAAATAAATGTTCATGAATTAAAAAAATAAGTTACAATAAGTGTTCACAAAAATAAAACATCCGATTTTAATAATGTTTGCACAGTTCAAAAAGTGTTTTCCGTACTAAAAACAAATCATGAACGGGACAAAAAAATGAACAGAACCGATTAGTATCATACACACTATATGGGCCAAAAATAGATAGCCTCTTCTAATTCTTACAACACAGCGTAGAAAAGACAAAAAAAAAGACAGCCGACCCATGCACGAGAGGCTGGACCAAGCAACTCCCGAGCGAGCGAAAGTGACGTGCACAATTAGCGCCAAGGGACACGCACAGTGCAAATTTAACTCTGCACGAGATTTACAGTGTAATAGATCCAATGGTTACAAACTTAGATGTGACATTCTTAAAAAACCATCTAGATGTTACTTAGCAATTCCCTTATAGGATTCACAGTGCCCGTATGGAGAGAGGTACGGTACCAGCTTCTTCTACCCTACAAACTCCATAGATTCACTCCCATGGATGGAGACCACGATCGATCATTGGTGGTCTATGGTTTGCGAGGCGGTGCCGCTCAATGGGCGTCATGGGATCATCTTCCTCATCCTCCTTGGGCTGCGCTCGATCTGGCTTGAGAGAAATAAGCGGATCTTCAACAAGGAGGTGATGGTGGCGTCGGTTGTGATCGCTAGAATAAAGGACGAGTTTGTACTGTGAAAGATATCAAAATCGAGAGGTGCGTTGTAGGTACTGGGTGAATTTGTGGGAGGTTGCCTATGAGCGCCGCTGCATAATCTCTGTGGTCTATTCTTTCTTTCTTAGTGCTAAAGGCATGCAAGTTGCGTGTTTTTGAAAAAAAAAACTATTGTGTTTGTGACCTGCTTACGTTTTGGTCTTGATAATAATGGTTGATTTTATCTTTTGTAATTGACATAGCTTGCTGCAGAATTTTGAGGGCTTCACTAAGCAGTACACGGTCCATCATAGCTATTTTCTTCTTCTCTTGACTAGAACAAATGTTCATTAAATTTTGCCGGTGAATTTTGAGGGATATAAATATAGTAAGTACATTAGCTTGTGATTCACCTATCAATAATAATACGATTATGTAAATAAATGTTCATTAAATTTTTCCCGTGAATTACCTTATATTTTGATTAGAAGTTTGATAAGTAAATTAAAGTGAAATATGTTCAGAAGGTAAGTAAATTAAGATGATTGATTATCATATACGTGAAATGTTGGACGAAAGGGTGATGGGAAGAAAGGTGAAATGAAACCTTACGTTCTTTTTAAGTAGTAGAGAAGGAAAACTACAGGAAGACCCAAATAATAATATAAATAGAAACTCAAATTTACATATGTGAAAAACTTGAACCCAAGTAGTGGGAAACTATGAGCTATTTACTCTTCTTATCTTAGACATGCTACAAAATAAAGGATGATTGTGCATCTACTATCCAAGCTACTTAAGCTAAGCTCACTTCGTAAGCACATTATAGCTAGTTAGCGAATAAAGAGAAAATAGTATTTCCTCCGTCCGGAAATACTTGTCATCAAGATGAATAAAAGGGGATGTTTCTAGATGTATTTTAGTTTTAGATACACTCTTTTTTATCCATTTTGATGACAAATATTTCTGGACAAAGGGAGTATATTCATAGACACGTATTCAAATTTGGCTTCACCTCTTCTCCAAATGAGGAATCTCCATCTCAGCTGACATTATGGGTCATACAGTCGGTTTTCATCTCATACCAATAATCTGGTAGACGATTTGTGGCACACATGGGCGGAGGAAAGCATAAATGTAGCCACATGATTGCACCAAGATTCAAAAAGTGATTTTTGTGACTAGAGCTTAATTAGAGAATGCATGCATGTTTTGGTACAACTTTTGGCAGAGAGTGCATACCCCATCCACCCTACCTCACAAGATTTTCCTTTCGACTTGTAAACTTGAATCTATTATATCTTTTGAAGACCGATTTATATTTACTTTGCATATTCGTGTTCCTTGCGACCAGAAACAAGCCCACTTTTGAATATGTTTTGATAAGTTGTTAAAATTTTAGCAAGTTTTAACTACTAAAGCTTAGTAGCATGAATGATAAATTCAATAAATTTTAAAGACTAAAACTTAAACCCTAAATCGTAAGCACCGAGCACTAAACCTTAAGCCCTAACCTTAAACCGTAAACCCCTAAAAGCAAATGAAACATGATAAAACTTAATATTACGACAAACAAGTTTTAATATTTGAAACTTGATACAAAAAAACTAAAAGGCGGCTAAATGTATTTAAAATTGGGCTTGTTCCAAAGTACTGGTTGCAACAAATACTAATATGCAAACACAACTTAATTTGAATTTTAGATTCAAAAGATACCATAGATTCAAATTTTGTGATAAACTGAGAAGGCATGAGAGATGGGGTGAGTGTCACATCACTAGTAGAAAAAGGGTCAAATATTCAGCTCATTAGTTCCGGTTTGTATTTGAGTCGGCACTAATGTGACCAATAGTGCTGCTTCCAACGGCTAGGCGGGCGACGCTCATTAGTGCCGATTCGTGCCACGAACCGGTACTAAACAGATGGTGGCCTTTAGTATGAGTTGGTGGTTCCAACCGGTGCTAAAGACCCCCCTTTAGTACCGGTTGGAGCCACCAACCGTTACTAAAGGTGGTGGCCTTTAGTACGGGTTGGTGGCTCCAACCGGTACTAAAGACCCCCCTCCCCCATTTAGTACCGGTCGGAGCCACCAACCTGTACTAAAGGTGGTGCGCTGTCACCCGCAGTGCTTAATGTTTAGTCCCACCTCGCTAGTTGAGAGGAGCTCGCACCGGTTTATAAGCCCCGTCGAGGCTATCGTGTCGAGCTCCTCTCTAAGCAGGCCTTTGTGGGCCTATTGCAAGTCTTCTGCCCTGTGGGGCCTACTGGGCCGTACGGGTCTGCATCCTGACCCAATTAGAGGTTGGATTTCTAGTCGTATGCAGGCCGTGCCGGCCCAGTAGACTGGTTGTTTTTGCTTTATTTTTTTAAAAAAACTGGGACTAAAGGTTCCCCAAACTAGGGCGCGCCTCGTGCCACGTGATGGGCCTTTGGTTCCGGTTCGTGTTGAACCGGAACTAAAGGGAGCTTCTTTAGTCCCCATCCTTTAGTGCCGGTTCCAGAATCGGTATTAAAAATCCTTACGAACTGGTACTAAAAGTTGTTTTTCTACTAGTGCATGGAACTCTATCAAAAGCTGGCATGCATGCATTCCAGTTCAGCAATTATGGGCTAGGAGCTTAAATTAGTGCATCAATCAAAGCTAATGAATAACCGCATGCACGCTTGCCCCTTAGTATTTCACGGATGACCTTGGTGTCTAAGCATTGGTGGAGCATCTAAAGATGCCGTGCATGAGATAAGGTATACGAAGCACGTCATAGGATCCAAACACAAGATAAATGCCCAAAAGGTGCGTTGGCACTATGGCAGCACCCCCGTGCGTTGCTTGGCGGCATGCTATACATGAGCAGGATCGTACGTATAGCTTGCGCTTGTGGTCAGTGAAAACGGACTCTTTCTCGCCGGCCGACAGGAAAAGGACGAGGCGTGTCTGAATTGGCCTGCCGGGAGGGCGTGCGGAGCTTCTCTTTTTCCATTCCATTAGACAGAGTTAGTGAGTTACAAGCAGCACACGCGTTGTACCTCCAACACCTCTCAATGACACGTTGAAGTTAAATGACATCCGGAGAAATTCACTGAAATCGTACTATTAAGGTCACTATACTGAATAACAACAGGGCGTTCGCGAATAATCGCCGATAGATATAGCTGCAGTCATGTGCACCACATGCTATTTCAAATTAAGTACTGATTTCCACGCAAAAAAAAAGGTACCGATTTTATGAAGTATTTGACAAAAAACTACTACATCCATCCAACCATATCAAAAAACTACCACTTTACAAAAATTAGCAAAAACCTATCACTTTTTGACTAATCTTTTGCATAAAAACAGCAAACTCAGAAAAGTGGCAGATTAGGCTCGCTTAAACCCGTTTATGACATGGTTGACCCACGCGACACACCTGATGTGGCACCTTCAATCAACGCCGTATGTATGACTGCAAGTTAGACGTTATGACATGTGGGACCCACATGTCAGTCTAAAAAATCCCCAAGTCTCCTCCTTCCTCTGGCCCGTGCACCTTGTCATCCTAGGCCATGGCAGGCAGCCACTGCCGGCGGACGAGGGCTAGATCAAGAGCGCCGGCGGCGCGGAGCCCATCTTGTGGCCGCCCGAAGGCCAACTCAGGTTCTCGCGATAGTGCACTAGCCATCCAGCTGCTTGTGTGCTAGCTTGGCTTGATAGGTGCGCCAACTAGCCATCCACCCAGGCGTGAGCCGTGCTCAGGCCAGCCAGCAGCGCGGTGACCGGCCCGTTCGGCAGCGCGATAGCCAGCTCGCCCATCACTGATGCTGGCGACGACCACACATACGAACTGTGTGAAAAAATGTCCGTGGAAAAATACTTGGAGGAGGAAGAAGAGAATTGATGCTTGCATGTGGGTTCCCTCTGACATAATAGTCAACACAACGGTCAATATAGCGGAGTTGACTACTCTGCCACATCAGCGCTTGCGAGTGGGCCCAACCTGTCATAATCATGCTTAAACAGCTGAATCGACCACTTTTCTGACTTGTAGTTTTTGAAAAAGATTAGTTAAAAAGCGATAAGTTTCTGTTAATTTTTGTAGAGTGGTACTAATTTGTTTGGGTTGAATGGAATGTGAAAACTTGCTATCCATGTGTCAGAGCCATGAGTTGGTCGCTAGATCTGATGGATTTCACTTCTAGCCTACCCCAACTTGTTTGGGACTAAAGGCTTTGTTGTTGTTGTTGTTGTTGTTGTTGTTGTTGTTGTTGTTGTTGTTGTGGGATGCCGTAGGTTTTGTTAAATACTTGATTTTATGAGCCCTAAGTTGTCTAAGTAGTTGTTCATGAATCCTAAGGTTTTATATGCAATCTTTTTTGTTGTTCATGTACTTTTGAAACGCCACAACTGTACAGAAAACAGTCCAACGTCGGTCCGAAATTTACAAAAAGCAGTCCAATCATGCATCAAACTAATCTGAATTTAGATATACCAACCCATATAGCACACCATAGACCTTGTCTGAATTTAGCTATATCAACCAATAATGCACCAGCAAAGATCTATCTGGATCGTACGGAATTATATATAAATCTATCTAAATATTGTTTGGTAGGATTATACACTGAATAGTTTAATCCTATTCAATTATATCATCACAACATAATTGTGGTCTACGATGGTGTAGCTAGTGATAAGGAGGAGGAAGATGCACAGTGCAAGGCATCAAAACCAGAAGGAGACCTCGCACCCCTAAAAAAAGGAGACCCCGCAAAAGAGAAAGAAAAATATCAGAAGGAGGAGGTAGTTCTTTTATTTCTCGCTTTTCGAAAAAACGTCATTAGCTGATAAGTTGATTTGGGATGACTTAATTATTTTGACAGGCTGACGTCTACCAAGTGCTACCAACAGAGGCCATGCCTAGCCTAGGGGGAGGGGGGGGGGGGGTGCTTCTGATTGGAGGGTTGAGTGTCCTCAAAATTCCATACTCCTTCCTGGATATGGCTGCGCCTTAGCTTATCCACTAGTAAACAATTATTCGGATATAGCATTTCAATCTACCAGCGCACCCACTTTGCTACTTACTGCTACCTCAACAGTATTTATTGTTGGTAGCTCCAGAATAAAAAATGGGCCACAAAGAAAAAAGTGCACACATGCACACGTAATTACACACGTATACACGCATATGAGCCCGTCCCCGGAAGAAAATGCTGGTTCTATGTGTAAGAATATCCACTCTGATGAGTCGATCTAAAATCTACTTGGAATTACACGAATGATCCTTACATTATTGGACTAAGATTCTCATTATGGTGGAGGGTTAAACAGAACAGATGCTCTGTCATATCAAGTCCGGCATATGCTGGCAAGTTAACATGATGTAGGTAAAATTATTCTAGGAAATATCATAAGCCTGTCTAGTGAAACAAGTACTTGCATCTGTAGGAAATATGCCGACAGTTTGTTGTTCGTGTATATGTGTAGAAGGACAAGTTATGGGTTGTGCAATCGCGATGTATTGATCGGTGCACCAGGCATGTATATATGAGTATAGAGGGGGGCCACAACCTCAACTATACAGAGGAAACAGGAGGTGGGCCATATACACAATATACACGTACATAATATACTCAACACCCCCCCCCCCCCCCCCCCCCCGCGTCGAAGCGGCGCCAGTCACGCAAAGACTGGAATGAAACTCCTCGAAGGTGGAAGTCGGCAGTCTCTTCGTCATCACATCGGCGAACTGTTGTGCAGTCGGAACATGGAGAACCCGAATACGTCCAAGGGCCACCTGCTCACGCACAAAGTGAATGTCCAACTCAATGTGCTTAGTCCGGCGATGATGAACGGGGTTGGCGGAGAGGTACACCGTAGAAACGTTGTCGCAGTAGACAACCGTAGCCTGGGAGACGTCGTGATGCAGCTCCTGAAGTAACTGTCATAGCCAGATGCACTCGGCAACAACGTTAGCTGCAACTCGGTACTCGGCCTCCGCGCTGGAGCGTGAAACCGTGGGTTGTCGCTTGGACGACCACGAGACGAGTGAAGGACCGAGGTAAACGCAGTAGCCAGAGGTAGATCGACGGGTGTCGGGGCAGCCGGCCCAGTCCACGTCGAAGTAGGCCACCATCTCCAGAGAAGTGGACGCTGTGAGGGTGAGCCCAAGAGTCATCGTGCCGCGAATGTAACGGAGAATCCGCTTCACGAGAGTCCAATGGGAGTCACGAGGGGCGTGCATGTGGAGGAACACCTGCTGAACAGCATACTGGAGATCCGGTCTGGTGAGAGTCAGATACTGAAGAGCACCGACGATGGACCGGTAGAAGGGAGCATCCGACGCTAGCGAGCCCTCAAGAGCAGAAACCTTGGCCTTCGTGTCAACAGGAGTAGCAACATGGTGACAGCTGAGCATGCCAGCACGCTCAAGGAGCTCGTGCGCATACTTCTGCTGATGAAGAAAGAAGCCGTCCGGTCGTTGAACAACCTCAATGCCAAGGAAATAATGTAGAGCACCCAAGTCCTTGATGGCAAACTCGTCACACAGCCGAAGAGTAATCTGCTGAAGAAGAGCTGAGGAGGAGGCCGTCAGGATAATGTCATTGACGTAGAGGAGCAAGTATGCAGTCGTGTCACCGTGGTGATAGACAAATAGTGAGGCATCCGAGCGAGTGACGCTGAAGCCCAGTGTCTGAAGAAACCTGGCGATCCGCTGGTACCAGGCTCGGGGTGCTTGCTTGAGCCCGTATAGAGACCGGGACAGCAAACACACATGGCCAGGAAGAGATGCGTCGACGAAACCGGTGGGCTGCACACAATAAACCTGCTCCTCAACGTGGCCGTGGAGGAAGGCGTTGGAGACATCCATCTGGTGAACTGGCCAGCCTCGGGACACCGCAAGCTGGAGGACGGTGCGGATCGTGCCCGGTTTAACAACCGGGGCAAACGTCTCAGTGAAGTCAACTCCAGCGCGCTGTCGAAAACCATGAATCACCCAGCGAGCCTTGTAGCGCTCAAGTGTACCATCCGAGCGGGTCTTGTGGCGAAAGACCCACTTGCCGGTGATGACATTGGCGCAAGGAGGCCAGGGAACCAGTGTCCAGGTATGGTTCCGTTGGAGAGCGTCGAACTCTTCCTGCATCGCCGCAAGCCAGTGAGGATCACGAAGGGCTACGCAAGCAGATGCGGGAAGAGGAGACGGCTCCACGGTGGAGGTGGCGAGGAGGAACTCATCGCTCGAGTACTGCAGGCTCGGACGATGAACACCGGTCCTAACCCGGGTGACGGGGCCAGATGGTAACACCGGAGTGGGCGGCGAGGCGGGTGGCGAGGCAGCCGGCAGCCGGCGAGGCGGCGGCCGAAGAGGCGGTGGCCGAGGCGGCCAAGCCCGCGGCGCCTGAGTCGGGGGCGGCGGGTGA
Source organism: Triticum urartu (assembly GCF_056163025.1). Lineage (NCBI taxonomy): Eukaryota > Viridiplantae > Streptophyta > Magnoliopsida > Poales > Poaceae > Triticum > Triticum urartu. The sequence goes on from NC_141876.1 coordinate 127,941,762, forward strand.
AGGGTGAGCGCCGGCCGAGGCGTCGTGGTCGGCCGAGGAGGCCGAGAGGGCAGACGCCGGCGTGGGGGCGCGAGACGTAGCTCGTCCCACGGCGCGAGGACCGCCAAAGCCTGGAGGCGGTCCGAGAGCCAGGCGGGGCCTTCCACCTGACGAAGTCGCCGAAGGGCCGCCGGTGGCCAGCGGCGACGGGGCGACGAGGGGTACCTACTGCTGAAACGGAAACACCTTCTCATCAAAATAAACGTGTCGGGAGGTGAAAACACGATGTCAGGATCATAGCAGCGGTATCCCTTAGTGTTAGGTGGGTAGCCGAGAAAGATGCAGGCGACGTAGCGGGATGCAAGCTTATGAGGCGCAGTGGCGGTGATGCTAGGGTAGCAAAGACAGCCGAAGATGCGAAGCTCATCATAAGAGGGTGATGCACCGAAGAGGAGGTGATGAGGTGCAAAGTTCCCGCGAGTGTGATACGTCTCCAACGTATCTATAATTTTTAATTGTTTCATACTATTATATTATCTATTTTGAATGTTAATGGGCTTATTTTTACACTTTTATATTATTTTTGGGACCAACCTATTAACCGGAGGCCCAGCCCAAATTGTTGCTTTTTGCCTATTTCAGTGTTTCGTAGAAAAGGAATATCAAACGGAGTCCAAACGGAATGAAAGCTCCGGGAACGTGATTTTTGGAACAAACGTGATCGAGAGGACCTGGAGTGGATGTCAAGCAATCAACGGGGCGCCCACGAGGCAGGGGGCGCGCCCACCCCCTCGGCGCGTGATACGTCTCCAACGTATCTATAATTTTTGATTGCTCCATGCTATATTATCTACTGTTTTGGACATTATTGGGCTTTATTATCCACTTTTATATTATTTTTGGGACTAACCTATTAACCGGAGGTCCAGCCCAGAATTGTTGTTTTTTGCCTGTTTTAGGGTTTCGAAGAAAAGGAATATCAATCGGAGTCCAAACGGAATGAAACCTTCGGGAACGTGATATTCTCATCGAATACAACTCAGGAGACTTGGACCCTACGTCAAGCCACGTAACAGGAGGCCACTAGGTAGGGGGCGCGCCTACCCCCCCGGTGCGCCCTCCACCCTCGTGGGCCCCCTGTTGCTCCACCGACGTACTTCTTCCTCCTATATATACCCACGTACCCCAAACGATCAGATACGGAGCCAAAACCCTAATTTTACCGCCGTAACTTTCTGTATCCACGAGATCCCATCTTGGAGCATGTTCCGGAGCTCCGCCGGAGGGGGCATCGATCACGAAGGGCTTCTACATCAACGCCATAGCCCTTCCGATGAAGTGTGAGTAGTTTACTTCAGACCTACGGGTCCATAGTTAGTAGCTAGATGGCTTCTTCTCTCTTTTTGGATCTCAATACAATGTTCTCCCCCTCTCTTGTGGAGATATATTTGATGTAATCTTCTTTTTGCGGTGTGTTTGTTGAGACCGATGAATTGTGGGTTTATGATCAAGTCTATCTATGAATAATATTTGAATTTTCTCTGAATTCTTTTATTTATGATTGGTTATCTTTGCAAGTCTCTTCGAATTATCAGTTTGGTTTGGCCTACTAGATTGATCTTTCTTGCAATGGGAGAAGTGCTTAGCTTTGGGTTCAATCTTGCGGTGTCCTTTCCTGGTGACAGTAAGGGCAGCAAGGCACGTATTGTATTGTTGCCATCGAGGATAACAAGATGGGGTTTTCTTCATATTGCATGAGTCTATCCCTCTACATCATGTCATCTTGCTTAAGGCGTTACTCTGTTTTTAACTTAATACTCTAGATGCATGCTGGATAGCGGTCGATGAGTGGAGTAATAGTAGTAGATGCAGGCAGGAGTCGGTCTACTTGTATCAGACGTGATGCCTATATACATGATCATACCTAGATATTCTCATAACTATGCTCAATTCTGTTAATTGCTCAACAGTAATTTGTTCACCCACCGTAGAATACTTATGCTCTCGAGAGAAGCCACTAGTGAAACCTATGGCCCCCGGGTCTATCTTTATCATATCAATCTCCTACTACTTAGTTATTTACTTTTCCTTTATTTTACTTTGCAACTTTATCATAAAAATACCAAAAATATTATCTTATCATATCTATCAGATCTCACTCTCGTAAGTGGCCCTATAGGGATTGACAACCCCTATTTGCGTTGGTTGCGAGGATTTATTTGTTTTGTGCAGGTGCGAGGGACTTGCGCGTAGCCTCCTACTGGATTGATACATTGGTTCTCAAAAACTGAGGGAAATACTTACGCTACTTTGTTGCATCATCCCTTCCTCTTCAGGGAAAACCAATGCAGTGCTAAAAGAGGTAGCAAGAAGGATTTCTGGCGCCGTTGCCGGAGAGGTCTACGCAAAAGTCAACATACCAAGTACCCATCACATACCCTTATCTCCCGCATTACATTATTTGCCATTTGCCTCTCGTTTTCGTATCCCCCACTTCACCCTTGCCGTTTTATTTGCCCTCTCTCTCTCTATCCTCCCTCTATTTGCCTCTTTTTGCCCGCTTGCTTTTTGTTTGCTTGTGTGTTAGTTTGCTTGCTTGTCATGATGGCTCAAGATAATACTAAATTGTGTGACTTCACCAACACCAACAACAATGATTTTATTAGCACTCCGATTGCTCCTCTTACCGATGCTGAATCTTGTGAAATTAATGTTGCTTTGCTGAATCTTGTTATGAAAGATCCGTTCTCCGGCCTTCCTAGTGAAGATGCCGCTACCCATCTAAATAGCTTCGTTGATTTGTGTGACATGCAAAAGAAGAAAGATGTGGATAATGATATTGTTAAATTGAAGCTATTTCCTTTTTCGCTTAGAGATCATGCTAAAGCTTGGTTTTCGTCTTTGCCTAAAAATAGTATTGATTCATGGAACAAGTGCAAAGATGCTTTTATCTCTAAGTATTTTCCTCCTGCTAAGACCATCTCTCTCAGAAATGATATTATGATCTTTAAGCAACTTGATCATGAACATGTTGCACAAGCTTGGGAGAGAATGAAATTAATGATACGTAATTGCCCTACTCATGGTTTAAATTTATGAATGATTATACAAATTTTTTATGCCGGATTGAATTTTGCTTCTAGAAATCTTTTAGATTCGGCCGCGGGAGGCACTTTTATGGAAATCACTTTAGGAGAAGCTACTAAACTCCAATGTAATATTATGGTTAATTATTCTCAATGACATACTGAAAGATCTACTAATAAAAAGGTGCATGTGATAGAAGAAATTAATGTTTTGAGTGGAAAGATGGATGAACTTATGAAATTATTTGCTAATAAGAGTGTTTCTTCCGATCCTAATGATATTCCCTTGTCTAGTTTGATTGAGAATAATAATGAATCTATGGATGTGAATTTTGTTCGTAGGAACAATTTTGGTAATAACGCGTATAGAGGAAATTTCAACCCTAGGCCTTATCGTAGTAATCCTCTAATAATTATGGTAATTCCTACAAAAATTCTTATGGAAATTATAATAAGATGCCCTCTGATTTTGAATCTAATATTAAAGAATTTATTACTTCGCAAAAGAATTTTAATACTATGATTGAAGAAAAATTGCTTAAGATTGATGATTTAGCTAGGAACATTGATAGAATTGCTCTTGATGTTGATTCTTTGAAACTTAGATCTATTCCACCTAAGCATGATATCAATGAGTCCCTCAAAGCCATGAGAATTTCCATTGATGAGTGCAAAGAAAGAACCGCTAGGATGCGTGCTAAGAAAGATGTCTTTATAAAAGCGTGTTCTTCTAGTTCCTATGAAAATAATGATGAAGATCTAAAAGTTATTGATGTGTCCCCTATTAAATCTTTGTGTTGCAATATAAATGTTGATAATGATGGGATTGAATATGATCCACCTTTACCTAGTAGGTGTTCCAAGAATTCTGAATCTTTTGATCTTGATGCTAAATTTGATAAAAGTGGGATTGAAGAAATTAAAACCCCAGATGTTGCTAAACCCACTATTATGGATTTCAAGGAATTTAAATATGAAAATTGCTCTTTGATTGATTGTATTTCCTTGTTTCAATCCGTGCTAAATTCTCCTCACGCTTATAGTCAAAATAAAGCATTTACTAAACATATCGTTGATGCCTTGGTGCAATCTTATGAAGAAAAACTTGAATTGGAAGTTTCTATCCCTAGAAAACTTTATGATGAGTGGGAACCAACTATTAAAATTAACATTAAAGATCATTAATGCTATGCTTTATGTGATTTGGGTGCTAGTGTTTCCATGATTCCAAAGACTTTGTGTGATTTGTTAGGTTTCCGTGATTTTGATGATTGCTCTCTAAACTTGCACCTTGCGGATTCCACTATTAAGAAACCTATGGGAAGAATTAATGATGTTCTTATTTTTGCAAATAGGAATTATGTGCCCGTATATTTTATTGTTCTTGACATAAATTGCAATCCTTCATGTCCTATTATTTTTGGCAGACCTTTCCTTAAAACGATTGGTGCAATTATTGATATGAAGGAAGGAAATATTAGATTCCAATTTCCATTAAGGAAAGACATGGAACACTTTCTTAGAAAGAAAATTAAATTACCTTATGAATCTATTATGAGAGCTACTTATGGATTGTCTACCAAACATGGCAATACCTAGATCTATTCTTGCTTGTTATGCCTAGTTAGGGGCGTTAAACGATAGCGCTTGTTGGGAGGCAACCCAATTTTATTTTTATTCCTTGCTTTTTGCTACTGTTTAGTAATAAATAAATTATCTAGCCTCTGTTTTGGTTGTGTTTTTTGTGTTTAATTAGTGTTTGTGCCAAGTAGAACCGTTGGAAAGACTTGGGGAAAGTCTTGTTGAACTTGCTGTAAAAAACAGAAACTTTAGCGCTCACGAGAACAGTTGTCATTTTTATTTGGAAAGTGTTATTTAGTTAATTCTTTTTTAAGATGATTAATAGATAAATTCCTCACGTCCAGCAATTTAGTTTAAATTTTTGGGGGTTCCAGATCTTGCACTGGCTACAGATTACTACAGACTATTCTGTTTTTCACAGATTCTGTTTTTCGTGTGTTGTTTGCTTATTTTGATGAATCTATGGCTAGTAAAATAGTTCGTAAACTATAGAGAAGTTGGAATACAGTAGGCATAACACCCATATAAATAAAGGATGAGTTCATTAAAGTACCTTGAAGTGGTCTTTTGTTTTCTTTCGCTAACGGAGCTCACGAGATTTTCTACTTTAAGTTTTGTGTTGTGAAGTTTTCAAGTTTTGGGTAGATTTGATGGATTATGGAACAAGGAGTGGCAAGAGCCTAAGCTTTGGGATACCCATGGCACCCCAAGATAATCTAAGGACACCTAAAAGCCAAAGCTTGGGGATGCCTTCCTCTTTCGTCTACTTCCATCGGTAACTTTACTTGGAGCTATATTTTTATTCGCCACATGATATGTGTTTTGCTTGGAGCGTCTTGTATTATTTGAGTCTTTGCTTGTTAGTTTACGACAATCATCCTTGCTGTACACACCTTTTGAAATAGCCATACATGATTTGGAATTTGTTAGAATATACTCTATGTGCTTTGCTTATATCTTTTGAGTTATATAATTTTGCTCTAGTGCTTCACTTATATCTTTTAGAGCATGGTGGTGGATTTGTTTTATAGAAACTATTGATCTTTCATGCTTCACTTAGATTATTTTGAGAGTCTTAATAGCATGGTAATTTGCTTAAAATCCTAATATGCTTGGTATGCAAGATTAATAATAAACTTTCTTATGAGTGTGTTGAATACTAAGAGAAGTTTGATGCTTGATGATTGTTTTGAGACATGGAGGTAATAATATCAAAGTCGTGCTTGTTGAGTAGTTGTGAAATTGAGAAATACTTGTGTTGAGGTTTTCAAGTCCCGTAGCATGCACGTATGGCAAACATTATGCAACAAATTTGAAACATAAGGTGTTATTTGATTGTCTTCCTTATGAGTGGTGGTCGAGGACGACCGATGGTCTTTTCCTACCAATCTATCCCCCTAGGAGCATGCGCGTAGTACCGAGGTTTTTGACGACTTGTAGATTTTTGCAATAAGTATGTGAGTTCTTTATGACTAATGTTGAGTCCATGGATTATACGCACTCTCACCCTTCCATCCTTGCTAGCCTCTTCGGTACCGTGCATTGCCCTTTCTCACATTGAGAGTTGGCGCAAACTTCGCCGGTGCATCCAAACCCCATGATATGATACGCTCTTTCACACATAAACCTCCTTATATCTTCCTCAAAACAGCCACCATACCTACCTATTATGGCATTTCCATAGCCATTCTGAGATATATTGCCATGCAACATTCCATCATTCCGTTCATCATGACACATTCATCATTGTCATATTGCTTAGCATGGCCATGTAGTTGACATAGTATTTGTGGCAAAGTCACCGTTCATAATTCTTTCATACATGTCACTCTTGGTCCATTGCATATCCCGGTACACCGCCGGAGGCATTCATATAGTCATCTTTGTTCTAGTATCGAGTTGTAATCATTGAGTTATAAGTAAATAGAAGTGTGATGATCATCATTTTCTAGAGCATTGTCCCATGTGAGGAATATATATATAAAAAGAAGAAAGGCCATAAAAAAGAGAAGGCCCAAAAAAGAGAAAGGCCATAAAAAAAGGAAAAGGCCCAAAAAAAGAGAAAAGAAAAAATGAGAGAAAAAGAGAGAAGGGACAATATTACTATCCTTTGCCACACTTGTGCTTCAAAGTATCACCATGATCTTCATAGTAGAGAGTCTCTCCTGTTATCACTTTCATATAATAATGGGAATTTTTCATTATAGAACTTGGCTTGTATATTCCAACAATGGGCCTCCTCAAGTGCCCTAGGTCTTCGTGAGCAAGCAAGTTGGATGCACACACACTAGTTTCTTTTGTTGAGCTTTCATACATTTATAGCTCTAGTGCATCCGTTGCATGGCAATCCCTACTCCTTGCATTAACATCAATCGGTGGGCATCTCCATAGCCCATTGATTAGCCTCGTTGATGTGAGACCTTCTCCTTTTTTGTCTTCTCCACATAACCCCCCTCATTATATTCTATTCCACCTATAGTGCTATGTCCATGGCTCGCGCTCATATATTGCGTGAAAGTTTATAGGTTTGAGATTACTAAAGTATGAAACAATTGCTTGGCTTGTCATCGGGGTTGTGCATGATGATAGCATTCTTGTGTGACGAAAATGAAACATGACTAAATCATATGATTTTGTAGGGATGAACTTTCTTTGGCCATGTTATTTTGAGAAGACATAATTGCTTAGTTAGTATGCTTGAAGTATTATCATTTTTATGTCAATATGAACTTTTGTCTTGAATCTTTCGGATCTGAATATTCATACCACAATTAAGAAGAATTACATTAAAATTATGCCAAGTAGCACTCCGCATCAAAAATTCTGTTTTTATCATTTACCTACTCGAAGACGAGCAGGAATTAAGCTTGGGGATGCTTGATACGTCTCCAACGTATCTATAACTTTTGATTGCTCCATGCTATATTATCTACTATTTTGGACATTATTGGGCTTTATTATCCACTTTTATATTATTTTTGGGACTAACCTATTAACCGGAGGCCCAGCCCAGAATTGCTATTTTTTGCACGTTTTAGGGTTTCGAAGAAAAGGAATATCAAACGGAGTCCAAACGGAATGAAACCTTCGGGAACGTGATTTTCTCATCGAATACAACTCAGGAGACTTGGACCCTACGTCAAGCCACGTAACAGGAGGCCACGACGTAGGGGGCGCGCCTACCCCCCCAGGCACGCCCTCCACCCTCATGGGCCCCCTGTTGCTCCACCGACGTACTTCTTCCTCCTATATATACCCACGTACCCCCAAACGATCAGATACAGAGCCAAAACCCTAATTCCACCGCCGTAACTTTTTGTATCCACGAGATCCCATCTTGGGGCCTGTTCCAGAGCTCCGCCGGAGGGGGCATCGATCCCGGAGGGCTTCTACATCAACACCATAGCCCTTCCGAGGAAGTGTGAGTAGTTTACTTCAGACCTACGGGTCCATACTTAGTAGCTAGATGGCTTATTCTCTCTTTTTGGATCTCAATACAATGTTCTCCCCCTCTCTTGTGGAGATCTATTCGATGTAATCTTCTTTTTGCGGTGTGTTTGTTGAGATCGATGAATTGTGGGTTTATGATCAAGTCTATCTATGAATAATATTTGAATCTTCTCTGAATTCTTTTATGTATGATTGGTTATCTTTGCAAGTCTCTTAGAATTATCAGTTTGGTTTGGCCTACTAGATTGATCTTTCTTGCAATGGAAGAAGTGCTTAGCTTTGGGTTCAATCTTGCGGTGTCCTTTCCTGGTGATAGTAAGGGCAGCAAGGCACGTATTGTATTGTTGCCATCGAGGATAACAAGATGGGGTTTTCTTCATATTGCATGAGTCTATCCCTCTACATCATGTCATCTTGCTTAAGGCGTTACTCTGTTTTTAACTTAATACTCTAGATGCATGCTGGATAGCGGTCGATGAGTGGAGTAATAGTAGTAGATGCAGGCAGGAGTCGGTCTACTTGTCTCGGACGTGATGCCTATATACATGATCATACCTAGATATTCTCATAACTATGCTCAATTCTGTCAATTGCTCAAAAGTAATTTGTTCACCCACCGTAGAATACTTTATGCTCTCGAGAGAAGCCACTAGTGAAACCTATGGCCCCCGAGTCTATATTTATGATATCAATCTCCTACTACTTAGTTATTTACTTTGCCTTTATTTTACTTTGCATCTTTATCATAAAAATACCAAAAATATTATCTTATCATATCTATCAGATCTCACTCTCGTAAGTGGCCCTATAGGGATTGACAACCCCTATTTGTGTTGGTTGCGAGGATTTATTTGTTTTGTGCAGGTGCGAGGGACTCGCGCGTAGCATCCTACTGGATTGATACCTTGGTTCTCGAAAACTGAGGGAAATACTTACACTACTTTGCTGCATCATCCCTTCCTCTTCGGGGAAAACCAACGCAGTGCTAAAAGAGGTAGCAGCGCGCCCTCCACTCTCGTGGGCCCCTCGTTGCTCCACCGACCTACTTCTTCCTCATATATATATCCATGTACCCCGCAAACATCCAGGAGCACCACGAAGCCCTATTTCCACCGCCGCAACCTTCTGTACCCAAGAGATCCCATCTTGGGGCCTTTTCTGGAGCTCCGCTGGAGGGGGCATCGATCACGGAGGGCCTCTACATCAACTCCATGACCCCTCCGATGATGTGTGAGTAGTTTACCTCAGACCTTCAGGTCCATAGCTAGTAGCTAGATGGCTTCTTCTCTCTCTTTGGATCTCAGTACAAAGTTAACCTCGATTCTCTTGGAGATCTATTCGATGTAATCTTCTTTTGCGGTGTGTTCGTCGAGATCCGATGAATTGTGGGTTTATTATCAAGTTTATCTATGAACAATATTTGAATCTTCTCTAAATTCTTTTATGTATGATTGTTTTATCTTTGCAAGTCTCTTCGAATTATCAGTTTGGTTTAGCCTACTAGATTGATCTTTCTTGCAATGGGAGAAGTGGTTAGCTTTGGGTTCAATCTTGCGGTGCTCAATCCCAGTGACAGAAAGGGAAACAACACATATTGTATTGTTGCCATCGAGGATAAAAAGATGGGGTTTACATCATATTGCATGAGTTTATCCCTCTACATCATGTCATCTTGCTTAAGGCGTTACTCTGTTCTTATGAACTTAATACTCTAGATGCATGCTGGATAGCGGTCGATGTGTGGAGTAATAGTAGTAGATGCAGAATCGTTTCGGTCTACTTGTCACGGACGTGATGCCTATATACATGATCATACCTAGATATTCTCATAATTATTCGCTTTTCTATCAATTGCTCGATAGTAATTTGTTCACCCACCGTAATACTTATGCTATCTTGAGAGAAGCCACTAGTGAAACCTATGGCCCCCGGGTCTATTTTCCATCATACACGTTTCCAATATATTTTATTTTGCAATCTTTACTTTCAATCTATATCATAAAAATACCAAAAATACTTATCTTATTATTATCATCTCTATCAGATCTCACCCTTGCAAGTGGCCATGAAGGGATTGACAACCCCTTTATCGCGTTGGTTGCGAGGTTCTTATTTGTTTGTGTAGGTACGAGGTGACTCGCGCGTGGTCTCCTAGTGGATTGATGCATTGGTTCTCAAAAACTGAGGGAAATACTTACGCTGCTTTACTGCACCACCCTTTCCTTTTCAAGGAAAAACCAACGCAGTGCTCAAGAGGTAGCAAGAAGGATTTCTAGCGCCGTTGCCGGGGAGATCTACGCAAAGTCAAGACATACCAAGTACCCATCACAACTCTTATCCTTCGCATTACATTATTTGCCATTTACCTCTCATTTTCCTCTCCCCCACTTCACCCATGACGTTTTATTTTCCCTCTTTTCCTTTCGCCCTCTCTTTCCGTTCGCCTCTTTTCTGCTTGCTTCGTTGTTATGGCTAGTCCTTTATCCGCTCCTTTATCTCCCGAGAATGAAGTTCTTAATTTTAGACAAAGAGAGGGAGAAAATCTAAAAGATGCCTGGTACAGAATTTGCAATGGAAAAAATAGATCTACTAGGAAGCAATCTACTTCCGTTCTTCTTCGTAATTTTTATGTAGGCATCACTCCTTGGAATAGATGTATTCTTGGTACCATTACCGGAGGAAATTTCTTGGGTAGCCATACTTTTGATTCTTATAATGCTATGATAGATTTGTTTGGCCCACCACCTCTTTTGGCTAATGGAACTATTTTAACTTTGGAACATGTGATGCAACGGCTTGAAATTATTGAAAATAAAGTTGCCACAGTAGAGTTAATTGAAAATTTGGATAGAAATATCCATAACCAAATTACCCAATATGGATCTAAGGTAGGAGTTGCTCTTAAATTTTTTAAAGAAAAGGGACCTATGGTTGATGAAAAGATAGATCAAAATTCCACTAGAATTGATAAAATTGAGGATATTATTACCAACCTTGGGTCTGCCTTTTTCTTCCCTGAAAAAAACTCCTCCTAATGCTAAGATTGCCAAATTGATGTATGTTCCTAAAAATAAGGGTGAAACTTCTAGTAAGGAAAATGCGGACCTCAAATCCATAAGTGTTCACCCCAATTTTCTCACTATCGTTAAGGAACCTTTTGCTACAAATGATTTTCTTGATTTAGTGCCTAGGAGTTTGATAATTAATAAAAATAAAGAAACACCTAAAAGTTATAGGTGTTTTATTGAAGAATTTCCTACCAAAGTTGACAATACCTAGATCTATCCTTGCTTTTATGCCTAGTTAGGGGCGTTAAACGATAGCGCTTGTTGGGAGGCAACCCAATTTTATTTTTGTTCCTTGCTTTTTGCTCCTGTTTAGTAATAAATAATTTATCTAGCCTCTGTTTTGGTTGTGTTTTTTGTGTTTAATTAGTGTTTGTGCCAAGTAGAAACGTTGGGAAGACTTGGGGAAAGTCTTTTTGATCTTGCTGTAAAAAAACAAAAACTTCAGCGCTCACGAGAATTTCTTCCATTTTTTATTAGAGAGTGATATTTAGTTAATTCTTTTTGAAGATGATTAATAGATAAATTCCTCACGTCCAGAAATTTATTTTAGAATTTTTGTGGTTCCAGAAGTATTCGAAACCTACACATTACTACATACTGTTCTGTTTTTGACAGATTCTGTTTTTCGTGTGTTGTTTGCTTATTTTGATGAATCTATGCCTAGTAATAGAGTTTATAAATCATAGAAAAGTTGGAATACAGTAGGTTTAACACCAATATAAATAAAAAATGAGTTCATTACAGTACCTTGAAGTGGTGGTTTGTTTTCTTTTACTAACGGAGCTCACGAAGATTTTCTTTTAAGTTTTGTGTTGTGAAGTTTTCAAGTTTTGGGTAAAGATTTGATTGATTATGGAACAAGGAGTGTCAAGAGCCTAAGCTTGGGGATTCCCAAGGCACCCCATGGTAAAATCCAAGGACACCAAAAAGCCTAAGCTTGGGGATGCCCTGGAAGGCATCCCCTCTTTTGTCTTCGTTCATCGGTAACTTTACTTGGAGCTATATTTTTATTCGCCACACGATATGTGTTTTGCTTGGAGCGTCTTGTATGATTTGAGTCTTTGCTTTTTAGTTTACCACAATCATCCTTGCTGTGCACACCTTTTGAGAGAGACACACATGAATTGGAATTTATTAGAATACTCTATGTGCTTCACTTATATCTTTTGAGCAATATAGTTTTTGCTCTAGTACTTCACCTATATATTTTAGAGCACGGTGGTGGTTTTATTTTATAGAAATAATTGATCTCTCATGCTTCATTTATATTATTTTGAGAGTCCTTTAGAACAACATGGCAATTTGCTTTTAGGCATAATAAAAACTTTCATATAAGTGCATTGAATACTAAGAGAAGTTTGATACTTGATGATTGTTTTGAGATATGGAGATAGTGATATAAATGTTGTGCTAGTTGAGTAGTTGTGAATTTGAGGAATACTTGTGTTGAAGTTTGCAAGTCTCGTAGCATGCACGTATGGTAAACGTTGTGTAACAAATTTGAAACATGAGGTGTTATTTGATTGTCTTCCTTATGAGTGGCGGTCGGGGATGAGAGATGGTCTTTTCCTACCAATCTACCCCCTAGGAGCATGCGCGTAATACTTGATTTTTGATGACTTGTAGATTTTTGCAATAAGTATGTGAGTTCTTTATGACTAATGTTGAGTCCATGGATTATACGCACTCTCACCCTTCCATCATTACTAGCCTCTTCGGTACCGTGCATTGCCCTTTCTCACATTGAGAGTTGGCGCAAACTTCGCTGGTGCATCCAAACCCCGTGATACGATACGCTCTATCACACATAAACCTCCTTATATCTCCCTTAAAACAGCCACCATACCTACCTATTATGGCATTTCCATAGCCATTCCGAGATATATTGCCATGCAACTTTCCACCGTTCCATTTATTACGACACGCATCATCATTGTCATATTGCTTTGCATAATAATGTAGTTGACATCGTATTTATGGCAAAGCCACCATTCATATTTTTTTCATACATGTCACTCTTGATTCGTTGCACATCCCGGTACACCGCCGGAGGCATTCACATAGAGTCATATCTTGTTCTAGTATCGAGTTGTAATCATTGAGTTGTAAATAAATAGAAGTGTGATGATTATCAGTAATAAAGCATTGTCCCATAAAAAAAGAAAAAAGAAAGGCCAAAAAAAGAAGGCCCAAAAAATAAAAAAATAAAAAGGGGGCAATGCTACTATCCTTTTTTCCACACTTGTGCTTCAAAGTAGCACCATGATCTTTATGATAGAGAGTCTCTTGTTTTGTCATTTTCATATACTAGTGAGAATTTTTCATTATAGAACTTGGCTTGTATATTCCAACAATGGGCTTCCTCAAGTGCCCTAGGTTTTTGTGAGCAAGCAAGTTGGATGCACACCCACTTAGTTTCTTTTGTTGAGCTTTCATACATTTATAGCTCTAGTGCATCCATTGCATGACAATCCCTACTCCTTGCATTGACATCAATTGATGGGCATCTCCCTAGCCCATTGATTAGCCGCGTCGATGTGAGACTTTCTCCTTTTTTTGTCTTCTCCACACAACCCCCTTCATTATATTATATTCCACCCATAGTGCTATTACATGGCTCATGCTCATGTATTGCGTGAAAGTTGAAAAAAATTTGAGATCACTAAAGTATGAAACAATTGCTTGGCTTGTCATCGGGGTTGTGCATGATGAGAGCATTCTTGTGTGACGAAAATGGAGCATGAACTATATGATTTTATAGGGATGAACTTTATTTGGCCATTTATTTTGAGAAGACATGATTGCTTAGTTAGTATGCTTGAAGTATTATTATTTTTATGTCAATATTAAACTTTTATCTTGAATCTTTCAGATCTGAACATTCATGCCATAATAAAGAAAATTACATTGAGAAATATGTTAGGAAGCATTCCACATCAAAAATTCTGTTTTTATCATTTACCTACTCGAGGTCGAGCAGGAATTGAGCTTGGGGATGCTTGATACATCTCCAACGTATCTATAATTTTTGATTGTTCCATGCTATTATACTATCTATTTTGGATGTTAATGGGCTTATTTTTACACTTTTATATTATTTTTGGGATTAACCTATTAACTGGAGGCCCAGCCCAAATTGTTGTTTTTTGCCTATTTCAGTGTTTCATAGAAAAGGAATATCAAACGGATTCCAAACGGAATGAAACCTTCGGGAGCGTGATTTTTGGAACAAACATGATCCAGAGGACCTGGAGTGGACGTCAAGCAATCAACGAGGCGGCCACGTGGCAGGGGAGCGCGCCCTCCACCCTCGTGGGCCCCTCGTTGCTCCACCGACCTACTTCTTCCTCCTATATATATCTATGTACCCCGCAAACTTCCAGGAGCACCACGAAACCCTATTTCCACCGCCGCAACCTTATGTACCCAAGAGATCCCATCTTGGGGCCTTTTCCGGAGCTCCGTTGGAGGGGGCATCGATCACGAAGGGCCTCTGAAAGTGCAACTATCCCTAGGTGGTTTTGGTAATTCATAACAACATATAGCTCATTGAGCTAATGCTATTCCAAGATGACTATTTCAGGAAAGCTCAATGATTGGCATGGCATGGATGTGAAAGTGGAACCCTCAAAATGCTAAGGACAAAGGATTGGCTCAAGCTCAAAAGCTCAAGACTCTTCATTTTATATTTTAGTGATCCAAGATCACATTGAGTCTTTAGGAAAAGCCAATACTATCAAGGAGGGATGAGGTGTTGCTTAATGAGCCTCTTGCTTCATGTGCTTAGTGATATGCTCGAAAACCCTCAACTACTTTCCCATATCCACATATGACCTAAAACCTAAGCCAAACTCGGTCCTACCGATTCTTTCTATCCGGCGCCACCGAGTTTCACTTGTCATAAGCCACTGCCAAACCCTAGCAAATCGGTTCTACCGATAGGGATCTCGGTCTCACCGAGATGGGATTGCAAACTCTCTGTTTCCCTTTCGTAACTTTTCAGTCTCACCGAAAGAGCGAATCGGTCCCACCGAGATTGCAATGTAAATTCAGTGTTTCCTTTTTGTAACTTTTCGGTCTCACCGAAAGAGCAAATCGGTCCCACCGAGTTTGCCTGACCAACTCTCTGGTTAGCTTATTACCAAAATCGGTCCCACCAAGTTTGTGTAATCGGTCTCACCGAGATTACGTTATGCCCAAACCCTAACCATATCGGTCCTACCGAGTTGCATGTCAGTCCCACCGAAAATCTCTAACGGTCACTAGGTTTACCTTTTCGGTCCGACCGAGTTTGTTGATTCGGTCCCACCGAGATTGGAAAACTATGTGTAACGGTTGGATTTTGTGTGGAGGCTATATATACCCCTCCACCTCCTCTTCATTCGTGGAGAGAGCCATCAGAACACATACACAATTCCAACTCATATGTTCTGAGAGAGAACCACCTACTCATGTGTTGAGACCAAGATATTCCATTCCTACCATATGAATCTTGATCTCTAGCCTTCCCCAAGTTGCTTTCCACTCAAATCTTCTTTCTACCAGATCCAAATCCTATGAGAGAGAGTTCAGTGTTGGGGAGACTATCATTTGAAGCACAAGAGCAAGGAGTTCATTACCTACACACCATTTGTTACTTCTTGGAGAGTGGTGTCTCCTAGATTGGCTAGGTGTCACTTGGGAGCCTCCGACAAGATTGTGGAGTTGAACCAAGGAGTTTGTAAGGGCAAGGAGATCGCCTACTTTGTGAAGATCTACCGCTAGTGAGGCAAGTCCTTCGTGGGCGATGGCCATGGTGGGATAGACAAGGTTGCTTCTTCGTGGACCCTTTGTGAGTGGTTGCTTCTTCGTGGACCCTTCGTGGGTGGAGCCCTCCGTGGACTCGCGCAACCGTTACCCTTCGTGGGTGGAGCCCTCCGTGGACTCGCGCAACCGTTACCCTTCGTGGGTTGAAGTCTCCATCAACGTGGATGTAGGATAGCACCACCTATCCGAACCACGGAAAAAACATCCGTGTCTCCAATTGCATTTGAATTCTCCAAACCCTTCCCTTTACATTCTTGCAAGTTTCATGCTTTACTTTCCGCTGCCAATATACTCTTTGCATGCTTGCTTGAATTGTGTGATGATTGCTTGACTTGTCCTACAATAGCTAAAATCTGCCAAGAACTAAAATTGGGAAAAGGTTAAGTTTTTATTTGGTCAAGTAGTCTAATCACCCCCCCTCTAGACATACTTTCGATCCTACATCCTCTACATCAACTCCATGGCTCGTCCGATGATGTGTGAGTAGTTTACCTCAGACCTTCGGGACCATAGCTAGTAGCTAGATGGCTTCTTCTCTCTCTTTGGATCTCAATACAAAGTTCTCCTCCATTCTCTTGGAGATCTATTCGATGTAATCTTCTTTTGCGGTGTGTTTGTCAAGATCCGATGAATTGTGGATTTATGATCAAATTTATCTATGAACAATATTTGAATCTTCTCTGAATTCTTTTATGTATGATTGGTTTATCTTTACAAGTCTCTACGAATTATCAGTTTGGTTTGGCCTACTAGATTGATCTTTCTTGCAATGGGAGAAGTGCTTAGCTTTGGGTTCAATCTTGCGGTGCTCGATCCCAGTGACAGAAAGGGAAACGTCACGTATTGTATTGTTGCCATCGAGGATAAAAAGATGGGGTTTACATCATATTGCAAGAGTTTATCCCTCTACATCATGTCATCTTGCTTAAGGCGTTACTCTGTTCTTATGAACTTGATACTCTAGATGCATGCTGGATGGCGGTCAATGTGTGGAGTAATAATAGTAGATGCAGAATCGTTTCGGTCTACTTGTCACGGACGTGATGCCTATATACATGATCATACCTAGATATTCTCATAGTTATTCGGTTTTCTATCAATTGCTCGACAACAATTTGTTCACCCACCGTAATACTTATGCTATCTTGAGAGAAGCCACTAGTGAAACCTATGGCCCCCGGGTCTATTTTCCATCATACAAGTTTCCAATCTATTTTATTTTGCAATCTTTACTCTTAATCTATATCATAAAAATACCAAAAATACTTATCTTATTATTATCATCTCTATCAGATCTCACTCTTGCAAGTGGTCGTGAAGGGATTGACAACCCCTTTATCGCGTTGGTTGCGAGGTTCTTATTTGTTTGTGTTGGTATGAGGTGACTCACGCGTGGTCTCCTAGTGGATTGATACCTTGGTTCTCAAAAACTGAGGGAAATACTTACGCTGCTTTATTGCACCACCCTTTCATCTTCAAGGGAAAACCGACGCAGTGATCAAGAGGTAGCAGAGTGCGACATGGATGGATGTTAATGATGAGTGAAGCGGTGGCGAGAGCGTCAAGCCAAAAGCGCGGAGGCACATTGGCATGAAAGAGGAGAGTCTGAACGCAGTCATTAAGAGTGCGAAGGATACGCTCAGCGCGACCGTTCTGCTGCGAGGTGTACGGGCAGGTGAGACAAAAAGTCGTGCCATGTGTGGTGAGGAGAGACAAACAGCTAGGTTGTCGAACTCCTTCCCGTTATCTGTTTGGAATGCAAGAATGGGACGACCAAACTGCGTGAGAACATAGGAGTAGAAGGCGGCGAGAGTGGATATAGCATCCGACTTGCGGCGCAACGGGAAGGTCCACACATAATGCGAGAAATCATCAAGTATGACAACATAATAAAGATAGCCCGTATTACTTGCAACAAGAGAGGTCCAAACATCACTATGAATTAACTCAAACGGGTACGATGCGACATGAGAAAAAGCCTCAAACGGGAGACGAGCATGTTTGCCGAGGCGACATGCATGACACGAGTGATTCTCGTTCTTATTACACGTGAAAGAAAAACTCTGAAGTATATGACGAAGGGTGGCGGGATTAGGATGACCCAAGCGAGCGTGCCAAAGATCCACTCCGGTGGCGAGAGCGACAAGGACGTCGGAGGTGGTGGAGGTGGCGGAGTGAACCGGGTAGAACTCATCAGGGCTGTCACATCGGTGGAGTACCATCCGGGTGCGAGCATCCTTAACAGAAAAACCACATTCGTCAAACTCAACAGTAACATGATTTTCACGTGTAAGAGAACGAACAGAAACAAGATTTTTAATAAGCTCAGGAGAAACTAAGACATTAGACATGGATATTGGAGTGGAATTAGACGGAAAATATGCATGACCTATGTGAGTGATAGGAAGAGAGGAGCTGTCACCGATGGTAATGCGAGCGGAAGTGTGGACGGGGTAGGAGGTGTGGAGGTTACCGGGATAAGCGGCCATGTGTGCGGTAGCTCCAGTGTCAATATACCAGTCGCCCCCGCCGGTGTAGCTGGACGGTGAGGGGGCGGTGTGAAGAGTCGGGTCCCATGGTGCCGGCGGGGCCGTCAGGGGCAGCAGCGGCAGCCCGCCTGGCTGCGGCTGCTGGCCATGGGGCGCCGCATAGGGCTGTGGCGCGGCGTAGTACGCCTGGTGCGACGGTGGTCGAGCGCCTAGAATACCCAGGGCAGGGGCACGGGGAACCGGCATGGAGTAGGCGTGGACAACGCCGGTCCAAGGGTTCTGGCCGGCATACCACAGGGCCGGCTGGTAGGCCTGCTGCAGCGGGCGGGGGTGCTCCTCCCTGAGCGCCCGAAACCCGTGCTTGCGGCCACCACGATGGCCGTCACATCGACCCCCTCCATTGGCCGCCGGCTGGGGTGGCGGAAAGGGGGCAGCTGGGGCGGGCGGGAAGGTGGGCGCCGGTGGCTGGGTCGGCGTTGGGCGCGAAGGTGGCGGGGCTTGGCCCCCGCGGGTGCCGGCGATGAGGACGGTGTGGGTTGCCCAAGTCTGTGCCATCCTCATTTGGCGCTCCTCCAGCTTGAGGTACGCCACCACCTTAGCGAAAGTGGGTTGCGGTATGAGGGTGAGGTTGGAGGTGGCGTTTCCAAAATCCTCGTTGAGACCGGCAGTGAAGGTGCTGATGAGAAGCTCGTTGCCGACCGTCTCCCGGAGATCGCGGAGCTCATCGGCAAGTTTTTTCAGGCGCATGCAAAAGTCGTCGATGGACGAGTCAAGCTGCTGGCACCCATAAAACTCACGTGGAGAAGGACCTTGTGATGCGGCTTGTTGTCGGTGAAGAGGCCGTTGAGTTTGTCCAGACGGTGTGGGCATCGTCGTCGTCATCCACCACGGTGTGGAAAAGGTCGGTGGAGATGGTGAGGTAGAACCAGCGGATGATGGTTGCGTCGAGGATCATCCACTTCTCGTCGTGGATCATGAGGGCCGAGTCCACGGTGTCGTCGACGTGACCATGAAGGAGGTACTCGCGGAACACCAGCGAGAAATACCGCTTCCATCGTAGTAGGAGGCGGTGGATTGATCAAGCTTCACTGGGACGCGCTCATGGATGTTGAGGTCGCGGACGAGAGTGACATCGGGACCGAGAACGGATTGGAGACTGTGGAGGAGGAAGAACTCATGGCTAGGGTTAGGGTTTCACGGCGCGTGGTGCGGCGCGGGGGGAGGGTGCGGCGCGAGGAAGCAGCACGGGTGGGAGGTGGTGGTGGTGCGGGGAAGGAGCGGCGCGGGTGGCGGGATGGGGCGGAAGAGCGGGCGGCGAACGGCGGCGGCTTGGAGAGGCCGCGGCAGCGGCGGGAGGCGCGGTGGTGGGAGGCGGCTGTGATCAGCGGCGGCGGCTGGAGGCGCGGCGGCAGCGGCGACGGCTTAAGGTTAGGATCGTGCTGCGATAGATACAATATAGAAAGACAAGTTATGGGCTATGCAATCGCGATGTATTGATCGATGCACCAGGCATGTATATATGAGTATAGAGAGGGGCAACAACCTTAACTATACAGAGGAAACAGAAAATGGTCCCTATATACAATATACACGTACATAATATACTCAACAATATGGAACAAGTATTTTTTTGCGGGGTATATATATTTTTTGAGAGATTTTTGCGGGGTATATGGAGCAAGTACTTAGGACCACGTTCTGGCAATGAACATCTGCATGCCACGTTATTTCTCTCAAGTTGTATTAGTTGCTGAGAATATGTACCATAGAATAAGGTCCGCTTTGGTTTGGTTTGAGTTGTGCGGTTTCAGATGCTATACTCGAGGACAGTTGATGTTCATATATCTATATGTATTTATGCATCTGTTAATGTGGACAATATATGGGTACCATTACCCCAAAATTCATGACAACATATTTACTCCCTTCGTTCTTAATATTTGTTTTTCTAGAGATTTCAACGAGTGACTACATACGAAGCAAAATAAGTAAATCTACACTCTAAAATATGTCTATATGTATCCGTATGTAATAGTCCATTTGAAATTTTTAGAAATACAAATATTTAGGAATGGAGGGAGTAGTAAGTACACAAGAGCATGCATCTTGGCTGTTTTGGGACTGCCAATTTGCTCAAGATTGTTGGCGATCAATTCTTCAAAATAGGTTGACGGGCATATCTTTATTTCATGAGATCATGCTTACCAAATACTACATTGCAATGGACATTATCATTTTGGGAATTGGGATGCTGGAGCGGTGGATACAGAGAAAATGGGAAAATCTTCCGAAGTGAGGTGCCAACCATTCTTTCTTGGAACTTTTTTTTTTGCTTAAGCAAGATCTTCTAAATCTGCAACATAGGATTAAAGGCAAGCATTTGGAGTCCATACTATGTAATCATGTGAGGAAGAACTGGCATTGGTTAGGCTGGGTGTCCTTTAGTTTCTCTTTTTCTTCTTGTTATTCCCCCTCTTGTAATTATTTGACCATTTTTATTTATATAAAAATTACCGTAAAGCAATTGTTCTACAGTTCCAAGCTTAAAAAAAGATGTCTGGTACACTGGGGTTGTAGCGCACACGCCACACGTAGTCTCACTATCGGTGTCTGAAAGCTGTTAAAATTCAGGTATAAAAATATAGCGTGTACTTTTGGATCAAAATTTAAAACACATGTCGAGAAAAGGAAAACCTTTATGTAGATAGTAGCTAACTGGACTATGAATTCAACCCACTAGTGTTATGGGCGCTGAATTTTCATTTTTTATTTCTCAAGTTGTGTTTTGAATTTGGATTTAAATCTTTATAGGACATTATGGAAATGCTATTTCTACGCACTAGTTTCCTAATCGAAGCTCCAGTCGGCTCCAACAACTAGAGCTTTGGCTGGGTCCGGCTCTCCTGCTGGGAATCCTGCATGTAGTATTGTGCAGGACCAACCAATTTGTGACACGTGTACTGATGGCTCCAACATCTTAAAAAAATTCAGTTTGGATACTCAAATTCTTTTATCGCTCCTCATCCTCACGGTCACGAACGATTTGAAAAGCCGTTAGTGCCTTCATGAGATAATTCCTGTGAACTATGTGAGCTACGACCGGTCGTAGCGTACATGCATGCCGCTGTGGCCATGGCGGGCTGCTATTGCATCCATTATGAAGTGCCAGACGTAGCCCGGCCGGGCAGCCGCCGTGTCGCGCTCATTCACTTCACGTTCAGGTAGTGATTAGGACCAGCGCCGCCGGTAAAGACGACCTGCAATCCACTTGCCCACGTCCAACCCGACCTTGTGCGCCCGGCGCCCTCATGGTGGTTCGAGCAAATCTGCAGAGGGAAGGACTCCGCGGGTGAAACAAGCGAACACGGTAGATGTGTCACTGGCGCGGGCGCAGGCGCCGCCAAGCTGCCGACCATGAATATTGCCCCACGCGATGTACGTTACGAGCTCACGGAGGCACTAATGGCTGCTCAAATAGTCCCTGAGGAAGGAGATAGTAAGAAAAAGGAAAAGATTTTAAGATGTGGGGCCTGTCAGTACACGTGTCACACATTGGTTGGCCCTGCACAATAATGCGTGCAGGGTTCCCAGCAGGAGAGCCGGACCCCTTTGGCTTGACTATTGGGTACTTCATCTATGTATGGTACTCCTGATTTTATTGACCGGGCATTCTAATGCTTAGTCAGGAAAATGCTTAATCACACGTGTCCGTACATGATGTTAACCGTTGGCCGTCTTATGAACGGTCGATTTCTTCCTTACTTATCTTGTGCCTTAATTTCCGTTGATTGGATCAGAGAAGAACTTTCCGCCATTGTTGGGTGGACGGTCCTGTCCAGGGACAGCATGCATGCACCTCTTGGCTCTTGCTAGTACCTCTCTTTGTGCCTCGGGCGGTCGGGCCTCAGCTAGAACACACGCACAAGGAGACTAGTACGACGCGCTAGTTTTAGTCCATCATGTCGGCATGATCGATTTGATTTCACGATTATCTTCTCGCGTGTGCGGTACTCCGGTTGACGTGGGAGACACCGAAACAGAAAACGTGAATTTCCGTAACTTGGACGAGTAGTATATCCTAGCTCGGGAACTTGACCCGTTTCGAGTCGAGGAGATGGACACAGTGCATGATGCATGTATGGATGCAGCGGACTCGTAGTAATATTAAAGAAGGGGTGGCTAGGGGTCTCAGGTTGGCGTGGATATAGGGGTGAATATATGCTCGTGTGTATAAGTGACTTTGATTATACTGTGTTAAAAGAAAAGCTTAGAATGAATATTGTTCCAAACTACTTTCCGTGGCACGTAAACTTTTATGTTTATGAGACGGCACGATATTGAGCCTGAATTTAGCTCACGATTTTATAGCTACCTACACACACATGGCGACATTTGGTGTTCAAGATGGGTCAAGAGGGCCTTTTCCCATAACACCGACCAAACGACTCAGCATCTACAACCGAACTTAGCAAATCCAGTTATTTATATGACCGTGAAAAAGTCCTGGCAGACACACTTAGACCGTTCTTCATATGCCCTGCTCGACAGCCACATGCCGCAAATCCGGACTCTCAAATACATGCAAATCCACGCTAGTCCATCATACATACCAATATCACACGTACATACTCAAACATTAGCTCTTTTAGTAACAAATATTGGTCAAAAGTACATCGCTCTTACATAAAATTGATATTAAGTGCACAACTCAAACATTAGCTCTTTGTTTTTACCGAAAAAGGCTTTCGCCCCGCTTTATATTATAAAGCAAATGCCCAAGCCAACATCCAACAAGGTTCAAGCACACAAACACGCACACACATACACGCAAGATCCAGACAGAAAAATAGTGGAAGGGTTAATGCTGAGGGCACAGCTCAACAAGCCCTGAAAAACAAAAAGGCACACGCGCAGGGAGTGACACAGCATCTAGTCGGGCTCCGGGGGTGGCGGGGGGAGCGGGGGCGCCAAGCGGAAGGCCATCGATCGAAGGTCGGCGAGGAGGGTGCTGATGACGTCCCGGTCCTGAGGGCGGCTAAGCTGCCGCCAGAGCTGCAAGTAACCACACATTTTAAAATGGAGTCAGTAGTACGCCGAAAAGGCACCTTCTGTATGACAAGCTTATTGCGAACAGTCCACAGCGTCCAGGCAAGGACCCCCACGCACAGCCATCTAATATGCCTGTAGCGAGGGGGTGAGGCCTGAATTTCCGCAAGCAGGTCAGGGAAGTTGGTGTTGCACCACTGGCCCCCAACCGTTTCGCGGAAACAGGACCAGAGAAACTGTGCCGTGTAGCACGAGAAGAAGATGTGGTTGGCATCCTCTACCGTGCCGCACATGGGGCACATCCCATCTCCAGGTCCATGACGCTTAAGGACCTCAACTCCGGACGGGAGGCGGCCGCGGATCCATTGCCACAGGAAGATCCTGATCTTCAGGGCATGTGGATGTCCCAAATCAAACTGAAGGGCTCGGGGGCCGTCAAAGGGGCGATAGCCGCGTAGAGAGATTTGGTGGAGAAACAGCCGGAGGGTTCCAGTCGCCAAGAGATGACGTCCGGGGAGTCGGCAACGACTATAGGAAGGAGTGCGATGTCCTGGAGGAGGGCATCCCAAGCTGCAACCTCAAGGGGGCCAAAGGGGCGGCGAAAAGCGAGGCGCCCTAAGTCAATAAGGGCCGTCTTGACAGAGACCCGAGGGTCAACAACGATGTCGAAGAGAACTGGGAAGCGCGCGGCTAGGGGGGTGTCGCCAAGCCACCTATCAAGCCAGAACAGGGTTGAGGACCCAGTACCCACCGAAATGGATGTGCCAATGCGCAGAACAGGCAGCAGCTGGACGACGGCCTGCCAAAACTGGGAGTCGCCTGAGCGCTGACAAAATGCGAGAGGCTGCCCACGCAGGTACTTGTTCTGGATGATAGTAAGCCAGAGACCTCCATCTCCATTGGCAATGCGCCAGAGCCAACGAGTTAGAGGGCAATGTTCATGCGCCGGGAGGACAAAATCCCAAGACCGCCCTGGTCCTTGGGTTTGCAAACATCTGGCCAGCTGACCATGTGGTACTTCTGCTTACCCCCCTCCCCAGCCCAGAAGAATCTGGATTGGTATTTGGCGATCTCCTGGTGCAGGGTTTCATGTAGGCTATAAAATCTCATGAGGAACCAAAGGAGGCTAGCAAGCAAAGAGTTGATAAGGATCACGCGAGCAGCCTTCGACAGCCAGCGCCCTTTCCAGGGCTCAACGCGATGTTGCATACGGGTCACCGTGGGGCGAAGATCAGCCACGGTGAGGCGCGAGTCACTAATGGGGATCCCCAGATAGGTCGTGGGGAAAGAACCCAACCGACAGTTTAGTCGGTCAGCAATAGCCTGTGTTTCCTCCAAGGGGTACCCGAGGACCATCACTTCGCTCTTATCGAAGTTGATGGTTAGGCCCGACATTTGTTGGAAGCACAGGAGGAGGAACTTCAAGTTAGTGATATCTAGGGCGGATCCCTCGACCATTATAATGGTATCATCTGTATATTGAAGGAGGAGACCCCTCCCCCTCCGACTAGATGGGGGACTAAGCCGCGGATATGACCAGCAGCCTTGGCCTTATCCAAGATGGATGCCAGGGCATCGACCACCATGTTGAACAAGAACGGTGAGAAGGGGTCACCCTGACGGACCCCACAAAGGGTGGGGAAGTAGGGCCCAATGTCACTGTTGATGTTCACCGCGGTCCGGCCACAAGAGACAAGTTGCATGACGCGGGTCACCCAACGATCGTCGAAGCCCTTGCGAAGCAACACTTCACGCAGGAATGGCCAGTGTACCGTGTCGTAGGCTTTGTGAAAGTCTAGCTTTAGGAAGACCGCACGAAGGCGTTTTAGACGGACCTCGTGGAGGACCTCGTGGAATACTAACACTCCATCGAGAATAAATCGACCTTGTATGAAGGCGGATTGGTTCGGATGGGTAATCGTGTCAGCGAGGAGGGTCACCCTATTGGCGTACCCTTTGGCCAAGATCCGGAAAATCACATTAATCACTGTGATTGGGCGGAACTGGCGGATGTCCGAGGTGCCCGGGACCTTGGGGATGAGGGTCACAATCCCGTAATTGAGGCGCCCAAGGTCCATGGAGCCCGAATAAAATTCTTCGAACAGAGCCATGACCTCCGGCTTGATGGTAGGCCAGAACGTTTTAAAGAATGTCACGGGCAGGCCATCAGGACCCGGGGCCGAGGAGGGGTTCATCCCCTTAATGGCTGCGAGGACCTCGTCCTCGTCAAAAGGGGCAACTAGTGCCGCATTGGCCTCTGCCGAGACCAATTGCGCACCCGACCAAATGTCGGGGGCGAGACTAGCCCCACCCTGCAGGGTGGGAGTAAATAGGGCTTTATAGAAGCCGTCTACGTGGGTACGGATGGCCGAGGGGAGAACGATCAGCGTGTCTCCATCCCAAAGGCAGTGGATGGAATTGCGACGACGCCGGCCGTTCGCCACCGCCTGAAAATAGGCGGTGTTGGAATCTCCCCGAAGTACCCACCTCTGGGTACCACGTAGGCGCCAGTAGGCCTCTTCATCTGTGTAAATGGTGGAGAGTTGGTCTTCCAGATCATATCGCAGCATCCACTCATCAGGGGAGATCCCGGTCGAGTCGGCGCGGGTGTCCAGGGCTTGGATAGCCATCAGGAGGGCCTTTTGCGCTCTCTAAGGTCCCGGCCCAGGTTGGCCCCCCAACCCTTCATGAATTGGCGGGCTAGCTTGGCGCAGAAGTGCCACAAGGCGACAGCGGACATGGAGTGATGGGGAGCTGAGCGAGCAAAAATCCAGCGAGCGATGACAGCCTCCCGGAAGCCGGCCTGATTAATCCAGAAGGGCTCGAATCGGAATCGCGGCGGGGTGGAGGGCCGCTCGTCGGCGGTGGAGAGGAGGAGGGGGACATGGTCAGACCCGATCCTCTTTGTTTTTATTGTGGGTCTACATATGCTTCACAAGGTCATTGAGTAGCTGCGCGTGCACCTGATGATCTTGAAAATTTTAATGCATCTGTAGAAAGTTCATGAGCTGATTGCATCTTGATCTTCTGGGATTTGGACTTATTCTCTAGGTGCTTCAAAATCGTTGGTTTGGGCTACCCCGTATTCCTCATTCTCGACAATCATATTGTGCAAAATAACACAACATGTCATCGGCTGTCACAAAGTTTTTGATTCCCACATATTGCAGCTCCACGAATAATTTCCCAACAAGCTTGAAGCACTTTGAATGCCCTCTCGACATCCTTCCTAGTTGCTTATAGCACTGTTACAAAGTGGCTTTATCTATTGCCTTATGGTTAAGATATGGTCTTCACAAACGCCTCCCATTGAGGATAGATGGCATCGCAAGATACTGCCCCACGTTGTACCCCTGGCCATTGAAAGTGTAATTGCATGACGGCGATTACCTGTTACAAAGCCTTCTAAACATGGGAGATCGTTGAATCACATTGATGTTGTTGTGAGAACCCCACATTTCAAAAAAAAGCATGCCAAATCATAAGCCATGTGATGCCACTGCATCAAGTATGATGATGGACTCTTTGGTGTGACCTTGATAAATTCCACGTAAACCTTGGGGCAGTTCTTCCCAGGGGCAGAGCTACGTACAGCTAGCCGGTGTCACTGGCACCGGCTGCAATTTGCACTTACTTATTGGTTTAGTGTTTAGGCCATTTAAAATTGTTTGATATGTAGGCATGTGTTCTTCTATGTGGACACCGGATAATTTTAAGTCTGGATCCGGCCCTAGTTCTTTCATTGCCAATGTATGCAATCAATTGATCCGAGCATTCCTAAAAAATCACATGCCTCTTCAATAGCCAACAACTTTTCTGTGTCATACTGTCATGCACATTTGGTTCTCTCGAATACTCTACTCCAAACACCTGCACCACGGCACATGCAAACTTTAAAGTAGTCTTCAGGCACGTGCTCTCCCTCTCCGGACCATCTCACCAATGGCATCGGTAGAGGTACCAAGTGCAAGTATCCTTAGAGCAGTCGTGCATTTCTGCTTAAGAGAAAGGAAGTTTGCCGCAACAATCCCTGATGAGCTTGAAGTAGTCATGGTATGCCTCTACTCCCTCCACAACACACAAAAATAATGGTTTGCGCATATGAAAACGACAACGAAACCATGGATCATCCAGGAAAGTTGGGTCCGGAGCAAAGTAGTCCTTGTACAACATCCGTGCTCTAGAGACCCTATCCCGATTAATAACTCTCCTCTCTTTAATTGAGCCCTTAAAATTGAGAATATGCTCCATTTCCTATTGCATGCTCATGAGCACGATCATATCCACTTCTTCTTTCGAATCCGATGAATCGAAGAACTCATTTGCAATCATTTTGTCAAGCTCCGTTGGTCCATATGCCTCATCCGACGAGGCATCAGAATCCATAGTTTTCCCTATGAATAAATGACAAAAAACTTGGTCGGACAATGTGTCAAACACATCAAGTGCAAGGTGCAAGCCGAAAGTTGTTGGACGTACCGCAGTGACATATGAGCCGGCAACGATGTCCGCGACGACGAGTATGGATGGGGGATTGCAGTGCCGGTGTTGACGGCGCTGAGGCTCGGAACAATGGTGGAGCAAGGGTGGCGGCAGAGCAATGAGACGTCTGGCACGAGGAGGGGGGAGAGGGGAGAGAACAAAAGAAATTGATAGGCCGTGGGAAGGATTTGGTGTAATTTGTGATGGAGTCGAGGTGTAGGGTCCGACGTGAGGACGCGCCCGGTCGCGTCTAGGCCTCCCCATATCCGTGTTGCATTTGGGCTGAATATGAAGGGTGCCGGTCAGCTCGGACATTTGAGACCCGTTTGAGGCGCCCGTCTGAATCGCATTTTTTGACCAGTCAATGACCACGGTCACCGCCCGGGCGTTTAGAGTGGTTTGAGGCGTCTGGACGTAGATGTGGTTATGCCTTGAAAGCTTAATAGTTCCTCCAGTAGACTTCATTTTTCTTTTGAGATATTCCTCCTATCAACTTGACCCATCATCATTGCACTTTTTTAGGGCAATCATCATTGCGCTTGCTTCATGTGAAAATACAATCTGTTTGGTGGAATGGATCGCATGGGCCTAGTTGCTACTCTAGGGCCACAATCATTGACCGAAAAAGGCGATAATAGATGATCTGGGGTGCGATTTTCACTGGTTTCTCTTTTCTTTCTTTTTTTCTCGTCTTTCTTTGTCTATTTCTAGGTTTTCATGTGGGTGTGTGTTTTTTTCTGCTTTTCTACCCTTTTCGGTTTTCTTTGTTTTTATTTTCTTTGTTTCTTGGTTTTCATCTTTTTTTCTTCTTTTTCTTTGTTTCTTTCTCAGATTTTGAATGCATGGTCAATTTTTTCTATACATGTTTTAAATATTTTTCAAATACAAGATTAATTTTTTTATTGCATGATCAATATTTTTATACACATTTTAATAATTTTTAAATACAAGATTGATAATTTTTAATGCATGGTCATCATTTTTTCTATAAACAATTAATATTTTTAAATTTTTTGATTAAATTTATTCAAAATGAAAAATTAACTATTTAATACATGGATATTGCCACTTTTTGCCTCGCTATGAATATAAGAAAAAACTGGTTTCTGCTTGTATGATACTTGTTTTTAAGGTATATGCTCCCAAATTGTGTGAGGATAATACTTTTTTTTGGAATGTAGCAATAATATTTTTGGTATGATTCATCCACTATCATACATTTGATACATCTCCATCGGGGTATGTTGTATAGATATTCATGTTTATATGAATGTAACATATAATTTGTGGAGGTATTTAGTTTATGTATGTGTATATATATAAATAGGACTCCTTTTTTATACTCCCAAGAGTACATACTCCCATCCTTAACCGGTCTAACAAACTAACAGACAAAAGAAAAAAGAGAACAAACCGATGCATAGACTTCCTTCTAGCCAGCGTGTAACATGGAACTACTTCCCTTTTCACCGTGCCTAGGTGCTTAATCCTGGAATTAAGGATTGGGATCACGTGCTTATCCATACGCTATATACGCCCCCAAAAGATACTCCAAGTATATACCTTTAAGGGTTGTAGTATATGCGCCCGAAGTATATACTAATTTTGTGCATTGTGGAGTGCAACTTTTGTACTAAAGTACACACCATATTCTGTGATGTCGTACAAACCGTATTTTTTCAATAAACTGTATATTCATTTTTTGCAATAAAGTATATGCCACATGCTTGGAGATGCGAGTATGTACTCCCTCCGGTCCTTTTTACTCTGCATATTAGGTTTGTCTGAAGTCAATCTCATCCAACTTTGACCAATTTTATGTAAAAAATTATTGACATTTACATAACAACACCAACATCATTAGATTCATCTCGAAATATATTTTCATATTATATTTATTAGATATTATAGATGCTAATAATTTCTAATATAAATTTGGTCAAACTTAGCTAAGTTTGACTTTCGGCAAATTCAATGTGCAGAGTAAAAAGGACTGGAGGGAGTACTACATTTTTGTGGTGTGGTATGTGCCACATTATTTTGTGACGTGTACATACTGGTTTTCTCATAGGTAGTATATATACTGCTCTTTTTTAGCATATACTTCACTGTGCATGTATGGTAGTATATACTACTTTAATTATGTGGCGTGTACATACTGGTTTTCTCATAGGTAGTATATATACTGCTCTTTTTAGCATATATACTACTTCTTCCATTCAAGTGGTATATAGTGTCAAGAATCCAAAATGAGACATCATCTACTTAAATTAAGTGTAAATACATGTTTTTGTATGGGGTGTATGCTTCTTGGTCTTTCTTTTTTTGCATCATACTTCTTGGTCTTTTGCATGTAGTATATACCGTGTGGGCCAAAGAATGCACGCAGCCCAGAAAGAAGTATATGCTCTCCATAAAGAAGTATATATATGATAGTTGGATGGACCAAAGAATACACACAACCTAAAAAGAAGTATATGTTCTCCATAAAGAAGTATATACATATTGATAGTTGGATGGACCAAGGAATACACACAGCGCAAAAAAAGTATGAAAGAATTCCTTATTTAACACTATTTTAAATTTCGTTTCCCTATTTAACACTGAAGAAATATTTCTTCCCTATCTAACACCAACTTTAAATTTTATTCCTAATATAACACTTTCGTCCATTTTTTGACCTAACGGTGTTTAATGACACGTGAAATGACAAGTTTACCCCTGGTTCTGGCTGAAAAACTTCTCAAGACATGGTGGTGGGGACGTCAAAGGCGCGGCGGACAGGAGCGGACGAGTGTTTGCGTGAGCCCGTGGTGAAGTGTCAGTTTTAGAATGCCAAGTCGATTCACCCAAGCAGCGCACGTACGTGCAATGCTAGCTCAGAAATACATGCAGCTTGATTAATTTTTTCCTAGATGCAGAACGTGCCTGTCTCTAGCCGCGTATGTACGTACGTACTTGAGCGTTGAGTCTTGCTTGCGTTAGCTTGGTGAATAGAACAAACAGGTCGAAGAGATTTGTTGGTCATGTCGCTCCTGCATTTTTTTACACTTCTCAATCTTTTTTTCTGTTGTACAAAGCAATCTTGACGGTAAACACAAAGCAGTCTTGACAGTAAGGACGTCTATGCACTATCAGAGACTTGATTAGAACTAGAAAACCTAAGTCTAATATAAAGAAAATGATTGAATAGATGTCTGAGGGCAGAATTGTCATTTCACGTGCCATTTAACACTATTTGCACAAAAAATGGATGGAAGTGTTATATTGGGAATAAAATTTAAAAGTTGTGTTAGATAGGGAAGAAATATTTTTTCAGTGTCAAATAAGGAACAAATTTTTTAAACAGTGTTAAATAAGGAATTCTCTCAAAAAGTATATGCTCTCCATAAAGAAGTATATACATATTGATTGGATGCAGATTGATTTTCATTTGCATGTGACAACACGTTCCTTTCATCGTCCATGTTGGATTAGCAGAAGAGGAGATTGATGCGAGGAAAGCTGGACTGCACCAATGTCCAGATTGATTTTCATTTGCATGTGACAACACGTTCCTTTCATCGTACATGTTAGATTAGCAGAAGAGAAGATTGATGCAAGGAAAGCTGGACTGCACCAATGTCCACATGAGTCTCTGGGTATCGTGCATGGCTGCATGCATGAAGTCGCTTGACTACGCATGGCCGCACCGCCGTCCACGGTTCCATGTCGACTTCATGTCGTACCTCTGGCCACCGCCGGCTGCCTGCATCTCCTCTTCATCATGGAGCCGCCGGCTGGCTGCGTCACCCATTTGTCGACGGGACGCCCGGCCGCTCGACTTCATTGTTGTAACCTGCAGAAAACAAGAGAGAAATCCAGGAAGAAAGCTTCATCCATCAAGGTTGTACAAAATAATACAATTACAACCTGGACCAAACGATCAGATCGTTGCTTATTGGCATCGATTCCTAAAACAGCTACCGTCACCGGATGAAATGCACGGCGCTGCTAGTCATTGGCATCGTCGGAGATCTTGGACTGGCTACCGTGGCCGGATGAGATGCACGCGGTGCCCGTGAGTCGTGGACAACATCGTGAGATCCTGTCGGGGAGCACCACTGGAAGCCGGTGGCCATCGATGCAACCGAAGCGCAAATGGATAAGAGGGTCGAACAAAACAAATAAGAAACCTAGAAAATATGGATCGCCAACAACCTTTGCTTTTAAGAAGGATCTTTTCTCTTATTACTTTAACTGAAATATAAACGGGATCCCACCCACGGTTGAGAAAACCGAATCAGAGAAAGAAACGTGGATAGGAGTACATACTTCTAGGAGTACTAACCCAATTTCCTATATATATGTATGCATCCACTTATAAAAAGTAGTGGCATTTATAGGTATATACCAATAAATTTCACATCGCGGTATTTACAGAAATATCTTGAATATGCACTGTTGTTTTTTCAGAAACTTGAGTACCCACTTACAAATATATCGACATCGTTTGTAGGTATCTGATGCCTAGAATAAATAATAGGATATAGACATGCATGCAAATTATTTGGAATAAATTGTAAGGTATATACCTTTGTAGGTATACCTAGAATAAATTGTCGGGTATATATGTCTGTAGGTATATAATACCTAGAATAAAGCATTTGGAAATCAATCTACAATCAATGGTTGTGGAGGATACAAGTGCATGCACGCAGAAAATGAAAGCAAATTACTTGGAAGGGTAGTAGTGATTATTTATAAGCAGGAATGCATTAGTGGGCTGGATCTGAGCAAGGTGCCTAGACACACTACTTTATAATTTTAAATATGTTCATATACTATATATATATATATAAGATATTTGAAAGCAAGCCATATGAAAAATTTGCATATGAATCCATAGTTTTTTATATATTTTGAAAATACCTTCATATTTGTACATGAAATACAATATACTTAAAAAATATACTACCTTTCCGCCGCCGCAAGAGATCCAACTTTTCCGGCGCTGTCTTCCGGCGGCTCCCCTCCGCCGACGACCTCTTGATCGTCGGTGGTGAGGGGGTCGCTAGATCCTGTGTGTGCGGATCGTTTTAGCTGTAGGTTTAGGGCCCTAGTAGATTATGTTTTTAGATAGTTCGACGTCTTGGCTTCGGCGGCAGCGATGGCGATGCTGAATAAAGAAGCTCCGGATTCTTCTCCGGCGAGGCGATCTTCTCTTTGGTCGGTGATGAATTTGGGAATCAACCCGTTCAAGCGGGGATGTCATGGCGGCGACGGCATCCTTGTGGTGGATTTGTGTCCTCGGACTCCGCCGTTGCGACGATATCTGCTCCAGCATCAGTGCAGAGCTTGGGAGGTAGTCGAGGAGCGGAAGCAGATTATGGTCTGCATCGACGACATCTGAAAGACGGAACGTGTGCTGGGTTCGTGGTTGATGGATGACAGGTATGGCTTCCTCCTTCGGCGTCTTAGTCGTGGCGGGTTGCCAGACTTGGAGTTCGATGACGTGTCCGGGGTGTTGCCCCGGCCTGTTTCGTTGAACATCAATGGCTTCACCTTTGGTGAGCCACCTCGGAGGCCCGCAAAGCTGTATATCAATGATGGAGACGCGTCGAGCTCAACTGAAAAGGTTATCCATCATTTTTTTTTCTTTGGTGGCTGCTGTGGTGGTGCCGGAGGCAGGTGACGGG
Organism: Triticum urartu; assembly: GCF_056163025.1. NCBI lineage: Eukaryota > Viridiplantae > Streptophyta > Magnoliopsida > Poales > Poaceae > Triticum > Triticum urartu. The sequence continues at coordinate 127,975,427 of NC_141876.1, forward strand.
CGTTGGTGTCAAGCTTAGAGACGTTCTGTTGTCTTTTTTAGTTTTGTCATGTTGGTCTTTACATGACTTGTATTTTGATTTGTTTTTGCGGGGTGTATTTTGATTTTTATGATATAAATGATACATGTTTTACCAATGCAATTTTTCTTATATATACTACATATACACGTATATACTCTCTATTTCAATAAATACTATATACAACATACAAAACCTATGTGAGGGTAACTATCACCGGTGGTACGAAACATTTGTCCTAGGTAAAAACATTTATCCTAGGTAAAGTATATATGTAGGATAAATGTTTCCTACCACAGTGGTAATTACCCTCACTTGAGTTTTGTATATTATATATAGTATCTATCAAAATGGACAGTGTGTACGTGTAGTATGTAGTATATAATAATATTTGGTTAGTACATATCCTATTTTTTAGGTAGTGTGTACTATTTTTAAGTATATTGTTTCATACGTACAAATATGAAGGTATTTTCAAAATATAAAAAACTTATAGACTCACATGCAATTTTTTCATATAATTTGTTTTGAAATATCTTAGATATAGTATATGAACATATTTAGAATATATATATATATATATATATATATATATATATAGGTAAAATACACTCTACCACCTAGTGGTAACTACCACCTAAGAATCCACCGTTGATCTCCCATGCTTAGATCCGAGCGTGCTTTTTTCCTTCGATCGCAACAAAATCCTAACGGGTTAAACTAGCTTCCATCGGACCCGTTTGGATTATTATTAATTATATTGATTAATTTATTGGGTGGATATCCACGGCGTACTGACCGAGAGCTTATCCCGGAATTTGAATGCATCTCTATCTATTCGTACGCTACTAACCAACAGAAAAATAGAATTGTTCGTATATTCTTGTTATGTTCCAAAACAGATTTACTTTCTCGATCTACCATCCTGCCTGGGCGACACTTCCCTCGCGGCGTCGTCGCTGTGGGTCTCACCGGCTGGAGACGGCGATTCAACGCCGCCGTGACTATTTCTTCACCCACGCCTGAGACAGTGAAAGAACGGCTTGGCCGACGTCGTTCTAAGTACCACACAAGGGAGGTACCTACGTATGATCCACTGCTTTTGTTTATTGTTGAGTACGATTAGCAAGACGTTCATCTCCTGCCGCAGGAGCCCTGCACCGCCCCGCGCCCTCAAGTGCCCGCCGGCCTGCGACGCCACCGCCTTTCTTCGTTTCCGCCAATAGGAGCTCCAAGCGCCATGGCCGCCCCCTTGATGCTTCGAGCAGCGCCTGACCTCCTCCTTCTGGTGGCCTCAGCCTCGCGCGACGCGCCATACGGGAGAGGAGCTCCCCGCAGCAGGGCTCGAACCCATCCAGCCGCAGCCACCTAAGATCCCTGCCACGCCAGAGGCCTGCTGTTCATGCGCCTCCATCGTTCCCCTGTTCCAGCGAAGCTGCTATCGACCGAGTCATTGCTCGTTGCCTGCCAAGACCGTCTCTGTGGATTTGCACCAAGTACCACTACGGCCAAGTTCCGCTCCGTACATGTACGACTACACCAGGTGGTGCGACAAGCCCTGACAACGTGTACATCTACTCCGTTAAGACCGGACCGACAAGTACCCCAACGTCATGTGTACAACGACCGTCGCCGAAGACCCGGGTAGCAAAACGTCAAGTACCTATGACCGAAGAACGTCATGAACCTCTCCGAAAAACGAACATGTACCACTACGTCCGGAGACCTCGAACTTGTCAAGTCCGACAACGATTGTGTACAACTACCAACGACGTGCATGTTGCCAAGTACCCTCTCCGAATCATCATGTTCGACTACCAATAAACATGTACCACTACCGTCACCGAGATCGCGAGAACCTCTACCGTCGACCCTAGAGCATGAGAGAACGACTACTTCCACTACGAAAGTCCTGAGGATGTCTACTTCCCCTTCTCCGCTTCGAACTTATCCGTTCCGAAAACGCACGCTTCGAAGGTATAATCCACCGAGACGTTGCCCGTGTTTGCACCATGCCCGACTTGTTCGTCGCACATCATCACTCATTTCCTTGCCACCGTCATGTGGGACACCCGGTATCCGGGATCACTCCCCGCTGCTCTTGCACGTTTCCATCACCCCACTCGTTCCTTGGACCGAGTTATCGGAACAGGGTGTCGGCGTTCTGGGAACAGGGGTCCCCAGACTTGCCTGCCTGCGGCCTGCGGCATGGCTCGGGTGGGGGCCCAGCGCGGCCCATCTTCATCAACACAAGCTCAAGACCCTCGCGAGGGGCCAAGCCTCGCGGGGCGGACGACGGGAAGCTTCCTCAGAGGCAGCCTCATCAGGCAGGCTCGCAAGGAGGCGGAGAGATCAAGGCAGGGGTACCTCGCGAGGATCCCATGACGCAAGCCATGACGATCAAGGCCAGGTGGGCGCCAGGCGGGCGTCGGCCTGCGCAGTGTCCTTGTTTCCCCTTTGGTGCAAAGGGGGCAAGCACAGGCCAAGGCATCGGGCAAAGGTTACCATTCCGATGCAACGAGACCAAGACCAGCCGGACGACAGGACGGAGGTCACCGTGGAGCCCAAGACGGCGTCATCACCAGTGCTTTTGGCAGCCGAAGACCACCTTTGGTCAGGATAACTTGTACTAGATGTTCCCCTTCAAAATGGCCAATTGTTGGCGCCCTTCCCGCTCAATTATTCGGGGAGAGGCCCAGGGCCTCTATAAATAGAGCTAGCCACCACAGAGTAGAGACATCTAGACACACCGAAAACATCGGGACACCCAGGAGGAGAGGGAGAGATCTGGTAGAACCCTAGCAGAGAGAAAGAGAGGCCACGGAACTCACCCTAGCAGTTCATCGCACCAGCTCAAGAACACCTCTCGCGAGGCTGTTCTTCCCTTGTACTATTCATCATCAGCCCCTGAGGCAATCCACCACACCACACACTGGAGTAGGGTATTACACCACAACGGTGGCCCGAACCAGTATAAACCTCGTGTCTCTTGTGTTGTTCATCATTTTCATCTTAGTTCGCACGGGAGGATCGAACGTAGATCGGTAGGGGAGAGATCTCCGCGCGCACCCCAGTGTTCGAACCTCAAGGGTCTGCCGGAACCTGAAATCCGAGATTTGGCGCGCCAGGTAGGGGTGCGCCGGAATCTTTCTTCCGCTGTTCGCGTGTGATCTTCCGCCGTGTCCATGGCTGACGCTCGCCGGGCTCGCGCCGAGCGCCGGGCTGCTCGCGCCACTCGCGTCGCCCAGACGGTGCCCGTTGGCGTCCCCCCACGTCGTTCCCCGTCGCCCGCCGCCAATGCCGCCACCGGCCTGGCAGGGAACGAGCAGCAGGCCTCGTCCCAGCATCCCTCGGTGCGGCAGGATGGCCGCACCACCACCCCGTCGCTGACTCCAGCTGGCTTGTCGTCCCACGCCCGTCGCGCACCCATGGATGCGCATGCCTCAGTGCTCTTGGCGCGGGAGCTCCTCCACTATCGCCCCGTCGACGACCTGTACGAGGACTGGCTCGCCCGCATCACCGAGCTCGTTATTGCCGCAGGGGGCTCCCCCTTGCGGTCCCTCTCGCTGCTTCGCCCTCCATCCCGTGCAGGGGGCGAGGATCAGGAGGCGCCTCCGCCGCCTCCTCCCCAAGAAGGGCCTTGGCTCCAAGGCGCGCAGCCCCAGGGCGGGACCCTCCACGTCCGGCGCCTACGCAGCAAGAAGGGAGCTGCCAAGAGATCCCACGTCCCCGGGAAGGTGCTCGCGCGCTCCCAGCGCCGGTGCGCCAAGATCGCGCACCAATGCCTCCACAACAAAACCCCACGCTGCTCCCAATGGAGGCGCGTGGTGACCCGCAAGAACAAGTCCAGCACCAGCAAAGGGCGCCGGTGGCCACGGTGGGCTGCCTCGCCTTCACCCCCGAGCTGCGCGGCGTCACATGGCCAGGCAAGTTCAAGCCTGACCTCCCTCCCCGCTCCGATGGCACAGCGGACCCCGTGGAGTTCTTGCAGCTCTACGAGCTGGGCATTGTAGCCTCTAACGGAGACGAAAAGGTCATGGCGAATTGGTTCCCGATGACGCTCAAGGACAGCGCCCGCACCTGGCTCCTGAACCTAACTCCCGGCACGATCTCCTCCTGGAGCGAGATGCGCACCTGCTTCATCGCCAACTTCCAGGGCACACGCGACCGGCCCCCAGCCGTGAGCGACCTGCGCTGTATCAAGCAACAGCCAGGAGAAACCTTGCAGAAGTACATCCAGCGCTTCAACTACGCTCGCCTCAAGATCCCCAAGGTGACTGAAGAAGCTATCATCTCAGCCTTCTCCGACGGAGTGCGCGGCGTCAAGATGAAGGAAGAGCTAGCAATCCATGAAGACCTATGCACATCCCTGGAGCTGTTCAACTTGGCGACCAAGTGCACCAGGGCTGAGGAAGGGCGTCTCTCCCTCCTCGAGCTCCCGACAGCCGACCCGGAAGAAAAGAAGCCCAAGGCCAAAGACGTGAAGCGCAAGGGGGCTGCCGTGCTAGCAGCGGAACCAGACACCGAGCGAGGTAGGGATCAGCCCGAGTCATCCAAGGGAGGACGGTACTGCGTGTACCACGACCTCCACACCCACAACACCAACGAATGTCAAGAGCTCAGAGCCGTGCGAGATGGGCGAATCGGCCGACGCCCAAAGCGCAATGACAGGGGCTATGGCCGAGGAGGAGGAAGAGGTGGCGGACGATGGGAAGACCGCGGCCTTCGCCAGGGACGGCATGGCCGCCCTCGCGAGGACCGCTGGCAGGATCATCCTCGCGAGGGAGGCTGGAGGGACCAGCCTCGTGAGGGCCACCCGCACGGCAACGCGGGCCTCCCTTCTCTGCCGCCTCCACCAAGGAGGGACGAAGACCAACACCAAGACGATGGGGCTGGGGGCTTCCAAGAGCCGCGTGCAATCGCATGCATCTTGGGTGGCGCCCAGGCCCCAGCCTCACAACGCATCTTCAAGCAGTTTGCTCGCGAGGTGAATGCAGTCCTTCCCAAGCTTGAGACCACGCGCCCTCTCAGGTGGTCTTCGTGCGCGATCACGTTCAGTTCCGCAGATCAGCTCAAGTGTGCATCAACGGCCGGAGTCCTCCCGATGCTTTGCTCCCCAGTCATCAGCAACATGCAAGTCACCAGGACTCTCATCGATGGCGGGGCGGGACTCAACGTCCTGTCCGTCGAGACGTTCGACAATCTCCAAGTGTCGTATGACCAGTTTCAACCGACCAAGCCTTTCTCAGGAGTCACCGATGGTTCCACTGTTCCAATTGGGCAGGTTCGCCTTCCGGTCACCTTCGGGCAACGCAACAACTACCGCACCGAGCTCATCGACTTCGACATCGCTCACATCCGCCTGCCGTACAACGCCATCCTTGGGTACCCAGCCCTAGCCAAGTTTATGGCAGTGACTCACCATGGTTACAATATCCTCAAGATGCCAGGAAGCGGTGGAGTCATCACCGTACCTTGTGAAGAAAGGGACACAGTGTGCTCGCTTGAGCGTGCGTTCCAAGCCGCAGCAATCGAAGACCCAGATCACGGGAGCGGGAGGCCTCCCGAGGCGACCCTCAAGAAGAAGAAGACCTCACCTAGCCCGAGCCGCAAGGAGGCAGGCACCTCCAGAGGTATCGCGCCAGGATTCGTGCCTGATCAGGGAGCGCCGCCCTCTCACGCATAGGAAGGCGCGCCCAGCGCCCTCCTCGGGCAGGGCTCGGGGGCTCTCTCTTGGAGAGCCGCCGACCTTGCCAAGGTCGCGGGGGAGGCACTCGGGCACCACTAGGAGGTGTGCTTTCAAGCACGCTTCCCTCAGGAAGGTACAAGTCAAAGGAGACCAAACCCTCAGGAGTTCATCGCAAGGAACACCCATGAGCTACAAGAGTCCAGAGTCATGCGCGGCAGCCGCCGCTCACCTGCCGTGGCCCCACATCCAGGCGAGGATGGAGGACTGCGCGTCTGCGTCAACGTACCAGGGCTCAACCGAGCTGCGACCCAGGAGCGCCTATGGCCTTCGGCCATAGGGCGCTGCGAGGGACCACCTCACAGCTACGTTCGCATGCCCTTCGGCCTACCGAGCGCGGTCGTCGCACATCGGCGCCTGTTGAGGAGCATTCTGGAGGCTCAGGAGGGCAGGCATCGCGCGGTCCTGGCGGAGGTGGCGATGGTCCCCGAAGGCCTACACGTGCCACCGAAGCCTCCCGAGGCCCCTAGGCCTGGGGGCTCATGAGGGCCGACGTCTTCACCGCGCGTCGCTCACTTCCTCAGCATCACTTCATCTTCAACAGCACCAGGTGACATCTTTCAGAGTTCTACTTTCAGCTGGGAGCGCCCACAAGGCTGCCCCATTCCCAGGCCGCGTGGGTCCGTCCCCGCGGCATGTATCCATTTTGGTTATGCTCTTTACCTACCTTGTTGGGGGCGCCCCTCGGGCTGCATCATCCCCACGTCGCTCGGGCCCGACCCAGCGGCGGTTACTTTTACCTGTGCTTGCTTGAAATTGGATTTCCTATGTGCTTAACATACCTGACCTAATCACCTGCTCAATCGACGCCTATCTGAAGAGCCGCTCGCTCTGGCACGGCGCATGCGCACGGGTCCGTCCCTGCAGCGTTGATAAACCTGAGTGGTCGAGCTCTGGCTGCGGTAGCCCCGCACGGCGCCACCTCACCAGGCCCTCAGTGCCCTGACCGCTCCCTCGGAGTGACCATGGGTTGGCCGGTGACCGTAACGACATGCCTTGTTTCTCCTCATGATTGGTGTGCAGGACCTACTCCAGGAGCAACGTTGGGGGCATCGTGAGCTCTCTCTCCCACTCGTTGGCACGGACCGCTTGCACGTTAAAAGGGGGGCACCTGAGCATCGCGACTCATGGGCTCTTACTCGCTCTCCAGCCCTCACCCCCTGGCCTTGACCCACGGCATCGCGACCTGTCATACCAGCGGCGGCTGAGCTCGCTCGAGGGCCGGGACCTGAGGACGTAGAGCGTTAAGGGAAGTGCGGGGGAGTGGGAAGAAGCTCGCGAGGGCCTCACCCAGCAGTACCTCGGCCATCGCCTCTCGGGCCGGGCGCCTCTCCAAGGAACTACGTCAGACGCACAAGATAAGTCGTGCCCTCGCAACAGCTAGACCAACGCAGCGCTAAATCCCCGCCCAGTGCAACTCTGTCACGGCGACGCTACCTTCCTTTCTCGCCCAGCAAGGATTGCTTGAGCGCTAAAGGGGACCTCCCGAGCATCGCGACTCGGGGGCTCTTACCGGACCTCGGGCCGCTCACCTCCTGGCCTTGACCACGGCATCGCGACCTGGCATACCAGTAACGGCTGAAGCTTGCCTGGGGACTGGGACCTGTCAGCATAGAGCGCCAAGTCCTCGTGAGGATAGAAAGGGGGAGATTAGCCGAGACAGAACGGACACCTCATGCCAATTCATATTAAGGATATAGTATTTACAAAAGGCACGGCAGACGCCTTACATACCCCCGTGGGGTGTTGCTTTGATTCCTCGCAGGGAACAAAAGGTGCTAACCCTAAGGAACGATACTTGCTAGCACCTCCCTAAGCGATGCCATCATCAACAGTGGGTTGCCCGGTGCCGGCCCCAATCCCATCCAGATCAGTGGCACCGGCGGCCCGATGCAGCTGCCGCACTCCGAGCATGGCGCGAGCTCGGAGGCTCGTAGCTGTCGTCGCTCGTCACCGGGGTAGCGAGGAGTTCGGGGGAGCTGCGGAAGCCCTCAGTCCCTCCGCTGCTGCCTGAGGAGCTGCAGGAGGACCAACGGGCGGGGCTGGTCCTCGCTAGTTCGTCACCACTGCCGCTTCCCTTAGGGCAGCATTCCAGCCGGCGTCCTTCTGCATCAAAGACCTTGAAGAACATCAAGGAGGCACCGTCGTATTCAAGATGGATCACCAAGGCACTGTCCGCGCGACAGACCCAGGCAATCTCACCCCAGCCCCAGGTCATGAAGACCTTGCCCGGAGCGATGACCGCGACCTCTGCTCCGGTTGCAGGGGTGCCACAGTCGGCGTGCTGCAGCCAGAGCTCCAGGGCCCCGCTCGGCGGCATCTCGAAGGCGAAGGAAGGAGGAAGGCGGATCCACGAAGTTGGAGGCATAGCGGTGTGGAGCACAAGCTCGTGAGAGGAGTGCTCCGCGTGGACTCCAGGGGGGACGACGCGCACCACTGTGACTCACCGGCATCGGCGGCGACGCTGTCGGTGTTGCTCGGTGCCCTCCACCCTGGGGCCTATGACGCGGGCGTACAAGGGCAGCGGAAACCCAGGCGGCGGCCGCTCGTACCACGGCCTCGACACCACCTGCCAGGCGCCTTCGTCCCGGTGACAGAGGATTGGCCGCTTCTTCGGCGGGAGGGGGTCAGGACCCTCTTTGGGGGCCTTTCCCTTCTCCTCAGCTGAAAAACGGCGGATCGGTGCCATTGGTGCAAGAGGAAGCAAGGATGAGGAAGAAGAAGAAGAGAAGGGAGTAGCATACAGGGGTGAACTGGCGGAGCTCACGCAGCCCCGTACTTATAGCCGGGGAAGGCCAACCGCCGAAGCACCAAGACCTCAGGTAATCATGACCCATATCTCTGCATGCAGGAACTTGTCAAGTCGTGTAGTTGCCGAGGCGTCGTGGGGAAGCGCAGACACCCACGTCCAATCAACCGCCACACGACACCCAAGGCCGCAGGCTGTTAGGGCCCGCGGCGCTTCGTGCTTGCCCCTTCGCTTCTCTGCTAAGCCAAGTCCGCGCGCGCCTTGGGCCCGGGGGCTACTGTCGGCGTTCTAGGAACGGGGGTCCCCAGACTTGCCCGCCTGCGGCCTGCGGCGTGGCTCGGGTGGGGGCCCAGCACGGCCCATCTTCATCAACAAAAGCTCAAGACCCTCGCGAGGAGCCAAGCCTCGCGGGGCGGACGACAGGAAGCTTCCTCAGAGGCAGCCTCATCAGGCAGGCTCGCGAGGAGGCGGAGAGATCAAGGCAGGGGTACCTCGCGAGGATCCCATGATGCAAGCCATGACGATCAAGGCCAGGCGGGCGCCAGGCGGGCGCCGGCCTACGCAGTTTCCTTGTTTCCCCTTTGGTGCAAAGGGGGCAAGCACAGGCCAAGGCATCGGGCAAAGGTTACCATTCCGGTGCAACGAGACCAAGACCAGCCGGACGGCAGGACGGAGGTCACCGTGGAGCCCAAGACGGCGTCATCACCAGTGCTTCTGGCAGCCGAAGACCACCTTTGGTCAGGATAACTTGTACTAGATGTTCCCCTTCAAAATGGCCAATTGTTGGCGCCCTTCCCGCTCAATTATTCGGGGAGAGGCCCAGGGCCTCTATAAATAGAGCTATCCACCACAGAGTAGAGACATCTAGACACCCCGAAAACATCGGGACACCCAGGAGGAGAGGGGGAGATCTGGTAGAACCCTAGCAGAGAGAAAGAGAGGCGACGGAACTCACCCTAGCAGTTCATCGCACCATCTCAAGAACACCTCTCGCGAGGCTGTTCTTCCCTTGTACTATTCATCATCAGCCCCTGAGGCAATCCACCACACCACACACTAGAGTAGGGTATTACACCACAACGGTGGCCCGAACCAGTATAAACCTCGTGTCTCGTGTGTTGTTCATCATTTTCATCTTAGTTCGCACGAGTGGATCGGACGTAGATCGGTAGGGGAGAGATCTCCGCGCGCACCCTAGTGTTCAAACCTCAAGGGTCTGCCGGAACCCGAAATCCGACACCGGGATGTTGCGGTGGCGCCATGTCCATTTTCGCCGCCGTGGCACCCTTTTGTTCCGCCATGGCGACAAATGCTTCATAATGCTCTTGTCAACTTTTAATAAAAATTGCATAAACTTGTTCATGTCATCCGCATCATGATAACAACATTTAAAATGTTTAAAATTGTCGTTGCATTAAATTGATAATTGCATATGGGGTTTTACCAGAATTGTTGTTTGTTCCGGCCTCATTTAAACTTGTTTAGATAGAGGTTTTACTTTTGCTTCTTCTCTTGCCATGTTTAACAACATTTAATATTGTTGGGTACCTAAACGGGAGAGAACTAAATAATTGATGTGGTGTTTCGTCAATATGCAACGGAGTTGCAGGTTGAGCTCCACTTAATTTGTAGGATTGTTTGTGCACTTTGCCATGCCATGCTTCATTAAACCGGACATGCATCATACTTGTTGTGCATCATGCCATGATTATGTGATGGTTGTTTACTATGTTGTTTGCTTCTTTCCGGTGTTGCTTCTTCGGGTTAGTTCCGTTAACGTTGCGTTTGTGAGGATCCGTTCGACTACGTTCGTTTGTCTCCTTCTTGGACTCGTTCTTCTTCCTTGCGGGATCTCAGGCAAGATGACCATACCCTCGAAATCACTTCTATCTTTGCTTGCTAGTTGCTCGCTCTATTGCTATGCCTATGCTGCGATACCTACCACTTGCTATATCATGCCTCCCATATTGCTAAGCCAAGCCTCTAACCCACCTTGTCCTAGCAAACCGTTGTTTGGCTATGTTACCGCTTTGCTCAGCCCCTCTTATAGTGTTGCTAGTTGCAGGTGAAGATGGAGTTTGTTCCATGTTGGAACATGGATATTTGTTGGGATATCACAATATCTCTTATTTATATTAATGCATCTATATATTTGGTAAAGGGTGGAAGGCTCGGCCTTATGCCTGGTGTTTTGTTCCACTCTTGCCGCCCTAGTTTCCGTCATACCGGTGTTATGTTCCTTGATTTTGCGTTCCTTACACGGTTGGGTTATAATGGGAACCCCTTGACAGTTCGCGTTGAATAAAACTCCTCCAGCAATGCCCAACCTTGGTTTTACCATTCGCCACCTAGCCTCTTTTCCCTTGGGTTTCCGGGGCCTGAGGGTCATCTTTATTTAACCCCCCCGGGCCAGTGCTCCTCTGAGTGTTGGTCCAAACTGAGCTGCCTGCGGGGCCACCTTGGGGAAACTTGAGGGTTGGTTTTACTCGTAGCTAGTCTCATCTGAGTGTGCCTTGAGAACGAGATATGTGTAGCTCCTACCGGGATTTGTCGGCACATTCGGGCGGTGTTGCTGGACTTGTTTTACCATTGTCGAGATGTCTTGTAACCGGGATGCCGAGTCTGATCGGATTGTCTTGGGAGAAGGAATATCCTTCGTTGACCATGAGTGCTTGTGATGGGCTAAGTTGGGACACCCCTGCAGGGATTTGATCTTTTGAAAGTCGTGCCTGCGGTTATGGGCAAATGGGAATTTGTTAATGTCCGGTTGTAGAAAACCTAAAGTTTATCTTAATTAAAATGCATCAACCGTGATGGTCTCTTCTCGGCGGGGTCCGGGAAGTAAACACGGTGTTGGAGTTATGCTTGATCGTAGGTTGTTCTAGGATCACTTCTTGATCATAGTTTTCTTGACCGTGCCTTTGCCTTCTCTTCTCGCTCTCATTTGCGTATGTTAGTCACCATATATGCTAGTGCTTGCTGCAGCTCCACCTCATACCTTTGCCTTACCTATAAGCTTAAATAGTCTTGATCGCGAGGGTGTGAGATTGCTGAGTCCCCGTGACTCACAGTTTACTTCCAAAACCAGTTTGCAGGTGCCGATGTTACCGAGCAGATGATGCTACTGAGCTCAAGAGGAGCTCGATGAAGTTCGTGTTTGTTATGTTGTTCCGTGTTTCAGTTGATCAGTAGAGGAGCCCAGTTGGGACGATCGGGGATCTGTGTAGCATTTGGGGTAGTCTTCTTTTATTTTGGTTCCGTAGTCGGACCTTGTTTGTATCTGGATGATGTAATGTTATATTCATGTATTGTGTGAAGTGGCGATTGTAAGCCAACTATGTACCTCTTTTCCTTATTCATTACATGGGGTGTGCGAAGATTACCTCACTTGTGACATTGCTTACAATGCGGTTATGCCTCTAAGTCGTGCTTCGACACGTGGGAGATATAGCCGCATCGTGGGCGTTACAAGTTGGTAATCAGAGCCTTCCCCGACTTAGGAGCCCCCCTGCTTGATCGAATCGTTGGCGTTGTTGAGTCTAGAAAAATGTTTTGAGTCATTTAGGATTATATATATCGGAGAGTAGGATTCTTTTTACTCCTCAGTCCCTTCGTCGCTCTGGTGAGGCATCCTGACGTACAGCTTTGACTCTTCTCTTCTCAAATTTCACTAAAAAAATTTAGGATCACGCGGGTATCTTGGAATCGTTCCAATGGTTTTGTGACGAGAACATTGTTCTTGGTGCCTCCTGACATTTAGGGGTTGTGGCAGTGTCCCGGGGAGTTGAGCTCCGAGGTGTTGTCGTCACAATCTTATCGTTGCAATTCTGGAATACCTGAGTTTCGCCGACATCGAAAATCTCTTCTGTGCAGTTGTTGGTGAGATAACCTCGACGCCACCCAGTACTGGGGCGGGAGTTCGGGAGTATTGCCATAACTCGTATAAAGGATGCTTTTCGAAGGTTGAGGTAAATGATTTCCGAAGGTTTCTTGGTTATGTGTTGAAGGATGGATACAACTGGATGTAGGATTTTCTAGCTTTGGGTGAGATATTATGCTTCCCCTGTATCCCCAACACCTGATTGCATAACTGGAAAATTTCGGGAGTTTATAAGTGGGAATTCAAGTAGCTCTTAGGATATCTTTCTGACAGATGTATGATATGAGATTGGGGTTCAACGTCTAGTGGTCCGCCTATCCACGGTTGGTTTTACAGTGGTCTCGTTGTGTCTTAAAGAGTCCTTGGCTATGCTGACTCGGGGACGCTTCGTATGTTATGTGCACTGCCTTGTACATGATGGTGTTGTATGATCGAGCCCGTGTAGGCCCCACCACGAAAACTTCGAACGAAATCTCTATCATATGTTTGTTCCGGTTTATTCTGCAAGCCAATCCTTTGTTTTGTTTTGAGTTGTGGTATTCGAGTTGCTTCAATGTCAAGTGTTGATTCCATACCTTTCCTAAGTGGTGTTCTCATATTTCTATGTGAATACCAATCCTTCATCATAATCGAGATTGTCATGTCAATCCTTTTCAACCGACATGCTCCTCTTCAAGTGGATCCGTTCATTTTCAACATCCACAAGATCAACTCAAGTCTTCTCAATGTTGTTTGTTTCATCCGTCCCAAGTTGCCTTTGTTTTCCCGCCCTCCCACCTTTTTTTCTTCAAGGACTAAGATTCCTTATTCAACTATCAATTTTATTGATGGGAAGCCTCTCCATTCTTTTCCGTCAATATTCTTACCCGGTGGTTCTCATGAAGATGCTCCACAAGTTTATTATTCTTCCTGCTCTTTTCTTCTCTGGTGGATTAAATTCAAGCTTTGGTTTTGAGCATAGTCCTTTCTTTTGCCCAATGCTTTCTAATGTCGGTGCACCTCTCAACTATCCTCTTCTCGCTATTCATTTGTTCTGGAGTACTAAAGATATCTCGAAGATTCATGTTTCCAATCTACTTTCGTTCAAGATCTTTCGAGGATGTTATCTCAATCAAGCCTTTAATTCAACCGATGCATTCTCTCTTTTAAATCGTTCTACGGTGTTTCTTTTGAGCGGGCCCTAAACCACAGGTCTTTTCCCAGGATCTTACCTGACTCTTCTAATCTCCCCGGAGTTATTCTCAAATTCATTTCAAAGTTTGACATAAGAATGAATCATCATCAGTCAAATGTCTTTCACCAAGATCTTTCAAACACTTTTTACCGTTGGCTCAACCTTTAGATTCGTCATCCCGGAGTATCTCAACAATTCATGGTGGTATTGCTCATCGTCATTCTCAGATTTTGAAGACCAAATAAGATTTTTTTTTCTCTCAATCTTGCTCCATTCTCTTCAAGATTCATGGTTCTAGCTTGTTGCCATCCTCTCATAATTTCTTTCGATTTTGAGAATTATTTTCACCCATCCGGAGCAATTCAGGATTCTTTTTAGTTTGATTCTCTGAAGCCCATCATTTCAGAAGACTTATTCATTCTCAGCTTTCAGCTATCATTCTCCAAATCTTACCGGTGCATAATTCAAGTATTCTCTTATCAGCTCTTGATCTCTTCGTTCTCTAGTATCTAAAATTTCCCCAAGTATCTTTGTTCGCTTTCAATTTCTTACCGATGATTCATCTCTTTTCTTCGTTCATTTTCAATTCTTACGGTGGTTCGTTCAAGAGTTCTCTTCCTTGGTTATTAAATCATTTATTCGTTGTTTCAATCCCACCGGTGGTTCCATCAATACCTTCTCAAATTTACGCTATATATCTCGCTTAATCCTTTCTATGAGAATAAGTAGTATGCCAAATCTGTTGCTTGTCATCAATTTAAAATTGATGAAGGATAAGCATAATGTAATTCTTATTCTTGTTTCATCCAAATGATTCAATTCCTGTTTTCCGGAGTGGTTCACCATATCACATTCTCGGGTTGAGATGCTTTTTCTTTTCTCCCGGTATTCCAAGTTTCCACTTTATTTAGTCGCAAAGCTCCATCTAAATCATTGCAAGGATTCACCTTGCGTTTTCAACTCCTCTTTCCTTTCGTGTGATCATCCTTTTATTACCGGAGTTCTTCATGAAGGTTCTACAGGATGGTTCATCAAGGATTTAATTCCTTCTCCAAGTTTTCATCAAGATTCTTTTCTAAGGAGCTCAAGCATTCTTCATCTTGCAATCTGGAGTGCAATCTTTTTTTTCTACCGTATCATTGGAGGTGGTATTATGTCATTCTTGATAATTAGAGTTCATGATTCATGATTCACATGTTGTTAAGAATGAGATATTTTAAATCCATCAAGCTCGTCATTGGAGTTATCTTGGGTTATATTTCACCTAGAGCCTTCCCTAAGGATTGTTGCTATTTATGGTGCTCATAAAGGACCCAAGTTCTTCAAATATCCTACCGGTGAAATAAGTTTCTCGTCTCTTTGCCCTTATCAATCCAATCTTTTTCCATGAGTGGCAGGTTGTCACCTCAGAATTTTGAGATGTATTCCTTAAGCCCATATCAAACTTATCCTTTCATTGTTGTTTTTTCCAACAACTCTGTTCGACCCTTCTCCTAAGGATGCCTTTTCAAGCTCTTTTGTGGCAGAAGTTGCCATTTTCTTCTCCGTTCTTTTGTTCCGACAATCTACCTTTTATTCCTTCATCCGGAGGCATTGTGATGTCGCTCTGTTCGACCCATCATCTTGTTTTGCCAAGATCATGTTCAATTCCTTCCATTTACAGTCGGAGTGTTGTCCAAATTATATCAGTCTCATTTCTTCTCTATCTTGTTTTAACCGGAGTGTTGTGTCTATCATTCCTCTTCTAACCGGAGTCTCATCCAAGTGCTTTCATATTGCAAAGCTAATATTCTTTACCTTCCATTTCCATCCGGAGTGTTGACGTAATTGATCCTTATCATTCCTTGTACATCTCGTGTCAAACGAGGTGCTTGCATCTACTTCTTGTCCATTGTAACCTTTTCTTATATCTTTCAACCCATAATCCTCTTTTCTAACAGAGTGTTTTCAACTTCGTTTGTCTCCATTGTATTCTTTTCTCAAGATGGCTTAACCTTTCAAGGTTCTTTGGTTTCACTCGTTTGTCAAATAAGCAACTTAGTTTTACCTCTTATCTTCCTCTTCCGTTTTCCCTCCGGTGCCATCCTAGATCTCGGGACGAGATCCTCTCGTAGTGGTGGAGTGTTGTAACGCCCCAAGACCGGAGCTTCAGATGCCTTCCGTGGTTTCTGGGTTTCATCGTGTGATTTGTTTGGTTCATTGCAGTCATCATTGCATCATGTGCATTGCATCATGTCATCATGTCATTTCTTTTCTTAACTCAACTAAATAAATGGCATGGATCTTTGATCCATTTAAACCGAGGGAATTCACGTGGTGATTCTCTTTATAACATATCCTCCCAATAGTAGGGAGATATATTAAATATTTCATTAATGTGGAATTACCTTGACACACTTGCAAAATAATTCCCCATGCCCTTTGACCCATGCATCATCTCCTTCTCCTTTCCTTCTTCTTTCTTTCATTTTGGCAAGTGTCATTTTCTCCTCCTCCATATATGTTCATTCCTTTCCTGGTGCTAGTTCTCCATGCCTAAACCCTCTCTGTCAAATTTCAAATCCTTTGGAGTTGTTTTGGTTAGGTTCAAAAATGCCTCAAGTTTGAATCATATTTAAACTTGTTGTATTCTTTTACCTCTAAAAAGTCCAAACCAATTTTATCAAATAGGGCATGAATTCAAGGTTTTGAGGATATTGTCATATCTCTCATACACCTCTCCTTTCACCCTGTGCATTTCTCTTTATTTTTCTGTCTGAAGAAAAAGAAAAGAGAAGAGAGTAGCACTGCAGGACACAGCTGGGCCTCCAACCTCCTACACCGGCCCATTTGGCCTAAGGCCTCCCGCAGGCCCATGGGCATCGCAGCCCACCAAAAACCTAACCCTAGCCCGACTCACCTCATCTCCCCCTAGTTCCCTGCTGCCGCCAGTCATTTGCCCGATCTGGATCGCCCCAATCGATCTCTCCCTCTCTCCCTCATTTCCACCTTGTCGACAAGAGAGCGCATGCATCGCTAGGGAGAGACTCCCTCGATCACCTCCTGCTTCGCCTCGCTCGACCCCAACACCACGCGCGCATCGGGACAGGGAGAGGAGCTCCCCTCGATGCCCGATCCCCTCGCCGCCTCGGACCGCGACCACAGGAGCAGGAGCAGGAGCTCCTCGGCTCGCGCACCTACGCCGCGTCCTTGGAGGTCTCCTTCCTCTCGTTCTCGAGCTTGCTTTGATCTCCGATGCCGCCGGAGCACCAGTAGCCAACAAGAGCTTGCCGGCGGCGACCAGTAGGAGCGCATCTTCGACAGCGGCGACCTCCAAGGCCTCTTCCCTCGCTGCCTCATTACCATCCAAGCTCGAGCCGCGCCGTTCATCTCCTGCCGCAGGAGCCCTGCACCGCCCCGCGCCCTCAAGTGCCCGCCGGCCTGCGACGCCACCGCCTTTCTTCGTTTCCGCCAATAGGAGCTCCAAGCGCCATGGCTGCCCCCTTGATGCTTCGAGCAGCGCCTGACCTCCTCCTTCTGGTGGCCTCAGCCTCGCGCGACGCGCCATACGGGAGAGGAGCTCCCCGCAGCAGGGCTCGAACCCATCCAGCCGCAGCCACCTAAGATCCCTGCCACGCCGGAGGCCTGCTGTTCATGCGCCTCCATTGTTCCCCTGTTCCAGCGAAGCTGCTATCGACCGAGTCACTGCTCGTTGCCTGCCAAGACCGTCTCTGTGGATTTGCACCAAGTACCACTACGGCCAAGTTCCGCTCCGTACATGTACGACTACACCAGGTGGTGCGACAAGCCCTGACAACGTGTACATCTACTCCGTCAAGACCGGACCGACAAGTACCCTAACATCATGTGTACAACGACCGTCGCCAAAGACCTGGGTAGCAAAACATCAAGTACCTATGACCGAAGAATGCCATGTACCTCTCCGAAAAACGAACATGTACCACTACGTCAGGAGACCTCGAACCCGTCAAGTCTGACAACAATTGTGTACAACTACCGACGACGTGCATGTTGCCAAGTACCCTCTCTGAATCGTCATGTTCGACTACCGATAAACATGTACCACTACCGTCGCTGAGATCGCGAGAACCTCTACCGTTGACCCTAGAGCATGAGAGAACGACTACTTCCACTACGAAAGTCCCGAGGATGTCTACTTCCCCTTCTCCGCTTCAAACTTGATCTGCTCCGAAAACGCACGCTTCGAAGGTATAATCCACCAAGACGTTGCCCATGTTTGCACCGTGCCTGACTTGTTCGTCGCACATCATCACTCATTTCCTTGCCACCATCATGTGGGACACCCGGTATCCGGGATCACTCCCCATTGCTCTTGCACGTTTCCATCACCCCACTCGTTCCTTGGACCGAGTTATCGGAACCGGGATGTTGCGGTGGTGCCATGTCCATTTTCGCCGCCGTGGCACCCTTTTGTTCCGCTATGGTGATAAATGCTTCATAATGCTCTTGTCAACTTTTAATAAAAATTGCATAAACTTGTTCATGTCATCCGCATCATGATAACAACATTTAAAATGTTTAAAATTGTTGTTGCATTAAATTGATAAATGCATATGGGGTTTTACCGGAATTGTTGTTTGTTCCGGCCTCATTTAAACTTGTTTAGATAGAGGTTTTCCTTTTGCTTCTTCTCTTGCCATGTTTAAGAACATTTAATATTGTTGGGTACCTAAACGGGAGAGAACTAAATAATTGATGTGGTGTTTCGTCAATATGCAATGGAGTTGCAGGTTGAGCTCCACTTAATTTGTAGGATTGTTTGTGCACTTTGCCATGCCATGCTTCATTAAACCGGACATGCATCATACTTGTTGTGCATCATGCCATGATTATGTGATGGTTGTTTACTATGTTGTTTGCTTCTTTCCGGTGTTGCTTCTTCGGGTTAGTTCCGTTAACATTGCGTTTGTGAGGATCTGTTCGACTACGTTCGTTTGTCTCCTTCTTGGACTCGTTCTTCTTCCTTGCGGGGTCTCAGGCAAGATGACCATACCCTCGAAATCACTTCTATCTTTGCTTGCTAGTTGCTCGCTCTATTGCTATGCCTATGCTGCGATACCTACCACTTGCTATATCATGCCTCCCATATTGCTAAGCCAAGCCTCTAACCCACCTTGTCCTAGCAAACCGTTGTTTGGCTATGTTACCGCTTTGCTCAGCCCCTCTTATAGCGTTGCTAGTTGCAGGTGAAGATGGAGTTTGTTCCATGTTGGAACATGGATATTTGTTGGGATATCACAATATCTATTATTTATATTAATGCATCTATATACTTGCTAAAGGGTGGAAGGCTCGACCTTATGCCTGGTGTTTTGTTCCACTCTTGCCGCCCTAGTTTCCGTCATACCGGTGTTATGTTCCTTGATTTTGTGTTCCTTACACGGTTGGGTTATAATGGGAACCCCTTGACAGTTCGCCTTGAATAAAACTCCTCCAGCAATGCCCAACCTTGGTTTTACCATTCGCCACCTAGCCTCTTTTCCCTTGGGTTTCCGGAGCCCAAGGGTCATCTTTATTTAACCCCCCCCCCCCGGGCCAGTGCTCCTCCGAGTGTTTGTCCAAACTGAGCTGCCTGCGGGGCCACCTCAGGGAAACTTGAGGGTTGGTTTTACTCGTAGCTAGTCTCATCTGAGTGTGACCTGAGAACGAGATATGTGCAGCTCCTATCGGGATTTGTCGGCACATTCGGGCGGTGTTGCTGGACTTGTTTTACCATTGTCGAGATGTCTTGTAACCGGGATGCCGAGTCTGATCGGATTGTCTTGGGAGAAGGAATATCCTTCGTTGACCGTGAGAGCTTGTGATGGGCTAAGTTGGGACACCCCTGCAGGGATTTGATCTTTTGAAAGCCGTGCCCGCGGTTATGGGCAGATGGGAATTTGTTAATGTCTGGTTGTAGAAAACCTAAAGTTTATCTTAATTAAAATGCATCAACCGTGTGTGTTACCATGATGGTCTCTTCTCGGCGGGGTCCGGGAAGTAAACACGGTGTTGGAGTTATGCTTGATCGTAGGTTGTTCTAGGATCACTTCTTGATCATAGTTTTCTCGACCGTGCCTTTGCCTTCTCTTCTCGCTCTCCTTTGCGTATGTTAGTCACCATATATTCTAGTGCTTGCTGCAGCTCCACCTCATACCTTTGCCTTACCTATAAGCTTAAATAGTCTTGATCGCGAGGGTGTGAGATTGCTGAGTCCCCGTGACTCATAGTTTACTTCCAAAACCAGTTTGCAGGTGCCGATGTTACCGAGCAGATGATGCTACTGAGCTCAAGAGGAGCTCGATGAAGTTTGTGTTCGTTATGTTGTTCCGTGTTTCAGTTGATCAGTAGAGGAGCCCGGTTGGGACGATCGGGGATCTGTGTAGCATTTGGGGTAGTCTTCTTTTATTTTGGTTCTGTAGTCGGACCTTGTTTGTATCTGGATGATGTAATGTTATATTCATGTATTGTGTGAAGTGGCAATTGTAAGCCAACTATGTACCTCTTTTCCTTATTCATTACATGGGGTGTGTGAAGATTACCTCACTTGCGACATTGCTTACAATGCGGTTATGTCTCTAAGTCGTGCTTCGACACGTGGGAGATATAGCCGCATCGTGGGCGTTGCAGGGCGGTAGTTCCTGTTCGTTTCTCGTATCGTCGTCCATACCGTCGATGTCTTCGGAGCCAAAATCAAGCATCTCGGTTAAGTCGTCGACAGTGGCTATTACGTGGGTGGTGGGTGGGGAACGAGTTTCTTCGTCGTCCGCTTCCCACTCGAGCCGAACACAGTTCGGCCAAGGGCCTCCTAACAAGGAGAGAGACCTTAATGAATTTAGCACATTGCCCAAGGGCGAGTGCTGAAAGATATCCACGGAGGAAAACTCCGAGATTGGCGCCCAATCAGATTTGATAGGTACGGACGCAGGCGGTTCGGAGACCGTGGCCGGGGACGAATGCAAAGGTCCGGTGACACAGGTCTCGTAGGAGGTGAAGTCAGTATTCGGCTCTATCGCCGCTGAGTGTGCAGCCTCTGGGGCAGGGTCCATCCACCCATCCTCGGACGGCGCGATCTGCTCTGGATCAAGGGCCGGAGTCGCCACAGGTGTGATCTCCCGAACACTGTCTGGCGGTAGAGCTAAGTCATGCCCGTCGTGACTGTGCGGCGCACCTGACGCGGGTTAGAATCCGTCAAAGATCAAGTCTCCGCGGATGTCGGTAGTATAGTTCAAACTTCCAAACCTGACCTGATGGCCAGGGGTGTAGCTTTTGATCTGCTCCAGATGGCCAAGCGATTTGGCCCGTAGTGTGAAGCCACCGGATACAAAGATCTGTCCGGGGAGAAAAACCTCACCCTGGATCGCATCGTTGCCGATGATTGAAGGAGCCATCGAGCCTTATGGTGACGACACAGTGGAACTCTCAATGAAAGCACCAATGTCAGTGTCAAAACCGGCGGATCTCGGGTAGGGGGTCCCGAACTATGCGTCTAAGGCGGATGGTAACAGGAGGCGGGGGACACAATGTTTACCCAGGTTTCGGGCCCTCTCGATGGAGGTAATACCCTACTTCCTGCTTGATTGATCTTGATGATATGAGTATTACAAGAGTTGATCTACCATGAGATCGCAGAGGCTAAACCCTAGAAGCTAGCCTATGGTATGATTGTTGTTGTCCTATGGACTAAAACCTCCGGTTTATAGACACCGGAGGGGGCTAGGGTTACACAGAGTCGGTTACAAGGGAGGAGATCTACATATCCGAATTGCCAAGCTTGCCTTCCACGCAAAGGAGAGTCCCATCCGGACATGGGACGAAGTCTTCAATCTTGTATCTTCATAGTCCTATAGTCCGGCCAAAGTATATAGTCCGGATATCCGAGGACCCCCTAATCCGGGACTCCCTCAGTCGCGCTGTCCTGGATCGACAAGGAGTTATGGCCAGGGGATGTGCTTTTGAACGACCTCGAGTAACTGATGACTCGACTCAACAGCATCCCGGACTGAGTGCAGGCATGGAAGAAGTCAGCTGCCCACTGCGGTCCTGATGTGGCTTTTTCACTCGTCCGCGTTCATTGCAAGGAAGTCAAAGAAGAGAAGCTGGAGGCTCTTAATGTTGCCAACACCAAGAAGCTTCAATTCCAATACTTCATGGAGACCTTCATCGACACAGCTACTCGTATTGCAGACGGCATCGACCTGGATAGTTTCGTTGAGCCAGCAAGTCCTCCTCCTGCCGAGTGAAAAACTTGACAACTTAACTTTATTTGCCTCGGAATGCTGAGTGATGTTGTAATCGTTAAACTCTTTCGGGCTTGACGCCCGAATACTTCTGCTGGTGGTTCTGAACCCTCATGGATTTATCCAAACTTGGTTGCTTCTTTTGAATGAAGTCGCTTTGTCTTTATTATCTTCAGATTTTTTGGCTTAGGTGAATCTAGGATCGCAACCGAGTCTCCAAGTGGGAAGATTTCTCTCCACTCGGAGTAGACGTTGTACTTGTGGCGCAGCTCGGAGTGCAACGAGACGTTGTACTTGTGGCGCAGCTACAAGTGCAACCATATGTTGTACTTGTGGCGCAGCTCAGAGTGCAATGATATGTTGTACTTGTGGCACAGCTCCGAGTGCAACCATACATTGTACTTGTGGCGCAGCTCAGAGTGCAACCATACATTGTACTTGTGGCACAGCTCTGAGTGCAACCATACGTTGTACTTGTGGCACAACTCAGAGTGCAACCATATGTTGTATTTGTGGCGCAGCTTAGAGAGTGTGGCCGAACTTTCGAGTGAGAATATTGTTCTCCACTCAGAATATGTTTTGTAGCTTAGGCGAGTACGAGATCGTAGCTAAGCCCCCGAGTGAGAGGGTTTCTCTTTACTCGAAGTGTTTTATGAAAGTTAGGCAAATACAGGGTCATAGCTAAGCCCCTGAATGAGAGGTTTTCTCTTCATTCGAAGTGTTTTTGAAACTTAGGCAAGTACGGGATCGTGGCTAAGCCCCCGAGTGAGAGGGTTGTTCTTCACTCGGAGTTTTTTATGAAACTTGGGCGAATATGGGATCGCAGCTAAGCCCCCGAGTGAGAGGGTTGCTCTTCACTCGGAGTGTTTTTGAAACTTAGGCGAGTACGGGATCGCAGCTAAGCCCCTGAGTGAGAGGGTTGCTCTTCACTCGGAGTGTTTTTGAAACTTAGGCGAGTACGGGATTGCAGCTAAGCCCCCGAGTGAGAGGGTTGCTCTTCACTCGGAGTGTTTTTGAAACTTAGGCAAGTATGGGATCACAGCTAAGCCCCTGAGTGAGAGGGTTGCTCTTCACTCGGAGTGTTTTTGAAACTTAGGCGAGTACGGGATCGCAGATAAGCCCCCGAGTGAGAGGGTCGCTCTTCACTCGGAGAGTTTTTGAAACTTAGGCGAGCACGGGATCGTAGCTAAGCCCCCGAGTGAGAGGGCTGCTCTTCACTCGGAGTGTTTTTGAAACTTAGGCGAGTATGGGATCGCAGCTAAGCCCCCGAGTGAGAGGGTTGCTCTTCACTCGGAGTGTTTTTGAAACTTAGGTGAGTACGGGATCGCAGCTAAGCCCCCGAGTGAGAGGGTTGCTCTTCACTCAAAGTGTTTTTGAAACTTAGGCGAGTACAGGATCGCAGCTAAGCCCCCGAGTGAGAGGGTTGCTCTTCACTCGGAGTGTTTATGAAACTTAGGCGAATCGGGTTCGCGGCTAAGCCACCCACTGGGGGATTTGAACACACGTGCTTATGTCTGTGATAAGCAAACTGAAGGATTCTTATTACAACTCGTCGATCCGAGTGTTTAGGTATAAAACGGCAAAGCAGATCCACATTCCACAAGATGGCTCGTCTTCTTTCCTAGCTACGTTGTAAAGGTGACGTGCCCTGTTGTGGAGCACCTTGGTGATGATAAAGGGCCCTTCCCAGGCCGGAGCGAGCTTGTGAGGACATTTCTGGTGCACTCAGAGCACAAGGTCTCCTTCCTGAAATGCTCGACCTCTGATATTTCGGGCATGGAATCGATGTAGGTCCTTTTGATAGATGGTTGACCGGATCAGAGCCATCTCTTGTTCCTCCTCTAGGAGATCAACTGTGTCCTGGCATGCCTGTTCTGCTTCAGCTTCTGAGAAGAGTCCCACTCGGGGAGCATTGTGCAGCAAATCACTCGGAAGCACAGCTTCAGCGGCATATACCATGAAGAAAGGGGTTCAATCAGTCGACCGATTAGGAGTTGTTCTCAATCCCCACAAGACAGATGGCAACTCAGTCACCCAAGCTCCAGCTGCATGCTTGAGGTCACGCATCAATCGAGGTTTCAGTCCCTGAAGGATCAAGCCATTCGCACTTTCAGCCTATCCATTCGGCTGCGAGTGCGCAACGGATGCGTAATCGACTCGAGTGCCCTGGGAAGCGCAGAATGCTCTGAACTCATCAGAATCAAAGTTGGAGCCGTTATCTGTGATAATCCTGTGAGGAACTCCATATCGGAATATTAGCTCTCTGATGAAACTAATGGCAATGCTTGAGTCAAGATTCTTGATAGGCTTGGCCTCGATCCACTTGGTGAACTTGTCTACTGCTATGAGCAAATGAGTGAAGCCGCTTCTGGCGGTCTTGAAAGGTCCAACCATGTCCAACCCCAAAACTGCAAATGGCTAGATGAGTGGAATAGTCTTCAAGGCAGATGCAGGCTTGTGAGACATGTTTGAGTAAAACTGGCAACCTTCACACTTGTCGACTATATATTTAGCCATCTCATTCGCTCGCGGCCAGTAGAATCATGCTCGGTATGCTTTGGCCATGATGGTCCGAGAGGACACGTGGTGACCACAGGTCACCGAGTGGATCTCATTTAAGATCAGTCGACCTTCTTCTCGAGAGATGCAACGCTGAGCTACTCCGGTAATGCTTTATTTGTAAAGTTGTCCACTTATCACCATGAAGGTTTTGGATCTGCGGACAATCTGGCGGGCCTCATCTTCGTCCTCTCGGAGTTCCTGCCTAAGCACATATGCAATATATGGCACCGTCCAGTCGGGAGTGATCACTAAAACCTCCATGATCAAGTCGACTACTGTTGGAACTTCAATCTCAATCAGATTGGTTGAACTTATCGGTTGCGGGGGCTCCTCTGTAAAAGGATCTTCTTGAACTGGCGGGATATGGAGATGCTCCGAGAACACATTACTGGGAATAGGCTTCCGAGTGGAACCTATCTTGGCCAGATCATCAGCTGCTTGATTCTTGAGTTGGGGTATGTGGTGGAGCTCCAACCCTTCAAACTTCTTCTCTAACTTTCTCACTGCATTGCAGTAACCAGTCATGGCAGGGCTCCTGATGTCCCACTCCTTCTTTACCTAATTGACCACCAAATCTGAGTCACCATAGACCATCAGGCGACGGACGCCGAGTGAGATGGCCATACGCAACCCATAAAGAAGTGCTTCATACTCAGCTTCATTGTTTGAGGAGTCGAAGTGATTCTGGAGGACATAACTGAGCTTGTCGCCTCTTGGGGATACCAGTACCACTCCAGCACCCGAACCATTCAACATCTTGGACCCATCAAAGAATATAGT
This sequence comes from Triticum urartu, assembly GCF_056163025.1. Classification (NCBI taxonomy): domain Eukaryota; kingdom Viridiplantae; phylum Streptophyta; class Magnoliopsida; order Poales; family Poaceae; genus Triticum; species Triticum urartu. The sequence goes on from NC_141876.1 coordinate 128,000,576, forward strand.
CCAATGTTTCGAGTGAACCTGAGTCGGTTGCTGTTGTTCAATCCATTCGGCCAGGAAATCTACTATTGCCTGAGACTTCGCTACTGCATGATGCTGCTAACACGACACTACGATCAAAGACCCTTCGAGAAACTGTGTGCGATGCAATGATCGCAAACGGTGGTGTAGGAAAACCGTCAGAAATGTATAAAACGTTTGCGATGACGGATGCATCAAACATGGTTTAGGTTTTACTTGCGTGTGCGATGAAGGGCATACAATTTAGTTCAATTAACTGTTTGCGATGAGGAGGAACAAAAGAAATGGGTAGCCAGATGAAGGTGTGTGCGATGTACAACATACGGTTCACTCGGATGAACTGTTTGTGATTAGGCAACAGAAAAGAAACGGACAGCCCGATCAAGGTGTGTGCGATGTACAGCATACGATTCACTCGGATGAACTGTTTGTGATTAGGCAAGAGAACAGAAACAGTTCAATATAACAAGATGTGTGTGATACGCGGCAAACAGGTATGTAACCAGAAATGTGTGCGAAGACCGATAATAATGCAGACGATGCTTCTAATAAGATGTATGTGATATGCTATGTCTACACAACATCTATTGGCCATTGTGGGACGGGCGGTCATCCGGATACGTGGCATACAGTTGATCCATCCGACCTATTTGTGATGGAATAGGCCGTGTGTGTTGTGGGCAAACGCTTGCTAGTATTCAACCGTTTGGGATTGATGAATTCATCACCTACTGGATCCCTAGTGTGATCCGTGTTCATCTGATCATCATCTACTTCTTGTGCTAGCTGGATGCTAAGTTTCCATTAATTGATGGCGTTTTATGAACACGCCACCGTTTCCCGCCATTTCCTCACCTATTTCCCACCACCCTGCTATATTGTGCACAGGGGGCGCGCGAGGCACGGAGGTGACAAGCGCAGCCTGTAGCACATCCACCTTTTCCAAGCATGCCAACCCACCAAAGCGTCGCCTCTGCCATCAACCTCGTCGACGAGGAAAACGAGCAGGCGCCACGGCCCGTCGAGGCCGAGGCGCTCCCCGGCAACGCGATGGACGACGCTGTGATGCGCGTCATCGCCAGGGTTGAGCAGACCTTTGGCACATGGCGCTTGAGCGCCGCGGATCAAGATAGGCATGTCAGCGCCGATAGGCTGCAGCTCGCCGCACAACATGATCGATGGCGCGCCGCAGAGCAAGCTAGGCGCGTCCGCGTCGATAGGCCGCGGCTCGCCGCACGACGAGATTGTTGGAGCGCCGCAGAGCGAGAGGCGTGGCGCGCCGCATAGCAAGAGCGGATCCATCGGCACTTTCCTGCTGTCGACACGGCGTCGCAGCTGGGTACACGTCCCGTCAGTACCCCCATTTCTCGCCAGGAGTGGGCAGAGGCCCTCAGCGCCGTACTTGCACCATATGTCGGCCACGCCATACTTGCACCGGACGCCCGCCGCACCGTTCGCATGGGTGCCACCGTTCGCCTTGTCCGCGGCCCGCTGGATGCCAACGCGCTAGTCCGTAGGCTCGACCACCTCCTTGGCCCAGGTATCCACCTGGGCGCGGTAGAGGAACATGGCCGTCACATCCTCGAGCTGGTGATCTCCCAGGAAATAGCCTACTTGAAGCTCGAGATCGCGCTCCAGATGTACCGCGAGCGTGTCGACCGCTTGGATGAACGCCTGCACGAGTTCAGGCAGAGCCAAGAGCTACCCTAGGCAAGGGCTGCTAGTCATGGTCTCATGGACGCGTTTTATTTTGAAAAGTTGTTTCGACGTGGATAGCTTTGTATTCACAGCAATCATAGTATTGCTCTATTTATTGCTCTGTTTCAATGTGTGTACTCTATTTTCCATTCTTATATGTTCTGTTTCAGTGTGTGCATATACGCTTTCCATTCTGTATATGTGGATGACAACAGCTAGATTCAAATTAGTATACAAAAACAGATAGAAAATGGAATTCATAATATATATATATATATTAATTGTTCATTAGATCATCACAGAATATATATATATATATAATATCATCACATATATGTGATAATACTTAACTACTAGGTACAATGCATAAAATTGAAAACGAACAATACTAAAACTAATAATCCCTCCTGGGGCCAGTATTCCGGCAGCCCGTCGCCAGCAGCTCCCTGGTGCGCGGTGTCTTCCCAGTGCGGAGGCAGTACTCCCACTCCTCCGCCTCGCAGCGCTTGAGGTACCGATCTGCCTCTTGCTGGCGGACGCACGGGACCGATCTTGCCATTTCGTTGGGCGCCCACCGGAGCACCTCGTCGGTGGCACGCTGGAGCTTATCAGCCCACCTCCACGCAGCGACGAGGCGCCCAGCGCCTACGACCTTCCTCGCGAAGTACCCGTCTCCGTACACCTCCTCGGCACGATGATGCGCCCGCCCACAAAGCTCCGTCGCCTCCTTTTTCCACGCGGCATCACGGGCATCACAGGCCGCCTAGTACCTGGCTTCCTCCTCCGCCATCTCCTTGTTGAACGCCACTTGCCTGGCTTTCTCAGCCGGCGGCAGCGACTTCCACAGACAAAGATTGTACTGGCCCCAAAACCAATCCGGAGTTGGGGGGTCCGGCACAACCTCGTCAGGCGGCGCGTAGGGGTCCTCGTCGCTGCTAATCGAGTGAGCGTCCTCGGGGGCGGCGACTCCTCATCGGCGCGTGGGCAGACCGGCGGCGCCATGACAGAGGTTTGAGAGAGAGAGGGCGAGCGAGGGGAGGATGTGGATGAGAATGCAGGCGGGATGATGTGAACAAGGTAGTATTTATTGGAGGCCGGAATATAGATCGACGGGGACAGTACAAACGCCGGTCGCTGGAATTTATGAGTACTGTAGTTTGAATTACACACGATTCCTGCAGCAAAATCCATGTGTGAACATAATAGCCAAAATCCGTGTATGAACATAATAGCTGACGGTTTCCAATGCAGAATCGTGTCTGATTAATGATCCCCGCCATTCACCTACCAAACCTCGAGCCGCGAGATAGACTGCCAATCGTGTGGGGGCCGATTGTCTTGCGAGATCTTTACATTTTCTTTTTTGAACACTAGATATTTACATCGTCTGATGATTTTTTAACTCATACAAAAGTACACAAAAATATGATTTTTCAAACTGTTTAGGTTAGGCATTGCATGTAGATGTAGTTCAAATATGAATTACGGTCATTAAATGGTTAGAAAATCACTTAAATGTCTTTAAAAGATCAAATGACCCCTAAATTTCCAAATTTTCACATGACAGTTGTATTAGTGCACGTTAAACGTAGGAAAAAATTGAAGGCCGTAAGAGGAATCTATCTCCCGTCCGTCAGCAAACATGCATTGTTCCCTCTCGGAACCACGAACCTTCTAGTGAGTTGCTCCGGTTTGTGAGGGTTGTGTGTCCAAACTTTCGTCAAACAGACCGATTTTTTTACCACATCATCTTGGTGGCATGATATTAAATCAAGCAAGGTTTCATGTTTTTCTAATCATTTTTCAATTTTTTGAAATTAAAATGCCATGGCATGCACTCCATGCATGTGCCCATGCCTTGACACCAATATGTTTGAAAATTCATTCGAATTTACTGCACAAGGAATTAACTCACACACAAATACACAAAAATATGATTTTTCAAACCGTTTTGGTTAGGCGTTGCATATAGATGTAGTTCAAATTTGAATTACGGTCATTAAATGGTTAGAAAATCACTTAAATGTCTTTAGAAGGTCAAATGACCCCTGAAATTTTTACCAAATTTTCACATGACAATTGTATTAATGCACTTAAACGTAGGAACAAATTTGAAGGCCGTAAGAGGAAGCTGTCCCCCATTCGTCATCAAACATGCATTGTTCCCTCTCGGAACCACGAACCTTCTAGCGAGTTGCTCCGGTTTGTGAGGGGCGTGTGTCCAAACGTTCGTCAAACATGCCAATTTCTTTACCACATCATCTTGGTGGCATGACATTACATCAACCAAGGTTTCATGTGTTTCTGATCATTTTTCGATTTTTTTTGAATTAAAATGCCATGTCACTCCATGCATACGTATGCATGTGTCCATGTCGTGAGACCAATATGTTTGAAAATTCTTTCTAATTTACTGCACATGGAATTAACTCGCACATAAGTACACATATATGATTTTTCAAACTGTTTTGGTTAGGCGTTGCATGTAGATGTAGTTCAAATTTGAATTACGGTCATTAAATGGTTAGAAAATCACTTAAATGTCTTTGAAAGGTCAAATGACCCCTAGAATTTTCCAAAATTTCACATTACAGTTGTAGTAGTGCACGTTAGATGTTGATAAAATTTGAAGGCCATAAGAGGAAGCTATCTCCCGTTCATCATCAAACATGCATTGTTCCCTCTCGGAACCACGAACCTTCTAGTGAGTTGCTCCAGTTTGTGAGGGGTGTGTATCCAAACTTTCGTCAAACATGCCAATTTTTTACCACATCATCTTGGTGGCATGACATTAAATCAAGCAAGGTTTCATGTTTTTCTGATCATTTTTTTAAGATTTTGGAATTAAAATGCGATGGCATGCACTCCATGCATGTGCCCATGCCTTGACACCAATATGTTTGAAAATTCCTTCGAATTTACTGCACATGGAATTAACTCGCACACAAGTACACAAAAATATGATTTTTCAAACCGTTATGGTTAGGCGTTGCATGTAGATGTAGTTCAAATTTGAATTGTGGTCATTAAATGGTTAGAAAATCACTTAAATGTCTTTAAAAGCTCAAATGACCCCTGAAATTTACCAAATTTTCACATGACAGTTGTATTAGTGCATGTTAAATGTAGGAAAAATTTTGAAAGCCATAAGAGAAAGCTATCTCCCGTTCGTCATCAAACATGCATTGTACCCTCTCAGAACCACGAACCTTCTAGAGAGTTGCTCTGGTTTGTGAGGGGTGAGTGTCCAAACGTTCGTCAAACATGCCAATTTCTTTACCACATCATCTTGGTGGCATGACATTACATCAACCAAGGTTTCATGTGTTTCTCATCATTTTTCTATTTTTTACTTAAAATGCCATGTCACTCCATGCATACGTATGCATGTGTCCATGTCGTGAGACCAATATGTTTGAAAATTCCTTCTAATTCACCGCACATGGAATTAACTCGCACACAAATACACAAAAAATATGATTTTTCAAACCGTTTTGGTTAGGCGTTGCATGTAGATGTAGTTCAAATTTGAAATACAGTCATTAAATGGTTAGAAAATCACTTAAATGTCTTTAGAAGGTCAAATGACCCATGAAATTTACCAAATTTTCACGTGACAATTGTATTAGTGCACGTTAAACGTGGGAACAAATTTGAAGGCCGTAAGAGGAAGCTATCCCCCGTTCGTCATCAAACATGCATTGTTCCCTCTCGGAACCACGAACCTTCTAGCGAGTTGCTCAGGTTTGTGAGGGGCGTGTGTCCAAAAGTTCGTCAAACATGCCAATTTCTTTACCACATCATCTTGGTGGCATGACATTACATCAACCAAGGTTTCATGTGTTTCTGATCATTTTTTTGGATTAAAATGCCATGTCACTCCATGCATACGTATGCATGTGTCCATGTCATGAGACCAAATATGTTTGAAAATTCCTTCTAATTTACTGCACATGGAATTAACTCGCACATAAGTACACATATATGATTTTTCAAACTGTTTTGGTTAGGCGTTGCATGTAGATGAAGTTCAAATTTGAATTACGGTCATTAAATGGTTAGAAAATCACTTAAATGTCTTTAAAAGGTCAAATGACCCCTGAAATTTACCAAATTTTCACATGACAGTTGTATTAGTGCACGTTAAACGTAGGAAAAAATTTGAAAGCCATAAGAGGAAGCTATCTCCCGTTCGTCATCAAACATGCATTGTACCCTCTCAGAACCACGAACCTTCTAGAGAGTTGCTCCGGTTTGTGAGGGGTGAGTGTCCAAACATTCGTCAAACATGCCAATTTCTTTACCACATCATCTTGGTGGCATGACATTACATCAACCAAGGTTTCATGTGTTTCTCATCATTTTTTCTATTTTTTGAATTAAAATGCCATGTCACTCCATGCATGCGTATGCATGTGTCCATGTCGTGAGACCAATATGTTTGAAAATTCCTTCTAATTTACCGCACATGGAATTAACTCGCACACAAGTACCCATATATGATTTTTCAAAACGTTTTGGTTAGGCATTGCATGTAGATGTAGTTCAAATTTGAATTATGGTCATTAAATGGTTAGAAAATCACTTAAATATCTTTAAAAGGTCAAATGACCCCTAGAATTTCCCAAAATTTCACATTACAGTTGTAGTAGTGCATGTTAGATGTATAAAAAAAATTGAAGGCCGTAAGAGGAAGCTATCTCCCGTTCGTCATCAAACATGCATTGTTCCCTCTCGGAACCATGAACCTTCTAGCAAGTTGCTCCGGTTTGTGAGGGGTGTGCCTCCAAACTTTCGTCAAACATGCCAATTTCTTTGCCACATCATCTTGGTGGCATAACATTACATCAACCAAGGTTTCATATGTTTCTGATTTTTTTTGGAATTAAAATGCCATGCCACTCCATGCATATGTATTCATACATATGTGTCCATGTCGTGATACAAATATGTTTGAAAATTTCTTCTAGTTTACTGCACATGGAATTAACTCGCACACAAGTACACAAATATGATTTTTCAAACCGTTTCGGTTACGCGTTGCATGTAGATGTAGTTCAAATTTGAATTATGGTCATTAAATGGCTAGAAAATCACTTAAATGTCTTTAAAAGGTCAAATGACCCCTAGAATTTTCAAAAATTTCACATTACAGTTGTAGTAGTGCATGTTAGACGTAGAAAAATATTTTAAGGTCGTAAGAGGAAGCTATCTCTCGTTCGTCATCAAACATGCATTGTTTCCTCTCGGAACCACGAGCCTTCTAGTGAGTTGCTCCGGTTTGTGAGGGGTGTGTGTCCAAACTTTGGTCAAACATGCCAATTTTTTTACCACATCATCTTGGTGGCATGACGTTACATCAACCAAGGTTTCATGTATTTCTGATTTTTTTTATTTTCTGGAATTAAAATGCCATGTCACACCATGCTTAATTGTGTCATAGCCGTTAGACCAATATGTTTGAAAATTCCTTCCAATTTACTGCACATGGAATTAAATCGCACACAAGTACACGAGATATGAGTTTTCAAACCATTATGGTTAGCTGTTGCAGGTACATGTAGTTCAAATTTCAATTACGGTCATTGAATGACTAGAAAATCACTTAAATGTCTTAGAAGGTCGAATGACCCTTGGAATTTTCCAAAATTTGACATGACAGTTGTATTAGTATTACAAAATTTCTCGTTCATTTAAAACACCATCTGTTGGCACTTTATTCCAAATTCGTCTTTCACAGCTAATAAAAAATATCTACAACATCACACACAATTGTTTTCTAGGAATCGTTTGCGATGAAAATATACGGGTCTATTTAAGTCTCCCTCCTTAAGCTTCGCCGTCTCGCCTGCTCTAGTGTCGGCAACCCCCGAATCGACGAATCCCGATCCCCATTCCCACACCCCTTCTTGCAAAGATGACATTGTGGAAACGCTTCATGAAGGCACGTACGATGGCCGTGTCCCCCCCCGAGCGCCGCCGCCTACGCCGAGAGTGGATCCGCATCCGCATTGAGCGCGTCCGCTTCCGCCGAGAGGGCGTCTGCGGCAGCCGAGACGGCTGCAGCTGCTGCTGCGACGGCGGTAGCAAACGCTGAGAGCACTCGAGCTGCCATCCGTGCCGCTGATGTCTCCCTGGCCCGGGTCGAGGCCATCCACGCCAAGATCAAGGATGCACACGCCAAGATATTCCAGGCCACCTCGGACTCCAGGATGCAACCCACGTCTGAAAAGGTGGTGGTGGCCATGGAGCACCTGCTTCCTCATGAGGTCACCGAGCGGGCGCTGGAGATGCAGGAGGCGGCGGAGATCGAGGAGCGCCGGGAGGAGGAGTTGCGCGTGGCCGAGGTCGAGGTAGAGAAGAGTCTGTCCGTTGAGGAATCGGCGGTGGAGTACCAACGCGAGCTCTGGCGCATCCACTACTACGAGTACTACAACCTTGAGGGCGGCACCGAGGACGCGGTCGACTTTGGCAGGGGGAACGCAGAGTCCACCAACGGCGGCATGTCGCCAGTACAAGTCGTCGATGTCTCATCTCACACCGGCGATGCATAGGCCGATGCGGCGACGGATTTTTAATTATGCGTACTTAGGCTTTGTTTTTAATGCTAGTCTTTTGTTAGAGCAATGTTTAGGTCAACTGGCTCTGTGTAATTACTGAAATTGCTCGATTCAGTAAGTGTGGTCTGTCTGCTATACGCTCTTTTGTGTGCCCAAATTAGCAAGCGATGTTAAATTATGCAATGACGTACCCGGGAAAATTTCCACCAAAATTTGAATTATCAAACTCATCCCATGCGCGTAAAGCAGAAGAATCGTTTGTGATGCACACAATCGTTCAAAGTGAATGGTCCGGCGGCACCGTGCGCGTTCAAAGTGAATGTGCCCATGCCTTGAGACCAAAATTTGAATTATCAAACTCATCCCATGCACGTAAAGCAGAAGAATCATTTGCGATGTGCACAATCGTTCAAAGTGGATGGCCCAGAGGCACCGCACGCAAAGTTTCCCTCCACATTTCCAAAATTTTGGCCTACCGCCAAAATATCTACCCCCGCCCCCCCTTCCCCACCCCCTTTCTCCCCGACCACAAGTCACATTTCCCCTGTTTCCTCCTTCCTTCCTTCCTTGCTAAGCTATAGTCACTTCCTAGCACTCGCCGTCTCGCATCCTACCGCCGGGGTCGCCATGGTCTTCTTCAAAGACATCTCCAGCAGTTCCTTCTCCGGCGACTACTCCTTCACCACCCGGGTATGCCTCTCTTCTCTCTCTCTCTCTCTCGGACTATGACTTGGAATGAAGGATTTTTACCCGGAGGTCGATTTGAGTCGTTTCTTCCTCTTGTAGCTCCCTAAGACCATCAGTGGCAACGAATGGAGCGGGGTGGCTGAAGGTCTATCTTCTCGTTGTCACCATCAATCTCCATGCGTGAAGCTACTTGCGTTTGATTCTGTGGACACTAGGAGGAAGTTTCTGGCATGTGCAGAGAAGGTTAGACCCTCTTCCGTTGTTACAAATCATTTGTTGGATGTGATTCAGACACTGTCACGGTCCCAACCCATTCATACCACACCTTCAACCAAACGCATCCTAAGAAAGTGTCACAGTTTGTACCTAGTATCTTAAATTGTTGCCATCTCATCAGCGGTGCCATTAGAAAATTATTTGGCACCGCTTCAGCAGTTTGTGCAGCCAACTTTGGTCCACACATCCGAGCAGCCAAGCAGTAAAATACTAAATCTTTATGGCACGAAGGAACTGGGAATCAGAGCAACTACGTGCTCCAGATTCTGGCTCCCTGATATTTTTTCCGCTGCATCATCTCGCCAGTTCAGGGCACCGGTGCGAGATGTAGCAACAGTTGTCTTTACACCAGTTTTAGCATACATAGTGGACAGCCTTAGTGCTATTAGTTCTATGTTACTAAATTTGTGCATGTACACACCTATTAGTATCAATTTGCTGTCATCCAAACACTGGCGCTATGTTGTTGCAGTTATATTTACCTTCCTCATAAAATGTTCAATTTGTTATTTATTGTACATGAGTAAGAACTTGTAGCGTCGTTGTAGTTAATTATAGCTTCTGATGTTCCAGAATTTGGTTGCTATCTCAGTACCAATTATTTCATTTGCACATTGATCTTTTTGAGAAGATATGTCATAATTAATATGTTTCTTCAGTTTTTCAAAATAAGCATTGGTGATTTTCTATGTTGCTATAAACCCATTTCCCCTACAATTGTTACTGATCTAGTTTTAAATATTATAGGATGAACGGAAGTGTTCTTACTTGGAGTGGGTTGATCAAGAGTGGCCACAGTCTTTGAAGATGTGCCTAACAAAGCTTTGGAGCATGTATGAGGAAGTGAACACAGCTAGGCTTAGAGAAAGTCTTGTCAACGCTGAAGCATATTTCAAGATGCGGGATAAAAATTTTAAGGTGGAGAATGAGCTCAGATTTAAAAAAAAAAGACTTTGCTAAGATGGTGTTGGCGAAGGAGGAGGCACTTTCCTAGTTGGCCCGTGCCAAACGGGTTCTTACTGAACTGAAAGCACAGGTGGATAAGACGAGCCTGGATGATCTCGATTAGGGAAATGAATATATTGTTCTTATGAAGTTGAACTAGCTATATGTTGTACCGTGTTGTTTTCATGTAGCTACCATACTATGATGTTATAATATATTTATGTGCCTGATATGAAATTGGCAAACAGCTGTTCGATATGAAATGTGAATTTGCATAATACTGGAATTATTAATTGTAAACTAATAAACCTGTTAAATGTGTCATGGACCTTTGAAAACGGTTCTAGCAGTAAAAGCGATTGCGATGGATAGACCAATGCCACACAGTTTTCTTCATCAAATCGTGTGCGATATAGTTGATAAAAGCAAATGGTTAACCAAGGAAGACCATGTGTGATAGTTACACCTTTCACACACGAGCCTACACATAAAACTGTGTGGGATTTACGTCCGAACGGAAACATTTTCCCTGGATTGACTGTGTGGGATGTACATAAGAACGGAAACGTATTCCTTGGATTGACTATGTGTGATATACATATGAATGGAAATGTTTTCTGGGATTCACCGTGTGGGATGTACATACCTACGGAAATGATTTTCTCGGATTACCGTGTGGGATGTACACACCTACGGAAATGATTTCTGGGATTCACCATATGGGATGTACATACCTACGGAAATGATTTCTGGGATTCACCGTGTGGGATGTACATACCTACGGAAATGATTGGGTTTCGATGCCTCGCCTGATCGCACACGGCCCCAGCCTGGGTCCCAGGAGGGCCTATCCCCGACGATTTCTGGGTCGTGTGGGAAGGACACCCTATCGCACACACTCACTTGGCGACGGTTCCAAATGCCGTCGCGGAAAGGGGTAAAAAACCGTTTGTTTAGCACCGACGTGCACCAGTGCTTGATTGCTTTCTTTGCTTCGAACTTGGTACCCAAAGGAAGGAATTCAGTCGCCCATTTGGCCACTCCACCGGTTGCATCTCGATTGTTCAGAATTTCTGATAATGGAGCATCGCTGACGACTGAAACCGAGTGGTCTGCGAAGTAATGTGCAACTTTCTTCGTGGTCAAATAAATCCCGTAGACAAGCTTCTGGTAATGTGGATACCTTTTCTTGGACGGAGTCAAGACTTCAGAGATATAGTACACTGGGCGTTGAACTTTGTAGGCTTTGCCTTCTTCTTCCCGCTCGACTGTGAGCACTGTGCTGACAACTTTTCCAGTAGTTGCGATATATAACAATAGAGGCTCTTTGCTGACTGGGGCGGCAAGCACCGACTGGGTGGAAAGCAGGGCTCTGAGCTCTACAAATGCTACTTCGGCTTCTGGAGTCCACTCGGGCTTACCAGACTTCTTCATCAGTCGGTAAAGAGGCAATGACTTTTCACCGAGATGAGAGATGAATTGGCTCAATGCAGCCATACAACCAGTAAGCTTCTGAACATCATGCACACGCACATGGTGTTTCATTCAGAGAATTGCTCCAATCTTTTCTAGGTTTGTGTTGATCCCTTGTTCGGAAATGAGAAAACTGAGTAACTTTCTGCTTGGGACTCCCAATGTGCACTTTGATGGATTGAGCTTGATATCATATCTTCTTAGGTTGGCAAATGTTTCAGCGAGGTCAGTCAGCATGTCAGAACCTTTACGTGACTTGACCACGATATCATCCATGTATGCTTCCACGTTCCGACTGATTTGAGTGAGCAGGCACTTCTGAATCATGCGCCTGAATGTGGCACCAGCACTCTTGAGGCCGAAGGGCATGGTAATATAACAAAAGCACCCGAATGGGGTGATGAAGGTCGTTTTTATCTCATCGGGTCCATAGAGTCGGATCTGATGGTACCCAGAATACGCGTCCAAAAAGGATAAACGCTCACACCCCGCAGTTGAGTCGACAATCTAGTCGATGCGGGGGAGAGGGAAGTGATCTTTCGGGCAGGCCTGATTGATGTGCTTGAAATCGATACACATACGAAGTGGATCATCTTTCTCGGGGACCATGACAACATTGGCGAGCCACTCGGAGTGGTATATCTCGCGGATGAACTCAGCTGCCAAAAGCCGAGCCACCTCTTCGCCAATTGCCTTCCTTTTATCCACGACGGACCGGCAGGGGTGTTCCTTGACAGGTTTTGCTTTTGGGTCGACACGCAAACGGTGCTCAGCTAGTCCCCTAGGTACACCCGGCATGTCAGATGGTTTCCATGCGAAGATGTCCCAGTTCTCACGGAGGAACTGGATAAGCGCTTCTTCCTATTTACTATCGAGTGTTGTTGAGATGTGAGTTGGACCAGCATTGGGGTCTTCCGGGTGAATGTTGACAGGCTTTGTTTCTCCAGTCGACTAAAATGCGGACTCTGAAACAGGCTTCTTAGCTCGCAACAAATCACTCAGATCTGCATTCTTACTATATTCTTCCATCTCTACTGCTGCCATCTGCTTGTCAGCAATCTTTAAGCCTTTCTGAAGACATTCCTCTACTCTTTGCCGATTCCCTGTGACCGTGATCAATCCTCTGGGCCCTGGCATCTTCAACTTAAGATATACGTAACACGGTCGAGCCATGAAACGAGCATATGCGGTTCTGCCCAAAATTGCATGATATGCACTGTGGAAATCTACCACCTCAAACGTCAACTTCTCCTCGTGATAGTTCTTTGAATCACCGAAAACCACATCAAGGGTGATCTGACCGAGTGAATCTGCTTTCTTTCCTGGGATGACTCCGTGGAATCGCATGTTGCTCTCATTGAGCTTGGACATCGAAATGCCCATCCCTCAGAGGGTCTCAACATATAGAATGTTCAATCCACTGCCGCCATCCATTAGGACCTTGGTTAGTTGGGTGCCCCCAATGACCGGGTCGACCACCAATGCTTGTCGCCCGGGGGTAGAAACATGCGCTGGGTGATCGGACTGGTCGAATGTAATGGGAGTTTTTGACCACTTCAAATACGTCCTGGTTGTCGGAGCAACCATGTTCACTTCTTTGTTGATAACTTTCAGTCGACTTTTGCTCTCTAGGTCAGCAAACATCACCAAAGTAGCATTCACATTGGGGTAACCATCATCTTCTTCTTTCTCTTCTTCCTTATCAAAGTCCTTCTCTGGGGGTTGACCCTCTCTGAACTGCTAAATCAGGAGCCGACACTGTCGAGTGGTATGCTTAGGTAGAATCAAATTACCCTCTTCATGTTTTTCGTGTGTATGTGACACGGTAAATCGAGGACATCGTTACGGGCCTGATCCTTCACCTTCTTGGGCACCCATGGCCACTTACGTTTTCCTTTGAATTTTCCTTGCTTTAGAACTACAGCCTCGGTGGGACCTGCAACTTCAGCCTTGCACTTCTGCTTTCGACCAGAATTTCCACCTCCGGTCTTGGGCAACTGGTTTTCCTTTGCCGCTGCGGAGTCGGTCTTCCTCTTCGCCGTTAGCATACCGAGTGGCTATTTCCATCATTAGGGCCAAAGACATGTCTCCGGACCAACCGAATTTCAGACTGAGCTCTGTGTATTGGATGCCCTCTTTGAAGGCGCAATCTTCCTGGTGCTCTGACACATTTTCTACAGTGTGATGAAGGGTAGTCCATCTCTGGATGAAGTCTCTCAAAGTCTCATTCTGCTTCTGAACACAGTGCTGCAATTCAGTCAGCCCAGCAGGTCGCTTGCAGGTGCCCTCGAATGTTTTGATAAACACTCAAGCTAACTCTTCCCAATAGAAGATACTTCCAGGGGCCAACTGATTCAACCAAGCTCTGGCCGAACCCTCAAGCATCAGGGGGGGTGCTTCATGGCTACATCATCCTTGCCTCCACCAATCTGCACAGCCACTCGGTAATCCTCTAGCCATGTGTCGGGCTTTGACTCACCGGTGAACTTACTCACTCCCATTGCCAACCTGAAGTTGGGGGGAATCTCAGCAGCTTGGATGGCTCTGCTGAAACATTCGGGCCCAGAAACAAATGCTCTGCTTCTAGTCGGACGGTCTCTGTCTTTTCCTTCTCTATGTGCTCGGCTCCTGCCGACCAAACCTTGTACAAGGAGTGATCTCGCATCGAATCCAGGCTCTCTTGGGTCGATTGGAGCCCTCCGCTCATCACCATACAGACGCCTGTCATCATACCGCCGGGGCGCGTACGACCCGCCTCTCGGAGGGGGCGAAGGCACTCGACGGTGGTCATCACGGGCATATCAATGATCATACTGTTCGTCGCCTCGCCCCAGGTACTGGTCCTGATGGCGACCACGATCTTCATGCCGCGGTGGCGACCTTGGGCTATGCGCCAACTGAACTGTGTCTGCAACCACGGAACTGCTGTGGATCCTGTTGCGCGACTGAGAAACAGCCGAGTTTTGTTCCCCCGCTGCCCAAAGCAGAGCTTGTATCTACATCAAACCTCTGCCAGCTTCTGAATGAGATGGCTAAATTGATTCTACTATACGTGTTGTAGTCGTAAGATTCTGGATCGGAGTGTGGTATACCTGAGGTTCGAGCGGAAACAACCACCGCGACCGTCGACTAGATTCAGGGATCTGTCGATGAGCATGTTTGTCGAGTGAGTGTTGGAGATTTTCTAGGCGCGCGTGCTCGGCTAAAGCTAGGCGTGCAGCTTCCAAGGCTCGAGCCTCAGAAGTCTCACCAATGATGGGAGTATGGAGTGCCTCCACGTTGCGACGATGCAGCTCTTCCCTCTATTCCGAAGTGAGGGCTTTGGGGTGATATTCATCATGACCACGCGACGGGCCGCTGCCGCCATCGCCGTGATGGAACCCAGGCAGGCTGCGAGGCGAGTCGACCATGAGGACTTCCACCACAGGGTCGCTGCTTCCGCACTCGGAAAGAGTGTCCACGGAACCAGTCAATAGGTAAAATGGTCCATAGAGGGATTCGTCGGGCTCGATAGCCGCAACTTGAGGGGTGGCCGACTGGCGAGCCACCGCATCCTTTACCCACCGCTGGAGCCACGACCGAACGGGCCGCTTGCAGGGGCCTGCAACAGGGAGGGTGGACGCCGCAGGAGCCGACCAATACTGGGTCGATAGCTACCGCAGGAGGACGCCGCGGGCACTCGTGCGGAAATGCGTCGCCCCGTGGATGGGAAGGGCCTCGACGTCGAGGGGAGCTTCTTGGAGCCATGCGGAGTTGTCGGTGATGAAGACGAGCGCGCCGAGACGGATCTCATGGCCCAAAGCCAAACCACCGCTGGAAACCATGTTGATGGAAATCGGAAAAACTACAACCTCACCGGAAGTCGCTAAGATGCCTGCCCCACGGTGGGCGCCAACTGTCATGGGAGTAAGTCTGACAGTAAGGATAGGGGGTATGAATGAGGAGGCAAGGCCCTAGCTACGGCGAGGTTGTACACACGAGTTTTATGAGTTTAGGCCCCTCTCGAAGGAGGTAACAGCCTTACGTCTTGGTGCCCTAAGGCTTGTCTACTGGAATATGTGTCTGAGTTACAGGGGTGTGAACCCTTGTGCCAGAGGAGGGGGTGGCTTATCTAGAGTGCGCCAGACACCTCCAGCCCTTAGTTACACAGGGTTCAATATAAGTTAAGACAGGGGCATTACTAGTAGCACCTGCTATGAATGACTATTAATGACCTTTAAGACTATAGAGTGAACGCCTGACTGTTGCCATCCTGGGGTGGCTTTAGATCTTCTGTACTCCGAGTGATTCTTCGTATGGTCAAGTGACTCTATCTTGGTCGAGTGGAATTGGGATGTAACGCCCACGATGCGGCTATATCTCCCACGTGTCGAAGCACGACTTAGAGGCATAACCGCATTGTAAGCAATGTCGCAAGTGGGGTAATCTTCACACAACCCATGTACTGATTAAGGAAAGAGATACATAGTTGGCTTACAATCGCCACGTCACACAATGCATAAATATAACATTACATTCATCCAGATACAATCAAGGTCCGACTATGGAGCCAAAATAAAGACAACCCCAAATGCATAATGTCCCCGATCGACCCAACTAGGCACCGCTACTGATCTTCTGGAAAAGAAATGTAGTATCGTCCTGAGTCCTCATCGAACTCCCACTTGAGCTCAGTCGAATCTCATGGAGCGGTATCATCGGTCCCTGCATCTAGTTTTTGAAGTAATCTGTGAGTCATGGGGACTCAGCAATCTCACACCCTCGCGATCAAGACTATTTAAGCTTATAGGAAGGGTAAAAGGTATGAGGTGGAGCTGCAGCAAGCACTAGCATATATGGTGGCTAACATACGCAAATGAGATCGAGAAGAGAAGGCAAGGCACGGTCGAGAAACTATGATCAAGAAGGGATCCTAGAACAACCTACGGTCAAGCGTAACACGAGACCGTGTTCTCTTCCCGGACTCCCCCGAAAAGAGACCATCACGACCACACACTCTGTTGATTCATTTTAATTAAGTTAAGTTTCAGGTTTTCTACAACCGGACATTAACAAATTCCCATTTGCCCATAACCGCGGGCACGGCTTTCGAAAGTTCAAATCCCTGCAGGGGTGTCCCAACTTAGCCCATCACAAGCTCTCACGGTCAACGAAGGATATTCCCTCTCCCAAGACAACCCGATCAGACTCGGAATCTCGGTTACAAGACATCTCGATAATGGTAAAACTAAACCAGCAAAGCCACCCAAATGTGCCGACAAATCCTGATAGGAGCTGCACATATCTCGTTCTCAGGGCACACCGGATGGGCAAGACGTCGGGTTGGCATAGACCCTGGTTGCCCAGGGGGCGCCGCGCATCGCCCAGTTTGGACCAACACTTAGAAAAGCACTGGCCCAGGGGGGTTAAAATAAAGATGACCCTTGAGTCCGCGAAACCCAAGGGAAAAAGGCTAGGTGGCGAATGGTAAAACCAAGGTTGGGCCTTGCTGGAGGAGTTTTATTCAAGGCGAACTGTCAAGGGGTTCCCATTATAACCCAACCGTGTAAGGAACACAAAATCAAGGAACATAACACCGGTATGACATAAATTAGGGCGGCAAGAGTGGAACAAAACACCAGGCATAAGGCCAAGCCTTCCACCCTTTACCAAGTATATAGATGCATTAAAAATAGACAAGATATATAATGATATCCCAACAATAAACATGTTCCCACAAGGAACAAACTCCAAATCTTCACCTTCAACTAGCAACGCTATAAGAGGGGCTGAGCAAAGCGGTAACATAGCCAAACAACGGTTTGCTAGGACAAGGTGGGTTAGAGGTTTGACATGGCAATATGGGAGGCATGATTAGCACGTGGTAGGTATCGTAGCATAGGCATAGCAAAAGAGCAAGCATCTAGCAAGCAAAGATAGAAGTGATTTCGAGGGTGTGGTCATCTTGCCTGCAAAGTTCTTCAAGTTGACGTTAGCTTGATCCTCGTAAGCGTACTCAATGGGTTCCTTGATCACGTACTCGTCTCCCGTATCTACCCAAAGCAAGAACACAAGCAAAGGGAGACACAATCAACCACAGTGCAATGCGCAAGCAACATGATGCAAAACATGGCATGCTTCGGAAAGGAAAGATTGAACCTGGCCTCAACTTGGAACACCAAGAGTGCCACTGGAAAGATGAGTTGATTTTGGTCAAAATCAAAATAAAGATCACCGGAACCAGATGCACGGGTTGCAAATGGCAAGCAAAACAATAATGGCACAAAGTTGCGGTTAATAGCACGAGGCCATCTAAATGCATCAAGAACAACAAGCTACAGCACTCTACCATAACAATAAATCACATGGAAGTGATCCATTCAAGATGCTTGACAAAAGATGAACACTGAGCTACGGCTAATTCACTCAATAGCAGGTTCAAACAAGCATGGCAAAAGTGCAAAAGATAACAGGTTACAGACTTAGTGAAAATAACAACATGGCAGGAATTTAACATCAGGAAGCAATGTTTAGAGCAAGATATCAACATGCTACAGGAACATATCATGGCAAAGCAAGGCACGACATGAAGCTACTCAAAGCATACTACAAAAGTCCCTTACTGACCATAAGCCAAAAGGGATCAGAAAATACAATGGCAACCATGTGAACATAGCAACTTTCGTTAACAGATTCAGACTTAGTAGAAAATTGGAACATGGCAAAAACAGATTCACGTAGGCATGTTTACGAGCTCGATGCACTCACCATAAGGCATTGCATGTCAAACTAAGCATACACCTAGCAAGTAGACATGGCATAGAAGCTAAACATGGCAAGAACAACCTCATAGCATGCATGGATCAACTACAACAACCTCGGCAAAATTGCTTAACAAGTAAACAATCTGCCAGAAACATTTTATAGCAAAAGTAGAGCTCGATTGAGTCATGCTAGGGTGCTCCATAATTGCAAACAAAGACATGGATGGATAGAGCATAACATTATCTCAAAATGATCCTTACTGAACATGCTCAAAAGAGGCATGGATCACTCTGTAGCAACAAGAATACATGGCATAAAAATATTAACAGGGCAAAGACTTAGAAGATTTCTATGTCCCTGAAATCAGCAACATCACGAGAGCTACTTTGCATGCTTGTGCTAGTCACCACAGAGATCACAAAAATACATGGCATACACCCCTGTAAAGATGGCATGGCATAATTCAAAACACATGTAGGGCTCAAGTTCATAGGAGGCACACATTAATCATGGCAAAAATGACAAATGTCCAATTACTGATAAGAATCTGAAACTAACATTACATAGCACTCTTGCAACAGCATTTAGGGCATCATGATGAACTCAAATGAACATGGTCCAATGGAATGAAATGAAGTACTCGTCGAGACGAACAATTTGACATGCTACACGCCCAAAACGGAGCCACGGATGCAAAGTTATGATGCGTCAAAAAATGCTAAAAAGTAGTGGGACTTAGAGAAGAAAATTAGGTCAACCCCAAATTCCCAGATCTGGATCGGTGGCGCACGGATCGAGGTTCGACGGGGTCGTCGCCGGAGTTGACGGAGGTGGGTGAGGTCGGCGCCGGGCAGCGCCGGAGCGAACGCGGCGGGCGGCGGGCGGCGACGGCGAGGCGATGCGGCGCCGGTGTGGGGTTAAGGTGGAGCGGGGCGGCGCAGTTGGTGGCGGCGGGCGCGCGGTGGCATGGCGGCGCCGGCGATGGAGAACGCGGCGGCGCGGCCGAGGGGCGGCGCCGGACTTGGTGGCGGGGACGGTGACGAAGCGGGGAGGCGCGGGGGCGGCGATGGGCCTCGGGGGCGGCGATGGGCCTCGGGGGCTCTCCTCGGGCCCAGGCGGGCCGCGGCGCGAGAGGCAGCCGGCGGGCCATGTGGCGCGACGGGATTCGCTGGAAGCGGCGGCGGCGGACGTGTCCGGCGCGCGGAGGAAGAGGGGGCTAGGGTTTGATCCGGAAATTTTGGGGGAGATGCCTTTTTATAGGTAGAGGGAGCTAGGAGGCTCCAAATTGAGCACGGTTTGCGGCCAAGCGATCGTGATTGAATGACCGAGATGATGGAGGGGGTTTAGGTTGGTTTTTGACCACTTTGGAGAGGTGTTGGGCTGCAACACACACAAGGCCTTTACGGCTCCTCGGTTAACCGTTGGAGTATCAAACGAAGTCCAAATGGCACGAAACTTGACAAGCAGTCTACCGGTAGTATACCAAGGCCGCTTGGCAAGTCTTGGTCCAATCCGAGAACGTTTAACACCCGCACACGAAAAGAGGTAGAAAGGGACTCCGGAGGACATAGGAGCGCCGGAATGCAAAACGGACAACGGGGAAAATGCTCGAATGCATGAGACGAACACGTATGCAAATGTGATGCACATGATGACATGATATGAGATGCATGACAAAGACAAAAGCAACAGAAGACAAAAACCCAACAACAAGGAATATCATAACTTAGTGCCGGAAATGGCAAGAGTTGGAATACAAATATGGCAAGTTACATATGGGGTGTTACAACACTCCACCACTACGAAAGGATCTCGTCCCGAGATCTATGACTTGAAAAACTCTGGGTACTCGGAACGGAGGTGGTCCTCGCGTTCCCAGGTGGCTTCACGGTCGGAATGATGTGACCACTTCACTTTCAGGAATTTGATAGACTTGTTGCGAGTCTTGCGCTCGGTTTCTTCAAGAATAGCAATGGGATGCTCATGATAAGACATGTCTTCTTGGAGATCAATCTCTTCAAAGTTGATGGTGCGGTCAGGAGTCTTGAAACACTTGCGGAGTTGAGACACATGGAACACGTCGTGCACATTTGCAAAGTTGGATGGAAGCTCAAGTTGATAGGCGAGATCGCCTCTTTTGACAATGATCTTGAAAGGACCCACGTATCTAGGGGAAAGCTTCCCTTTGATACCGAAGCGATGAGTACCTTTCATTGGAGAGACGCGGACGTAGACATGGTCTCCGATCTCGAAAGCCAAGTCATGATGTTTGCTATCATAGTAACTATTCTGGCGCGATTGCGCGGCTTTGAGATTTTCACGAATGACTTTGCACATTTCTTCAGCCTCTGTGATCAAGTCATTTCCAAGAAGTTGGCGTTCACCAGTCTCTGACCAGTTTAGAGGAGTACGGCACTTCCTGCCATAGAGAATCTCGAATGGGGCCTTGCTCGAGCTCGCTTGGAAGCTGTTGTTGTAGGAAAACTCGGCATATGGAGACAATCTTCCCACTTCATACCGAAAGAAATGACACATGCCCTGAGCATATCTTCAAGAATTTGATTGACCCTCTCGACTTGGCCACTGGTTTGAGGATGAAAGGCTGTGTTGAAATGAATGTTGGTGCCCATGGCCTTCTGAAAGGAATCCCAGAACTTAGAGGTAAAGATGCTACCACGATCTGAAGATATCAACTGCGGAATGCAATGCAGAGAGACAATCCTGGAGGTATATAGTTCTGCCAACTGAGCTGTTGTGATAGATTCTTTGATAGGAAGAAAATGAGCCACTTTGGTGAGCTTGTCGATGACAACGAAGATAGCATCATTGCCACGCTTGGACTTTGGAAATCCAGTCACGAAGTCCATCTCAATATGATCAAACTTCCATTCTGGAATGGCAAGAGGTTGGAGGAGACCAGCTGGTAGTTGGTGTTCTGCTTTCACTCTTCTGCAGACATCACATTCATTTACGAACTGAGCAATCTCGCGCTTCATTCGAGTCCACCAATACGACTGCTTGAGGTGATGGTACATCTTTGTACTTCTAGGGTGAATAGAGAGAAGTGAACTGTGAGCTTCGTTCATAATGACTTTGTGAAGGTCACCTTTAGGAACAACAATGCGATCCTCAAAGAATAGAGTATCCTTGTCATCAAGACGATAGCACTTGTACTTGGGTTGACTCTTGGCGATCCCAATCTTCACCTTCTTCACCATAGCATCAAGAAGTTGAGCCTCACGAATCTGATCTTCCAAAGTAGGAGAGACTTGAAGGTTGGCAAGGAATCCTTGAGGAACAACTTGGAGATTAAGTTTGCGGAAAGCTTCACAAAGCTCTGGTTGGTAAGGCTTGATCATCAGACTGTTGCAGTAAGCCTTCCTGCTCAATGCGTCAGCAATTACATTGGCCTTGCCTGGAGTATATTCAATACTCGGATTATACTCTTGAATCATTTCAACCCAACGAGTCTGCCTGAGGTTGAGGTTGGGCTGAGTGAAGATGTACTTGAGACTCTTATGATCAGTGAAGATGTCCACTTTCCTTCCCAACAAGAGATGTCTCCATGTTAAAAGAGCATGGACAACTGCCACCAACTCAAGGTCATGAGTGGGGTAGTTCTTTTCGTTGGGCTTCAGCTGGCGAGAGGTATATGCCACAACTTTCTTCTCTTGCATCAATACTGCACCGAGACCTTGAAGGGAAGCATCACAGAAAACCTCGAACGGTTTGGATTCATCAGGAGGAGTCAGAACTGGAGTTGTGACTAACTTCTCTTTGAGGGTGTTGAAAGTGATGTCACATTCAGGCGACCAGACATACTTCACATGCTTCTGGAGGAGGTTGGAAAGAGGCTTCACGATCTTAGAGAAGTTCTCAACGAACCTTCGACAATAGCTTGCGAGCCCAAGGAAGCTGCGGAGTTGCTTCACATTCTGAGGTGGTTCCCAATTCACAATTGCAGACACTTTCTCAGGATTAACAGCTATGCCCTTGGCGGAGATGATATGCCCAAGGTAGAGAACCTCATCGAGCCAAAACTTGCACTTTGAAAACTTCGCATAGAACTGATGTTCTCTGAGTTTATCCAGCACCAATCTCAAGTGCTTGGCATGATCCTCCTTGTTCTTTGAAAAGACCAAAATGTCATCGAGGTAGACCAAGACAAATTCATTTGTGTAGGCGTTGAAGATGAAGTTCATCATGCGAGAGAATGTTGGAGGAGCGTTGACAAGGCCGAAAGACATGACAGTGTATTCATATGAACCATAGCTTGTTCTGAATGCTGTCTTGGGGATATCTTCTTCACGAATGAGAATCTGATGATAGCCCATACGGAGGTCAAGCTTGGAGAAAACTTGAGCACCTTTGAGTTGTTCGAAAAGCTCATTGATGTTGGGAAGTGGGTACTTGTTCTTTATGGTCTTCTTGTTCAATGGACGGTAGTCGACACAAAGTCGGTCCGTTCCATCCTTCTTCTTGACGAAAAGAACACCACAACCCCTTGGAGAAGAACTTGGTCAGATGAGACCCATACGCTCTTGAATATCGAGTTGTTTCTTCAGCTCCTTCAACTCTTCAAGTCCAAGCTTGTAAGGACGTTTGCAAACAGGTTCCATGCCAGGTTCAAGATCGATGACGAATTCAACTAGCCGGTGAGGAGGCATTCCTGGAAGCTCTTATGGAAAGACGTCTTGATATTCGCAAATGACTGGAATCTGAGATATGGCATCCAGCTCGCCCTTCTCATTGAGAGAAAACAGTCGAATGGTATCATCCCGAGCGGCAAAGACGATTACATCCTCAGACGAATGTGTCAATTGAATCTGCCTGGTAGCACAATCAAGCTGAGCCTTGTGCTTAGAAAGCCAGTCCATTCTGAGAATAAGATCAATATCTGAGTTACCAAGGACCATTGGAGAAGACAGAAACTTATAGTCGCCCAACGTGATAGAAACATTCGGAGCCATCATTTTGGTGTTCATGAACAAACCCGGAGAGGAAACCGCTATCAGCTTAGGCAAATCGACAGTATGCAAATCGTGCATGGATGCAAAAGGCTTCGATATGAATGACAAAGATGCACCAGTATCAAAAAGAACTCTTGCAGGAATATCATTAACAGGAAGGTTACCCATAATCACATCTGACGAGTCCTCTGCCTGAGCTGCGTTCATCATGTTGATCTTAGCAGACTTGGGATTATGCTTGACCACTGCGGTGCTAGCATATCTCACAGGAGGAGGAGGAGGAAGACGCCTCTGATTGAAGCATTTGTTGGCATAGTGACCCTTCTGCTGACACTTGTTGCACGTGACCTCTGAAAGTGGACGGTGATACGGAGCACTTGATCTTGGAACATGAGACAAAGTCTTGTTCTGAAAGCCTGGGTTGGGTGGGTGGGAAGATCCATTGCCACCTTTGCTCTTCTGCTGATAAGGCTGACGGAACGGAGGAGGAGGCAACCAATACTTTTGCTGCTTAGTTACCACTTGAGTTGAGGAAGAAGGAGTTGCATCCCTGACTCGCTTCTTGGAAGCATCACACTTGAGCTGAGCAGTCTCTTGTTTCAGTGCCATGTTGTAAAACTCATCGTACTTCTTCGGCTCAAAAAGCACGAGAGCTAGCTGAATATCTTCTATGAGGCCACCTCTGAACTGATAAATCATGCTCTTCTCATCAGGGACGTCTTGCTTGGCGAAACGAGCGAGCTTCTGGAACATGATGTTATACTGGTAAACAGACAAGCTGCCTTGCTTCAGATTGCGGAACTCCTCACGCTTGCTCTCAACAACACTCTGAGGAATGTGGTGAGCTTTGAAGTCTTGGCGGAATTCATCCCAGGTAATCACACGACCTCCTCTGGAATCTTTGTATTGCTGATACCACTCAGCAGCTTGGTCTTTGAGTTGGAACGAAGCAAACTTGACAAAGTCCTCAGGCCTGACGTTGCTGCACTCAAAATGCTTGCAGATATCCACGAGCCAATCATCAACGTCTGTAGCCTCGACACAGTTACTGAAGGTCTTTGGCTGGTTTGCGAGGAACTGGTTGAGTGTAGCAAACTAATTTTGATTGTTGCCATGGCCTTGATTTCCTTGGTTGCGCTCTTGCAAGAGTTGCATAAGCATCTGTGTGTTTGCATTGGTAGCGGCCATCATAGCTTGCCATGCCTCCGGAGGAGGAGGTGGTGGTGGCGGTTCAAGATTCTGACGCGTTGGAGGAGCCATCCTGAAGAGGGTGACATCCGTTAGCATCTTGACAGACATATATTCAAGCTGAATCAAATGGATCGAAAATTGCAACATATAGTCTTAACATCCGAACAAAATGAATGAATGAATTCCAATTGAAATGGTCACACTTCCATAAATTGAGAAGCCACTTAGATAGAGGTAGAAGAATAAAACAACAAGGTACGGACAAGAACAAATACTTGGTGAGGATTACCCAATCACAAACCAAATATTTGCGGAAGAAATTCTAGAGCTACATGAATTCCCACCTATGGAACTCCCGAACCTTTCCGGTTATGTAATCAGGTGTTGGGGATACAGGGGAAGCATAATACCTCACCCAAAGCTAGCAATTCCTACATCCAGCTGTATCCATCCTTCAACACATAACCAAGAAACCTTCGGAAATCATTTACCTCAACCTTCGAAAAGCATCCATTATACGAGTTATGGCAATACTCCCGAACTCCCGCCCCAGTACTAAGTGGCGTCGAGGTTATCTCACCAACAACTACATAAAAGAGATTTTTGATGTCGGCAAAACTCAGGTATTCCAGAACTGCAACGATAAAATTGTGACGACAACACCTCAGAGCTCAACTCCCCGAGACACTGCCACAACCCCTAAATGTCAGGAGGCACCAAGAACAATGTTCTCGTCACAAATCCATCGGAACGATTCCAAGATACCCGCGTGATCCTAAAAAAAATAGTGAAACTTAAGAAGAGAAGAGTCAAAACTCTACGTCAGGATGCCTCACCAGAGCGACGAAGGGACTGAGGAGTAAAAAGAATCCTACTCCCCGATATATATAATCCTAAATGACTCAAAACATTTTTTTCTAGACTCAACAATGCCAACAATTCGATCAAGCAAGGGGCTCCTAAGTCGGGGAAGGCTCTGAATACCAACTTGTAACGCCCACGATGCGGCTATATCTCCCACGTGTCGAAGCATGACTTAGAGGCATAACCGCATTGTAAGCAATGTCACAAGTGGGGTAATCTTCACACATCCATGTACTGATTAAGGAAAGAGATACATAGTTGGCTTACAATCGCCACGTCACGCAATGCATAAATATAACAATACATTCATCCAGATACAATCAAGGTCCGACTACGGAGCCAAAATAAAGACAACCCCAAATGCATAATGTCCCCGATTGACCCAACTGGGCACCGCTACTGATCGTCTGGAAAAGAAACATAGTATCGTCCTGAGTCCTCATAGAACTCCCACTTGAGCTCAGTCGAATCTCCTGGAGCGGTATCATCGGTCCCTGCATCTGGTTTTTGAAGTAATCTGTGAGTCACGGGGACTCAGCAATCTCACACCCTCGCGATCAAGACTATTTAAGCTTATAGGAAGGGTAAATGGTATGAGGTGGAGCTTCAGCAAGCACTAGCATATATGGTGGCTAACATACGCAAATGAGAGCGAGAAGAGAAGGCAAGGCACGGTTGAGAAACTATGATCAAGAAGTGATCCTAGAACAACCTACGGTCAAGCATAACACGAGACCGTGTTCTCTTCCCGGACTCCGCCGAAAAGAGACCATCATGGCCACACACTCTGTTGATTCATTTTAATTAAGTTAAGTTTCAGGCTTTCTACAACTGGACATTAACAAATTCCCATCTACCCATAACCGTGGGCACGGCTTTCGAAAGATCAAATCCCTGCAGGGGTGTCCCAACTTAGCCCATCACAAGCTCTCATGGTCAAGGAAGGATATTCCTTCTCCCAAGACAACCCGATCAGGCTCGGAATCCCGGTTACAAGACATCTCGATAATGGTAAAACTAAACCAGCAAAGCCACCCGAATGTGCCGACAAATCCTGATAGGAGTTGCACATATCTCGTTCTCAGGGCACACCGGATGGGCAAGACGTCGGGTTGGCATAGACCCTGGTTGCCCAGGGGGCGCCAGACATCGCCCAGATTGGACCAACACTTAGAAAAGCACTGGCCCGGGGGGGTTAAAATAAAGATGACCCTTGAGTCCGCGAAACCCAAGGGAAAAGGGCTAGGTGGCGAATGGTAAAACCAAGGTTGGGCCTTGCTGGAGGAGTTTTATTCAAGGCGAACTGTCAAGGGGTTCCCATTATAACCTAACCGTGTAAGGAACGCAAAATCAAGGAACATAACACCGGTATGACGGAAACTAGGGCGGCAAGAGTGGAACAAAACACCAAGCATAAGGCCGAGCCTTCCACCCTTTACCAAGTATATAGATGCATTAAAAATAGACAAGATATATAATGATATCCCGACAATAAACATGTTCCAACAAGGAACAAACTCCAAATCTTCACCTGCAACTAGCAACGCTATAAGAGGGGCTGAGCAAAGCGGTAACATAGCCAAACAATGGTTTGCTAGGAAAAGGTGGGTTAGAGGTTTGACATGGCAATATGGGAGGCATGATTAGCACGTGGTAGGTATCGTAGCATAGGCATAGCAAAAGAGCGAGCATCTAGCAAGCAAAGATAGAAGTGATTTCGAGGGTGTGGTCATCTTGCCTGCAAAGTTCTCCGAGTTGACGTTAGCTTGATCCTCGTAAGCGTACTCAACGGGTTCCTCGATCACGTACTCGTCTCCCGGATCTACCCAAAGCAAGAACACAAGCAAAGGGAGACACAATCAACCACGGTGCAATGCGCAAGCAACATGATGCAAAACATGGCATGATATGCGGGATGTGATATGCAATGCATATGCATGCTTCGGAAATAAAAGATTGAACCTGGCCTCAACTTGGAACACCAAGAGTGCCACTGGAAAGATGAGTTGATTTCGGTCGAAATCGATATAAAGATCACTGGAATCGGATGCACGGGTTGCAAATGGCAAGCAAAACAATAATGACACAAAGCTGCGGTTAACAGCACGATGCCATCTAAATGCATCAAGAACAACAAGCTACAACACTCTAACATATCAACAAATCACATGGCAGTGATCCACTCAATGTGCTTGACAAAATATGAACACTGAGCTACGGCTAATTCACTCAAAAGCAGGTTCAAACAAGCATGGCAAAAGTGCAAAAGATAATAGGTTACAGACTTAGTGAAAATAACAACATGGCAGGAATTTAACATCAGGAAGCAATGTTTAGAGCAAGATATCAACATGCTACAGGAACATATCATGGCAAAGCAAGGCATGGCATGAAGCTACTCAAAGCATACTACAAAAGTCCCTTACTGACCATAAGCCAAAAGGGATCAGAAAATACAATGGCAACCATGTGAACGTAGCAACTTTCGTTAACAGATTCAGACTTAGTAGAAAATTGGAACATGGCAAAAACAGATTCACGTAGGCATGTTTACGAGCTCGATGCACTAACCACAAGGCATTGCATGACAAACTAAGCATACACCCAGCAAGTAGACATGGCATAGAAGCTAAACATGGCAAGAACAACCTCATAGCATGCATGGATCAACTACAACAACCTCGGCAAAATTGCTTAACATGTAAACAATCTGCTAGGAACATTTTATAGCAAAAGTAAAGCTCGATTGAGTCATGCTAGGGTGCTCCATAATTGCAAACAAATACATGGATGGATAGAGCATAACATTATCTCAAAATGATCCTTACTGAACATGCTCAAAAGAGGCATGGATCACTCTGTAGCAACAAGAATACATGGCATAAAAATATTAACAGGGCAAAGACTTAGAAGATTTCTAAGTCCCTGAAATCAGCAACATCACGAGAGCTACTTTGCATGCTTGTGCTAGTCACCTCAGAGATCACAAAAATACATGTCATACACCCCTGTAAAGATGGCATGGCATATTTCAAAACACATGTAGGGCTCAAGTTCATAGGAGGCACACATTAATCATGGAAAAAATGACAAATGTCCAATTACTGATAAGAATCTGAAACTAACATTACATAGCACTCTTGCAATAGCATTTAGGGCATCAAGATGAACTCAAATGAACATGGTGCAATGGAATGAAATGAAGTACTCGTCGAGACGAACAATTTGACATGCTACACGCCCAAAACGGAGCCACGGATGCAAAGTTATGATGCGTCGAAAAATGCTAAAAAGTACTGGGACTTAGAAAAGAAAATTAGGTCAACTCCAAATTCCCAGATCTAGATCGGGCGGCGCGCAGATCGTTCGACGGGGTCGTCGCCGGAGTTGACGAAGGTGGGCGAGGTCGGCGTCGGGCGGCCCCGGAGCGAGTGTGGCGGGCGGCGGCCGGCGACGGCGAGGCGATGCGGCGCCGGCGCGGGGTTGAGGTGGAGCGGGGCGGCGTGGTTGTTGGTGGCGGGCGCGCGATTGCGTGACGGCGCCGGCGATGGAGAACGCGGCGGCGCCGGACTTGGTGGCGGGGACGGCGACGAAGCGGGGAGGCGCGGGGGCGGCGATGGGCCTCGGGGGCTCTCCTCGGGCCCAGGCGGGCCGCGGCGAGGGAGGCGGCCGGCGGGCCACGTGGCGCGATGGGATTTGCTGGAAGCGGTGGCGGCGGACGTGTCCGGCGCGCGGAGGAAGAGGGGGGTTAGGGTTTGATCCAGAAATTTCAGGGGAGATGCCTTTTATAGGTAGAGGGAGCTAGGAGGCTCCAAATTGAGCACGGTTTGTGGCCACGCGATCGTGATCGAATGACCGAGGTGATGGAGGGGGTTTGGGGACACTTTGTAGAGGTGTTGGGCTGCAACACACACGAGGCCTTTACGGCTCCTCGGTTAACCGTTGGAGTATCAAACGAAGTCCAAATGGCACGAAACTTGACAGGCGGTCTACCGATAGTATACCAAGGCCGCTTGGCAAGTCTCGGTCCAATCCGAGAACGTTTAACACCCGCACACGAAAAGAGGTAGAAAGGGACACCGGAGGACATAGGAGCGCCGGAATGCAAAACGGATAACGGGGAAAATGCTCGAATGCATGAGACGAACATGTATGCAAATGCGATGCACATGATTACATGATATGAGATGCATGACAAAGACAAAAGCAACACAAAGACAAAAACCCAACAACGAGGAATATCATAACTTAGTGCCGGAAATGGCAAGAGTTGGAATACAAATATGGCAAGTTACATATGGGCTGTTACATGGGATATCCGAGTGGAGTAGCTGGTCGAGTGGATTGCACTCCAAGGTGATTTCAGTCGGTATCTTCTGATGTACTTCAAATGTCTTTGGGTAGGGCGTCTAGGTCAGGCCTATGACCCTACCCTAAGTACATGGCATCGTCAGAAAGTTAGGTGGTAATATACCAGATATGATCACATTCAATGATTTCATATGCTCTCAATGTCTGATTGAACTGCCCGTCAAAGGAAGATCATATATCTGGAGCAATATGCAATTGGACCCTCTCCTGGAACAATTAGACTGGTTCTTCACCAGCAATAATTGGACGATAACTTATCCAAAGACAACAGTAAAACCCTTGGGAAACTAGTTTTAGACCACACCTCCTGTGTTGTAAATATTGAAACAGCTATCCCCAAATCTAAGATGTTCAGGTTCGAATCGTTTTGGATACATCATCAAGGGTTCCAGGAAGCAAGTCCAGTCTGAAAATACTGCCAAGGTGATTTGCAGAAAGCTCAAAAATCTACGAAGAGATCTAAAATTATTAAGAGCATCTCAAAACTCTCTATGGCCATAGATAATTCCAACAAAGCCTTAAATGAAATTGATGAAGTAGAAAATAGAAGATGCCTAACTATTCCTGAGACAAACTTCCGTCAAATTCTTAAAACTCATTTACTTAAGCCGGTGTCTTATCAACAACAGTATTGAAAGAAGAGATGCACTATTCGATGGGTAAAGTTTGGGGATGAAAACTCTAAAAAAATTCAAGCGATGGCTTCTGAAAGATACAGGAAGAACAATATTGCATCCTTAATGACTGATGTTGGGACTTGTGTTGAAGATCATGCAGGCAAGGAATCCGTCATTTTTCACACTTATAAGGAACACATGGGATCCTCTTCCATGCATACTATGAAGTTTGACCTTGCATGAATAATTAAAAAATGTGTGGATCTTGATCAACTCACTGTCCCCTTTTCAAAAGAGGAAGTTGACAATGTCATAAGAACTATGCCTGCAGACAGAGCCCCATGCCCTGATGGATTTACAGGGTTTTTTCTAAAATCTTGCTGGCCAATCAACAAGGAGGATTTTTACAATCTGTGCAATCAATTTTTTGAGGGTAATCTGAACTTAGAAAGAATTAATGATGGTTTCATAACTCTGGTCCCAAAAATTAATTCTCCAGCCATGATTAATGACTTTAGACCAATAACTCTGCTAAACTATTGCTTGAAGGTGATCACCAAAATCCTTGCGAATGGACTCCAATGTGTAATTCTGAAAATTGTTCATTGTAACCAATATGGTTTCATCAAAGGTCGTTCGATCCAGGATTGCCTAGCTTGGGCCTTCGAGTACCTACATCAGTGCCAAACCTCCAAAAAAGAGATAGTGCTCTTAAAACTAGATATTGTGAAGGCCTTCGACACCATTGAACATGAAGCGATGATCGAAATTATGAGAAATATGGGTTTTAATGATAAGTGGCTTAATTGGATTGACTGTATTTTTAGCTCTGGCAAATCATCTGTGCTACTTAATGGGACCCTGGGATGAAAAGTCCATTGTAAATGTGGTGTGAGACAGGGGGGTCCTCTCTCGTCTCTCATATTTGTTCTTGCAACAGATCTTCTTCAAGCAGTCATTAATGATGTCTTTGCTAGACATCTCATCAAGCTACCCTTCCCACATCCACAACAAATGGATTATCCAGTGATACAGTATGCTGATGATATGATCTTGATCCTACCTGCCTGTCCAGATCAAGCAATGATCATCAGGAACATCTTAAATGACTTTGCATATTCAATTGGACTGAAAATTAATTTCCTCAAGTCAACAATTGTGCCCATCTACTGTGACATAGAAAAGTGTGAACACCTGGCACAAATATTTGGATGTGTCATAGGCAAAATGCCATTCGGTTATCTTGGACCCCCCCCTTGGAACCACGAGACCCACCGTTCAAGACTTGATACCTCTGGTCTGCAGTGTTGAGCGCCGGTTATCAGCCACACTCAATATGATTTCTTATGGGGGTAAGTTATCCCTTCTCAACTCGATGATTACTTCTCTCATAATCTTTGCACTATGCACACTGAGACTTCCAGCAAAAATTATGGAATTATTAGACAAAATCCATAGAAAATGCCTATGGATTAAGAAAAGGGATCAAGGGGATAAGTGCAATTCCCTTGCAGCATGGTACCTGGTGTGTAGACCTAAGGAAAGTGGAGGTCTGTGCGTTCTCAATCTGAAAAGTCAAGGAGATGCACTTTTACTTACATACCTACACAAGTTCTACAATCATCATGATCTCCCGTGGGTTCATTTGATCTGGTCCACGTACTAAACTTCAAAAATACCACATGCAACGGACACCTGTCGATCTTTCTAGTGGCGAGACATCACGAAGCTCATGCCAATTTATAAAGGGATCTCCTGAGCATAGGTTTCCAATGCTGCTGATATTTTATTCTAGAAGGACCATTGGACAAGTAACATACTAGCGGATTCTTTTCCACATTCTTTCTCCTATGCGCTAAATGAAGATTTGTCTGTGCAAAGCTTCCTAACTGCCACATCTCTTGGCTCAACATTCCACCTTCCTCTCTCCAGCCAGGCATATGATGAGGTGAGAGATCTACAATTTGAGATGGCAAGCATCACTCTAAATGAATCACAAGATCGATGGACTTACAATTGGGGCTCTACAGAATACTCTGCACACAGATATTACGCATGCCCATGACACGTTAAAATGGATTTGCAAATCAAAGGCCACTATGAAAATAAAGGTTTTTGGATGGCTACTACTTGTTGATCCTTTAAACACCCGTAATATGCTCAAAAGAAGGCACCATATTATAGGAGACGTCCATAACTTCTTACTATGTGATTCACCAAATGAAGAAACATTGGAGCATTTGTTTTTTGAATGTCAGTTCAGTTGCCAGTGCTGGGCCACCCTCAACATAGTTTGGGCATCAATAACAACGAGGTTACAAAAAGACTGGATGCCAGACACAGTTGGAACCGGCCTCTATTCATGGAAACCTTTCTACTGGCAGCTTGGAGTATCTGGAAGGAGAGGAATAACAAACACTTCAAGAAAATCAATCCATCAAAAGAGTTTTGGCTTTGAAGATTAAAGGAAGATCTTTCACTCCTTACTCATAGGGGAGAAACACAAAGAAATCATTGTCGGGGAACGTAGTAATTTCAAAATTTTCCTACGCACACGCAAGATCATGGTGATGCATAGCAACGAGAGGGGAGAGTATCATCTACATACCCTTGTAGACCGTAAGCGGAAGCGTTATGACAATGCGGTTGATGTAGTCGTACGTCTTCACGATCGACCGATCTAGTACCGAAAGTACGGCACCTCCGCGATCTGCACATGTTCAGCTCGGTAACGTCCCGTGAACTCACGATCTAGTAGAGCTTCGAGGGAGAGCTTCATCAGCACGACGGCGTGATGACGGTGATGATGTTGCTACTGGAACAGGGCTTCGCCTAAGCACCGCTACGATATTACCGAGGTGGATTATGGTGGAGGGGGCACCACACACGGCTAAAAATCAATGATCAACTTGTGTGTCTATGGGGTGCCCCCTCCCCCATATATAAAGGAGTGGAGGAGGGGGAGGGTCGGCCCTCCTATGGCGAACCCCATGGGGAGTCCTACTCCCACCAGGAGTAGGATTCCCCCTTCCCATGTAGTAGGAGTAGGAGAAGGAAGGAGGAAAGAGGGAAAGGAAAGGGCCCCCCCCTTCCTAGTCCAATTTGGACCAGAGGGGGAGGGGGCGCGGCCTGCCCTGGCAGCCCCTCTTCTCTTTCCACTAAGGCCCATAAGGCCCATTAAACTCCCCGGGGGGTTCCGGTAACCCCCCGGTACTCCGGTATATGCTCGAACTTCACTCGGAACCCTTCCGATGTCCAAACGTAGTTGTCCAATATATCGATATTTATGTCTCGACCATTCCGAGACTCCCCGTCATGTCCGTGATCAAATCCGGGACTCCAAACTACCTTCGGTACATCAAAACACATAAACTCATAATACCAGTCGTCACCGAACGTTAAGCATGCGGACCCTACGGGTTCAAGAACTATGTAGACATGACTGAGACATGTCTCCGGTCAATAACCAATAGCGGAACCTGGATGCTCATATTGGTTCCTACATATTCTACGAAGATCTTTATCAGTCAAACTGCATAACAATATACGTTGTTCCCTTTGTCGTCGGTATGTTACTTGCCCGATATTCGATCGTCGGTATCTCAATACCTAGTTCAATCTTGTTACCGGCAAGTCTCTTTACTCGTTACGTAATGCATCATCCCGTAACTAACTCATTAGCTACATTGCTTTCAAGGCTTATAGTGATGTACATTACCGAGAGGGCCCAGAGATACCTCTCCGACAATCGGAGTGACAAATCCTAATCTTGATCCATGCCAACTCAACAAACACCATCGGAGACACCTGTAGAGCACCTTTATAATCACCCAGTTACGTTGTGACGCTTGGTACCACATAAAGTGTTCCTCCGGTATTCGGGAGTTGCATGATCTCATAGTCATAGGAACATGTATAGTTATGGAGAAAGCAATAGCAACAAACTAAACGATCATCGTGCTAAGCTAACGGATGGGTCAAGTCAATCACATCATTCTCTAATGATGTGATCCCGTTAATCAAATGACAAATCATGTCTATGGTTAGGAAACATAACCATCATTGATTCAACGAGCTAGTCAAGTAGAGGCAAACTAGTGACACTCTGTTTGTCTATGTATTCACACATGTACTAAGTTTCTGGTTAATACAATTCTAGCATGAATAAT
Organism: Triticum urartu; assembly: GCF_056163025.1. Taxonomy (NCBI): domain Eukaryota; kingdom Viridiplantae; phylum Streptophyta; class Magnoliopsida; order Poales; family Poaceae; genus Triticum; species Triticum urartu. The sequence continues at coordinate 128,035,159 of NC_141876.1, forward strand.
AAACATTTATCATGATATAAGGAAATATAAATAACAACTTTATTATTGCCTCTAGGGCATATTTCCTTCAATCATCACTTCTATTCTAGCATCCATAGTGTAGTTCTGTTCCCTACCCCAACAAATGGAGATGTAAAAAAAGACTCTTGTAAATATGCTTTATTCTTTAATTTAATTCACAGTAGGAGGTTCTCCTACTATTCAAGGTTTAAAAAAAGATGCCGCTCTAGGACTCTGCCAAGAAGTGGCAGAACTCGTCCGCAACCTCGGCGCGGACCGCATCAACTTGCCGTTGTTTGCCGACATGACGCCGCAGGCCAAGACCAACTGGAGCTACTGTTGGGGAACGCGGTAATTTCAAAAAAAATCCTACGCACACGCAAAATCTATCATAGTGATGCATAGCAACGAGAGTTGAAGAGTGTTTTCCACGTACCCTCGTAGACCGTAAGCGGAAGCGTTATTACGACGCGGTTGATGTAGTCGTACATCTTCACGATCCGACCGATCCTAGTACCGAAAGTACAGCACCTCCGCAATCTGCACATGTTCGGCTCGGTGATGTCCCACGAACTCTTGATCCAGCTGAGTGTCAAGGGAGAGCTTCGTTAGCACGACGGTGTGATGATGGTGATGATGAAGCTACCGACGCAGGGCTTCGCCTAAGCACTACGACGATATGACCGAGGTGGATTATGGTGGAGGGGGCACCGCACATGGCTAAGGGATCAATGATCAACTTGTGTGTTCTAGGGTGCCCCTGCCCCTGTATATAAAGGAGCAAGGGGGAGGCCGGCCGGCCCTTGGGGCGCGCCAGGAGAGGAGTCCTCCTCCTAGTAGGAGTAGGACTCCTCTTTCCTAGTCCTACTAGGAGGAGGAAGGGGGAAGGAAGGAGAGGGAGAGAAGAGAAGGAAAGGGGGCGCTGCCCCGCCCCCTTCCCTAGTCCAATTCGTACTAGAGGGGGAGGGGCGCACGGCCCTACCTTGGCCGGCCCTCTCTCTTTCCACTAAGGCCCATATTGGCCCATTAGATCCCCCGGGGGTTTCGATAACCCCCCGGCACTCTGATAATTATCCGGTGACCCCCGGAACTCATCCGGTGTCCGAATATAGTCATCCAATATATCAATCTTTGTGTCTCGACCATTTCGAGACTCCTCTCATGTCCGTGATCACATCCAGGACTCCGAACTATCTTCGGTACATCAAAGCACATAAACTCATAATACCGATCATCACCGAACGTTAAGCGTGCGGACCCTACAGGTTCGAGAACTATGTAGAAATGACCGAGACACGTCTCCGGTCAATAACCAATAGAACCTGGATGTTCATATTGGCCCCCACATATTCTACGAAGATCTTTATCGGTCAAACCGCATACCGATATACATTGTTCCCTTTGTCATAGGTATGTTACTTGCCCGAGATTCAATCGTCGGTATCTCAATACCTAGTTCAATCTCGTTACCGGCAAGTCTCTTTACTCATTTCGTAATGCTACATCCCGTAACTAACTCATTAGTTACATTGCTTGCCAGGCTTATAGTGATGTGCATTACCGAGAGGGCCCAGAGATACCTCTCCGATACTCGTTGTGACAAATCCTAATCTTGATCTATGCCAACTCAACAAACACCATCGGAGACACCTGTAGAGCATATTTATAGTCACCCAGTTATGTTGTGACGTTTGATAGCACACTAAGTGTTCCTCCGGTATTTAGGAGTTGCATGATCTCATAGTCATAGGAACATGTATAAGTTATGGAGAAAGCAATAGCAACAAACTAAATGATCATCGTGCTAAGCTAACCCATGGAGTCTTGGTGCTGATCATGTTTTGTTTGTGAGAGAGGCTTAGTCAACGGGTCTGCAACATTTAGATCTGTATGTATCTTGCAAATCTCTATGTCTCCCTCCTTGACTTGATCGCGGATGGAATTGAAGCGTCTCTTGATGTGCTTGGTTCTCTTGTGAAATCTGGATTCCTTTGCCAAGGCAATTGCACCAGTGTTGTCAGAAAAGATTTTCATTGGACCCGATGCACTAGGTATGACACCTAGATCGGATATGAACTCCTTCATCCAGACACCTTCATTTGCTGCTTCCGAAGCAGCTATGTACTCCGCTTCACACGTAGATCCCGCCACGACGCTCTGCTTGGAACTGCACCAACTGACAGCTCCACCATTTAATAAAAACACGTGTCCGGTTTACTTAGAGTCATCCGGATCAGTGTCAAAGCTTGCATCGACGTAACCTTTTACGACGAGCTCTTTGTCACCTCCATATACAAGAAACATATCCTTAGTCCTTTTCAGGTATTTCAGGATGTTCTTGACCGTTGTCCAGTGATCCACTCCTGGATTACTTTGGTACCTCCCTACTAAACTAATAGCAAGGCACACATCAGGTCTGGTACACAGCATTGCATACATGATAGAACCTATGGCTGAAGCATAGGGAATGACTTTCATTTTCTCTCTATCTTCTGCAGTGGTCGGGCATTGAGTCTGACTCAACTTCACACCTTGTAATGATGGCAAGAACCCTTTCTTTGCTTGATCCATTTTGAACTTCTTCAAAACTTTATCAAGGTACGTGCTTTGTGAAAGTACAATTAGGCGTCTTGATCTATCTCTATATATCTTGATGCCTAATATATAAGCAGCTTCACCGAGGTCTTTCATTGAAAAAAAATATTCAAGTATCCTTTTATGCTATTCAGAAATTCAGTATCATTTCCGATCAACAATATGTCATCTACATAAAATATCAGAAATTCTTGTAAATACAGGCTTCTCCAAAAGTCTGTATAAAACCATATGCTTTGATCACACTATCAAAGCATATATTCCAACTCCGAGAGGCTTGCACCAGTCTATAAATGGATTGCTGGAGCTTGCACACTTTGTTAGTACCTTTTGGATCGACAAAACCTTCTGGTTGCATCATATACAACTCTTCTTTAAGATATCCATTAAGGAATGCAGTTTCGACATCCATTTGCCAAATTTCATAATCATAAAACACGGTAATTGCTAACATGATTCGGACGGGCTTAAGCATCGCTACGGGTGAGAAGGTCTCATCGTAGTCAACTCCTTGAACTTGTTGAAAACCTTTTGCAACAAGTCAAGCTTTGTAGGCAGTAACATTACCGTCAGCGTTAGTCTTCTTCTTGAAGATCCATTTATTCTCTATGGCCTGCCGATCATCGTGAAAGTCAACCAAAGTCCACACTTTGTTCTCATACATGGATCCCATCTCAGATTTCATGGCCTCAAACCATTTTGCGGAATCTGGGCTCATCATCGCTTCCTCATAGTTCGTATGTTCGTCATGGTCAAGTAACATGACCTCCAGAATAGTATTATCGTACCACTCTGGTGCGGATCTTATTCTGGTGGAGCTACGAGGTTCGGTAGTAACTTGATCAGAAGTTTCATGATCATCATTATTAGCTTCCTCACTTACTGGTGTAGGAATCACTGGAACTGATTTCAGTGATGAACTACTTTCCAATAAGGGAGCAGGTATAATTACCTCATCAAGTTCTACTTTCCTCCCACTCACTTCTTTCGAGAGAAACTCCTTCTCTAGAAAGGATCCATTCTTAGCAACGAATATCTTGCCTTCGGATCTATGATAGAAGGTGTACCCAATAGTCTCCTTTGGGTATCCTATGAAGACACATTTCCCCGATTTGGGTTCGAGCTTATCAGGTTGAAGTTTCTTCACATAAGCATCACAGCTCCAAACTTTAAGAAACGACAACTTGGGTTTCTTGCCAAACCACACTTCATAAGGTGTCGTCTCAACGAATTTAGATGGTGCCCTATTTAACGTGAATGCAGCCGTCTCTAAAGCATAACCCCAATACAATAGAGGTAAATCAGTAAGAGACATCATAGATCGCACCATATCTAGTAAAGTACAATTATGACGTTCAGACACACCATTACACTATGGTGTTCCGGGTGGCGTGAGTTGTGAAACTAATCCGCATTGTTTCAAATGAAGACCAATCTCGTAACTCAAATATTCTCCTCCACGATCAGATCGTAGAAACTTTATTTTCTTGCTACGATGATTTTCCACTTCACTTTGAAATTCTTTGAACTTTTCAAATGTTCAGAGTTATGTTTCATTAAGTAGATATACCCATATCTGCTCAAATCATCTGTGAAGGTGAGAAAATAACGATATCCGCCGCGAGCCTCAATGTTCATTGGACCACATAAATCGGTATGTATGATTTCCAATAACTCTGTTGCTCGCTCCATTGTTCTGGAGAACGGAGTTTTAGTCATCTTGCCCATGAGGCATGGTTCGCAAGTACCAAGTGATTAATAATCAAGTGATTCCAGAAGTCCATCAGAATGGAGTTACTTCATGCGCTTTACACCAATATGACCCAAACGGCAGTGCCACAAATAAGTTGCACTATAATTATCAACTCTGCATCTTTTGGCTTCAATACTATGAACATGTGTATCACTACTATCAAGATTTAGTAAAAATAGACCACTCAAGGGTGCATGACCGTAAAAGATATTACACATATAAATAGAACAACCATTATTCTTTGATTTAAATGAATAACCGTCTCGCATCAAACAAGATCCAGATATAATGTTCATGCTCAACGCTAACACCAAATAACAATTATTTAGGTCTAAAACTAATCCTGAAGGTAGATGTAGAGGTAGCGTGCCAATGGCGATCACATCGACTTTGGAACCATTTCACACGCGCATCATCACCTCGTCCTTAGCCAATCTTCGCTTAATCGGTAGCCCCTGTTTCAAGTTGCAAATATTAGCAACAGAACCAGTATCAAATACCCAGGCGCTACTTCGAGCATTAGTAAGGTACACATCAATAACATGTATATCAAATATACCTTTCACTTTGCCATCCTTCTTCTCCGCCAAATACTTGGGGCAGTTCCGCTTCCAGTGACCAGTCCCTTTGCAGTAGAAGCACTCAGTTTCAGGCTTAGGTCCAGACTTGGGTTTCTTCACTTGAGCAGCAACTGGCTTGTTGTTCTTCTTTAAGTTCCCCTTCTTCTCTTTACCCTTTTTCTTGAAACTAGTGGTCTTGTTGACCATCAACACTTGATGCTCCTTCTTGATTTCTACATCCGCATCTTTTAGCATTACGAAGAGCACGGGAATAGTCTTATCCATCCCTTGCATAATATAGTTCATCACGAAGCTCTTGTAGCTTGGTGGCAGTGATTGAAGAACTCTGTCAATGACACTATCATCAGGAAGATTAACTCCCAGTTGAGTCAAGTGGTTGTGGTACCCAGACATTCAAAGTATACGTTCACTGACAGAACTATTCTCCTCCATTTTGGAGCTGTAGAACTTATTGGAGACTTCATATCTCTCAATCCGGGCATTTGCTTGAAATATTAACTTCAACTCCTGGAACATCTCATATGCTCCATGATGTTCAAAATGTCGTTCATACGTCCATTTTGCATCATGCTTTTATATCGATATTTATTGCATTATGGGATGTTATTACACATTATGTCACAATACTTATGCCTATTCTCTCTTATTTTACAAGGTTTACATGAAGAGGGAGAATGCCGGTAGCTAGGATTCTGGGCTGGAAAAGGAGCAAATATTAGAGACCTATTCTGCACAGCTCCAAAAGTCCTGAAACTTCACGGAAGCTATTTCCAGAATATATATAAAAAATACTAAGCGCAAGAAGTTCCAGAGGGGGGCCACACCCTGTCCACGAGGATGGAGGCGCGCCCTACCCCCCTGGGCGCGCCCCCTGCCTCGTGGGCCCCCTGGTGGCCCTCCGATGCCCATCTTCTGCTATATGGAGTCTTTCGTCAAGGAAAAAATCATAAGCAAGCTTTCGGGACGAGACTCCACCGCCATGAGGCAGAACCTTGGCGGAGCTGTTCTGCCGGGGAAACTTCTCTCCGGGAGGGGGAAATCATCACCATCGTCATCACCAACGATCCTCTCATCGGGAGGGGGTCAATCTCCATCAACATCTTCACCAGCACCATCTCATCTCAAACCCTAGTTCATCTCTTGTATCCAATCTTTGTATCCAAAACCTTAGATTGGTACCTGTGGGTTGCTAGTAGTGTTGATTACTCCTTGTAGTTGATGCTAGTTGGTTTATTTGGTGGAAGATCATATGTTCAGATCCATTATGCATATTAATACCCCTCTGATTATGAACATGAATATGCTTTGTGAGTAGTTATGTTTGTTCCTGAGGACATGGGAGAAGTCTTGCTATTAGTAGTCATGTGAATTTGGTATCCGTTCGATATTTTGATGAGATGTATGTTGTCATCCCTCTAGTGGTGTCATGTGAACGTCGACTACATGACATTTCACCATTGTTTGGGCCTAGAGGGAGGCATTGGGAAGTAATAAGTAGATGATGGGTTGCTAGAGTGACAGAAGCTTAAACCCTAGTTTATGCGTTGCTTCGTAACGGGCTGATTTGGATCCATATGTTTCATGCTATGGTTAGGTTTACCTTAATACTTCTGTTGTAGTTGTGGATGCTTGCAATGGGGGTTAATCATAAGTGGGATGCTTGTCCAAGTAAGGACAGTATCCAAGCACCGGTCCACCCGCATATCAAATTATCAAAGTACCGAACGCGAATCATATGAGCGTGATGAAAACAAGCTTGACGATAATTCCCATGTGTCCTCGGGAGCGCTTTCCTTCATATAAGAGTTTGTCCAGGCTTGTCCTTTGCTACAAAAAGGATTGGGCCATCTTGCCGCACCTTATTTACTTTTATTACTTGCTACTCGTTACAAATTACCTTATCACAAAACTATCTGTTACCGATAATTTCAGTGCTTGCAGAGAATACCTTACTGAAAACTGCTTATCATTTCCTTCTGCTCCTCGTTGGGTTCGACACTCTTACTTATCGAAAAGGCTACAATAGATCCTCTATACTTGTGGGCCATCAGTCGTTGAAGTCCCGGTTCTAAGCCGTAAAGCATGGCACACTGAACTATCGAGTAGTCATCAGCTTTGCTCTGCCAGGTGTTCATAACATCTGGCGTTGCTCCTGCAGCGGGTTTGTCACCTAGCGGTGCTTCCAGGACGCAATTCTTCTGTGCATCAATGAGGATAATCCTCAAGTTATGGACCCAGTCCGTGTAGTTGCTACCATCATCTTTCAACTTAGCTTTCTCTAGGAACGCATTAAAATTCAACGGACTAATAGCACGGGCCATCTATCTACAACAACGTAGACATGCAAAATATTATCAGGTACTAAGTTCATGAGAAATTAAAGTTCAATTAATCAAATTACTTAAGAACTCCCACTTAGATAGACATCTCTCTAATCATCTAAGTGATCACGTGATCCATATCAACTAAACCATGTCCGATCATCACGTGAGATGGAGTAGTTTTCAATGGTGAACATCACTATGTTGATCATATCTATTATATGATTCATGCTCGACCTTTCGGTCTCAGTGTTCCGAGGCCATATCTGCATATGCTAGGCTCGTCAAGTTTAACCCGAGTATTCTGCGTGTGCAAAACTGGCTTGCACCCGTTGTATGTGAACGTAGAGCTTATCACACCCGATCATCACGTGGTGTCTCGGCACGACGAACTGTAGCAACGGTGCATACTCAGGGAGAACACTTATACCTTAAAATTTAGTGAGAGATCATCTTATAATGCTACCGCCGAACTAAGCAAAATAAGATGCATAAAGGATAAACATCGCATGCAATCAATATAAGCGATATGATATGGCCATCATCATCTTGTGCCTTTGATCTCCATCTCCAAAGCACCGTCATGATCACCATCGTCACCGGCTTGACACCTTGATCTCCATCGAAGCATCGTTGTCGTCTCACCAACTATTGCTTCTACGACTATCGCTACCGCTTAGTGATAAAATAAAGCAATTACATGGTGATTGCATTTCATACAATAAAGCGACAACCATATGGCTCCTGCCAGTTGCCGATAACTGTGTTACAAAACATGATCATCTCATACAATAAAATTTAGCATCATGTATTGACCATATCACATCACAACATTCCCTGCAAAAACAAGTTAGACGTCCTCTACTTTGTTGTTGCAAGTTTTATGTGGCTGCTACGGGCTGAGCAAGAACCGTTCTTACCTACGCATCGAAAACCACAACGCGGTATAGTGATTGCTTTTTGATCTTCAAAAAGAGCCCTGTTCATTGAATCTGATTCAACTAAAGTTGGAGAAACTTACACCACCAGCCACCTACTGAGCGCAAGAAGTACCAGAGGGGGGCCATCCACCAGCCACGAGGGTGGGGGCGTGCCCTACCCCCGGGCGCGCCCCCTGCCTCGTGGCCCCCCTAGTGGCCCTCCGATGCCCATCTTCTGCTATATGGAGTCTTTCGTCGAGGAAAAAAATCATAAGCAAGCTTTCGGGACGAGACTCCGTCGCCACGAGGCGGAACCTTGGCGGAACCAATCTAGGGATCAGGTGGAGCTGTTCTGCCGGGGAAACTTCCCTCCGGGAGGGGGAAATCATCACCATCGTCATCACCAACGATCCTCTCATCAGGAGGGGGTCAATCTCCATCAACATCTTCACCAACACCATATCATCTCAAACCCTAGTTCATCTCTTGTATCCAATCTTTGTATCCAAACCTTAGATTGGTACCTGTGGGTTGCTAGTAGTGTTGATTACTCCTTGTAGTTGATGCTAGTTGGTTTACTTGGTGGAAGATCATATGTTCAGATACATTATGCATATTAATACCCCTCTGATTATGAACATGAATATGCTTTGTGAGTAGTTACGTTCGTTCCTGAGGACATGGGAGAAGTCTTGCTATTAGTAGTCATGTGAATTTGGTATTCGTTCGATTTTTTGATGAGATGTATGTTTTCATCCCTCTAGTGGTGTCATGCGAACGTCAACTACATGACACTTCACCATTGTTTGGGCCTAGAGGGAGGCATTGGGAAGTAATAAGTAGATGATGGGTTGCTAGAGTGACAGAAGCTTAAACCCTAGTTTATGTGTTGCTTCGTAAGGGGCTGATTTGGATCCATATGTTTCATCCTATGGTTAGGTTTACCTTAATACTTCTGTTGTAGTTGCGGATGCTTGCAATGGGGGTTAATCATAAGTGGGATGCTTGTCCAAGTAAGGACAGCACCCAAGCACCGGTCCACCCACATATCAAATTATCAAAGTACCGAACGCGAATCATATGGATGTGATGAAAACTAGCTTGACGATAATTCCCATGTGTCCTCGGGAGCGCTTTACTTCATATAAGAGTTTGTCCAGGCTTGTCCTTTGCTAGAAAAAGGATTGGGCCATCTTGATGTACCTTATTTACTTTTATTACTTGCTACTCGTTACAAATTACCTTATCACAGAACTATCTGTTACTGATAATTTCAGTGCTTGCAGAGAATACCTTACTGAAAACTGCTTATCATTTCCTTCTGCTCCTCGTTAGGTTCGGCACTCTTACTTATCAAAAAGGCTACGATAGATCCCCTATACTTGTGGGTCATCAAGACTCTTTTCTGGCGCCGTTGCCGGGGAGTGAAGCGCCTTTGGTAGGTGGAATTTGGTAAGGGAAAATTTATATAGTGTGCTGAAATTTACTGTCACTTGTTACTATGGAAAGTAATCCTTTGAGGGGCTTGTTCGGGGTATCTTAACCCCAACCGGTAGAGCAAATAGTTGCTCCTCAACCTATTGGACCTACTGAAAATGAAAATGTTTACTTCGAAATTCCTTCGGGTATGATAGAGAAACTGCTAGCTAATCCTTTTGCAGGAGATGGAACATTGCATCCCGACTTACACTTAATCTATGTGTATGAAGTTTGTGGATTATTTAAGCTCAGCTTTCTCTTAGTAATCGCTCCATGCTCGATACTTCTTGTACTGGTTCTTTTATGATGAAGACTATTGAATTCAAATGGGATCTGTTGGAAAGAATTAAACGCAACTCTGAAGATTGGGATCTCGACAAAGGTAAGGAGTCAGGTATAACACCTAAGTTTGATTGTGTTAAATCTTTTTTGGATACCGATGTTTTCCGTAAATTTAGCACTAAATATGGACTTGACTCTGAGATAGTAGCTTCTTTCTGTGAATCCTTTGCTACTCATGGTGATCTCCCTAAGGAGAAGTGGTTTAAATATAATCCTCCCATTGAAACAAAAGTAGTCGCACCTATTAAAGTTGAAGAAAAGACTATCACTTATAATGATCCTGTTGTTCCTACTGCTTATGTTGAGAAACCACCTTTCCCTGTTAGAATAAAGGATCATGCTAAAGTTTCAACTGTAGTCAACAAAACTAATATTAAGACACCTAAACCCCCTGAGAAAATTAAAGTTGAACCTAAAATTGCTATGTTAAAGATCTCTTGGCCGATAATATTGATGGGCATGTTATTTACTTCTGTGATGAAGCTGCTAGAATTGATAAACCTGATGCTAAAAATAAACACAGACCTGTTGTAGGCATGCCTGTTATTTCTGTTAAAATAGGAGATCATTGTTATCATGGCTTATGTGATATGGGTGCTAGTGCTACTGCAATACCTATTTCCTTATACAAAGAAATTATGCATGATGTTGCACCAGCTGAGATAGAAGATATCGATGTTACCATTAAGCTTGCCAATAGAGATATCATTTCACCAGTTGGGATTGTTAGAGATGTTGAAGTCTTGTGTGAGAAGGTTAAATATCCTGCTGATTTTCTTGTTCTTAGTTCCCCACAAGATAGCTTTTGTCCCATTATATTTGGTAGACCCTTGTTGAATACTGTCAATGCTAAGATAGACTGCAATAAGGATATTGTTTCTGTTGGTTTAGGGGATATGTCTCATGAGTTTAATTTTGCTAAATTTCGTAGACAACCCCATGATAAAGAATTTCCTAGTAAAGATGAAATTATTGGTCTTGCTTCTATTGACGTGCCTCCTACTGATCCCTTAGAACAATATTTGCTAGACCATGAAAATGATATGTTCATGAATGAAAGAACGGAAATAGATGAAGTATTCTTTAAACAGGGACCTATTCTGAAACACAACTTGCCTGTTGAAATCCTAGGGGATCCTCCTCCACCCAAGGGTGATCCCGTGTTTGAGCTTAAACCATTACCTTATACTCTTAAATATGCTTATCTTGATGAAAAGAAAATATATCCTGTTATTATTAGTGCTAACCTTTGAGTGAAGGAGGAAGAGAAATTATTGAAAACTCTGAAGAAGCACCGTGCAGCTATTGGATATACTCTTGATGATCTTAAGGGCATTAGTCCCACTCTATGTCAACACAAAATAAATTTGGAGGAAGACGCCAAACCAGTTATTGATCACCAACGATGGCTGAATCCTAAGATGAAAGAAGTGGTAAGAAAGGAAATATTAAAGCTCCTTGAGGCAGGTATAATTTATCCCGCTGCTGATAGTCAGTGGGTAAGTCTTGTCCATTGTGTCCCTAAGAAGGGAGGTATTACTGTTGTTCCTAATGATAAAGATGAATTGATCCCGCAAAGAATTATTATAGGTTATAGGATGGTAATTGATTTCCGCAAATTAAATAAAGCTACTAAAAAAGATCATTACCCTTTGCCTTTTATTGATCAAATGCTAGAAAGATTATCCAAACATACACATTTTTGCTTTCTAGATGGTTACTCTGGCTTCTCTCAAATACATGTATGAGCTAATGATCAAACAAAGAGCACTTTTACTTGCCCTTTCGGTACTTTTGCTTATAGATGTATGCCTTTTGGTTTATGTAATGCACCTGCTACCTTTCAAAGATGCATGATGGCTATATTCTCTGACTTTTGTGAAAAGATTTGCGAGGTGTTCATGGATGATTTCTCCATTTATGGATCCTCTTTTGATGATTGCTTGAGCAACCTTGATCGAGTTTTGCAGAGATGTGAAGAAACTAATCTCGTTTTGAATTGGGAGAAGTGCCACTTTATGGTTAATGAAGATATTGTCTTGGGGCATAAAATTTCTGAAAGAGGTATTGAAGTTGACAAAGCTAAACTTGATGCTATTGAAAAGATGGCGTGTCCCAAGGACATCAAAGGTATAAGAAGTTTCCTAGGTCATGCCGGTTTTTATAGGAGGTTCATTAAGGACTTCTCAAAAATTTCTCGGCCTCTGACTAATCTATTACAAAAAGATATTCCTTTTGTCTTTGATGATGATTGTGTAGAAGCATTTGAAATACTTAAGAAAGTATTGATTTCTGCACCTATTGTTCAGCCACCTGATTGGAATTTACCCTTTGAAATTATGTGTGATGCTAGTGATTATGCTGTAGGTGTTGTTCTAGGGCAAAGAGTTGATAAGAAATTAAATGTTATTCAATATGCTAGTAAAACTCTAGACAATGCCCGGAGAAATTATGCTACCACTGAAAAGGAATTTTTTGCGGTTGTTTTTGCTTGTGATAAGTTCAAACCTTATATTGTTGATTCTAAAGTAACTATTCACACTGATCATGCTGCTATTAAATACCTTATGGAAAAGAAAGATGCTAAACCTAGACTTATTAGATGGGTTCTCCTGCTACAAGAATTTGATTTGCATATTATTGATAGAAAGGGAGCTGAGAACCCCGTTGCAGACAACTTGTCTAGGTTAGAAAATGTTCTTGATGACCCACTACCTATTGATGATAGCTTTCCTGATGAACAATTAAATGTCATAAATGCTTCTCGTACTGCTCCATGGTATGCTGATTATGCTAATTATATTGTTGCTAAATTTATACCACCTAGTTTCACATACCAACAAAAGAAAAAGTTATTTTATGATTTAAGACATTACTTTTGGGATGACCCACATCTTTATAAAGAAGGAGTAGATGGTATTATTAGAAGTTGTGTACCTGAGCATGAACGGGAACAGATCCTACGCAAGTGTCACTCCGAGGCTTATGGAGGACACCATGCTGGAGATATAACTGCACACAAGGTATTGCAATCCGGTTTTTATTGGCCTACTCTTTTCAAGGATGCCCGTAAGTTTGTCTTGTCTTGTGATGAATGTCAAAGAATTGGTAATATTAGTAGACGTCAAGAAATTCCTATGAATTATTCACTTGTTATTGAACCATTTGATGTTTGGGGTTTTGATTATATGGGACCTTTTCCTTCCTCTAATGGGTATACACATATTTTAGTTGTTGTTGATTACGTTACTAAGTGGGTAGAATCTATTCCAACTAGTATTGCTGATCATAACACCTCTATTAAGATGCTTAAAGAAGTTATTTTTCCAAGGTTTGGAGTCCCTAGATATTTAATGACTGATGGTGGTTCACACTTTATTCATGGTGCCTTTCGTAAAATGCTTGCTAAGTATGATGTCAATCATAGAATTGCATCTCCTTATCACCCACGGTCTAGTGGTCAAGTAGAATTGAGTAACTGAAAGTGCGTTATATCGACTAGAGGGGGGTGAATAGGCGATTTTTATGAAATTCTTCACTGAGGAATTTGCCGGTGAGGAAATTCCTTAGCGAAGAACTACTAGCAGCGGAATAAGTACTCAAAGGTAAACATAACAGAATACGAGCATAGTCATCATGATGAAATGAAGACAGGCACAGAGTACAGGAAGCGTAATCACAGGATAACACAGGATGAAGACAAACAGACTGAAGAAATTGAACTGAGGAAATTGAGAAAGTCTTCAGTCAAAGTCTTCAAACACAGATATGAACAAACATACAGCACAGTTATGAGGAAATGAAAGAGTTGAGGAAATAGAACTAGTAAGCTTGGTGAAGACAATGATTTGGCAGACCAGTTCCAACTGTTGTCTCAGTTGTACGTCTGGTTGGAGCGGCTGAGTATTTAAACTCGAGGACACACAGTCCCGGACACCCAGTCAAGGACACTTAGTCCAAGACACCCAGTCCTCACCGTATTCTCCTTGAACTAAGGTCACACAGACCTCGTCCAATCACTCATGGTAAGTCTTCAGGCGACTTCCAAACCTTCACAAACTTGGTCACTCGGCGATCCACAATTCCTCTTGGATGCTCTAGACCATGACGCCTAACCGTCTGGAAGAAGCACAGTCTTCAAAGGTAACAAGTGTCGGATCCACTCAGGATCAATCTCTTCAGTGATGATCAATCACTTGGGGTTTGTAGGTGTTTGGGTTTTGGGTTTTGGTTTTTCCTCACTTGATGATTTTCGCTCAAAGTCCTCGGAGGATGGGTTGCTCTCAAATGACAAGTGTTGATTTCTCTCGGAGCAGCCAACCAGCTAGTGGTTGTAGGGGGCGGCTATTTATAGCCTAGGGAGCAGCCCGACATGATAAGACATAAATGCCCTTCAATGATATGACCGTTAGGTGGATAGATATTTTGGAACAGCTGGCACATAGCACAGCAATGGTCGGAATTTTGAGTAGCAAAATCCTCAGGGCTATCATGTTCCTCACTGTGTAGGCAATCCGCACTGGCGAATTCCTAACTCCTCAGTCAGGACAAATTCCTCAGAGACCAGAAGAACTTCGTCTCTGTCACTAAAGAAATTGACTGAACTGTATGAGATTTCCAATGGCTTCACTCGAAGGGATTGGTAGGTGTAGGATTTTGAGTTGAGCATCACATGGAAATTTTTCCTTAGTATTTCCTCGACCCCCTTTAACAGTACGGTGTTTCCTATGACTCAAGAAAGAGAAAAACAAAACTATGAAAACGAAAGTCTTCAAGCTTCCTATTCCTCGCATGAATATCAAGTCTTCACGGACACACCAATTTCTTCAATTTCAAAGTCTTCATGAAAGTCTTCAGAAATACCAAAATCTTCAGTCAAAGATATTCATTTTTAGGGGTCGAATTTTCCTGTAAATATCAAACTCCTCATACACTTATAGACCTGTGTACACTCACACACGCATTAGTCCCTTAACCTACAAGTCTTCAATACACCAAAATCACTAAGGGGCACTAGATGCACTTACAATCTCCCCCTTTTTGGTGATTGATGACAATATAGGTTAAGTTTTCAACGGGGATAAACATATGAAGTGTAAATACTGATATTGGGGAATTTGATTGCAAGATATAGAAGAACTCCCCCTGAAGATGTGCATAGTGAGGAATTTGCTTTTGAAGCAATGCACACTTGAAGAGTTGAATCATGGAGATCTCCCCCTATATCTTGTAATTCATACACGCATTTAACATATAATATGAAGAATTTGAAATGCATGATGAAATATGGTGCCTGATGAAATTCAGCACGCGTGCAATAATATCAACGAGGAATAAGCATGCAGAATAGTGCATCAAGAGTGTCAGAGCACAGTGCATCAAAAGTATCAGAGCACCATCGGGTTTAAGATTACAACTTGATCCAATAAAGTTTCAGAAGAACGAGAGTTCTAACTTAGCAAAAAACGTTGTATATGGGCGATAAAATAGACCCGCTTGAAGACTAACTCAAATTTCTCCCCCTTTGTCATCAAATGACCAAAAGGATCGAAACTGAGGACTAACGCCCCTGAAGATAATCAAGTTGATGAAGGAGCGCCAGCGTTGTTGGGGTCGTTGGTTGTTGTAGGGCATGCCGCAGTGTCGTCTAAATCTTCATGTTCATCAGTGTCGCGCGATGAAGAATATGAGCTAGCCACCAAAGAAGGAACCTTGACCTTCTTGAATTTCTTCGGTGGAGGTGCAGACCAGTCAAAATCTTCATTAAGACCCATGTTCTTCAGATCTTCTTCACCATACAGATGAGACAGGATTGCCCAGGTGCGACCGAAGACTTGATGGAGGTAGTAGTGGTTTTTCTTCGCTGCATTGTGTGTGGCAGTCATGTTGTGAAGAAGTGAACCAAACTGACGCTTAACCCATTGGTGATTTCGATCCACCTTCTGGTGAAGACTAAGCAGAAGTTCACGGTCTGTCATCACGCGTGGAGCAGTGGCTTGAGGAGTGGACTTGGGAGCATTGGCAGAGTCATGTGTGGCAGAGTCATCATTGGTGGAATAAGATGCAGCTTTGCAAAACTGACCATCCAATGGACGAATGCCTTCATCAATTACAGCTGGTGCCTTGCCCTTTCCATCAACTGAGGAATATGTCTGCTTGAGGACTTCAATTGGGGGCAAGTAGCTGAGATGATTCTGGAAATCAGCTTTGTAGTTGAGTGAAGACCTTGTCCTGAGGAATCTCATGATCCAAGGTGCATAAGGCTTCAGCTCAAATGGAGACAGTTCAAAATTGGCCATAGTCCTCATGAAGAAATCATGATAGTTGACAGGAATGCCATGAACGATGTTGAATACCAGATTCTTCATGATGCCAACAATTTCCTCATCAGATGAGTCGTGGCCTTTGATAGGACTGATTGTCCTCGTAAGAATACGATAGACAGTTCTGGGCACGTATAGCAATTCCTTCACGAGGAATTTTGTTCATGCTGCCTGACCTGGTTTCAAAGGCTTCATCAGCACTTGCATGTAATGATGTGTGAGCTCAGGTTCACTATAGATGCAGCGAGCTTCTTCAAGGGGAGGACTGAGTGGTAGAGCACGAAGCAATTCAGAGGCTGGTGCAGTGTAGTGAGTGTTTTCAGACATCCAGTCCAGCACCCATGAATTCACATCTTCAGCATTTCCGGTGATGTGCAGCGTTGCATAGAATTGAAGAATCAGTTCTTCATTCCAATCGCAGATGTCAGAGCAAAAATTGAGCAGTCCAGCGTCGTGAAGAACACTGAGGACTAGTGCGAAGCACGGCAGAGATTCCATATCCACGTGAGAAATATGCTCATGGTATAAAATCTTCTCCTTGTTGAACAGCACTGAGGAATAGAAATTGGCTTGACTAGCAGTCCAGAAACGCCTCTTCCTAATGCGAGCAGATTCATATGGGTTATAATCTTCGAAGAATACGTGCTCGCCGAAGAAATCATCATCCTTGAACTTTTGCTTGCGTGAGAACGGATCCTTTGGCTTTGGCAGAGGAGTGTCAGTGATTTGCATCACGACCTCAGGAATCTCAATCGCAGGTTCTTCAGGCTGAGGAATTTTTGGTTCTTCCTTAGTGGCAGTCTGCGTAGTTGGTTGTTCAGCAGCAGCAGTTTCTTCAGCGCTAGTGACTGGAATTTCCTCATGGACAGATGCAGTGGGATGAGTTTCTTCAGAGCCCATGTGAACAGTTTGTGTGGGGGACTGAGGAATTTGCTGTAGAGGGGTGAACATTGGAGAGTTCGGATGCTGACTTTCCCAGAATTCATCACTAATTACGGGTGTGGAGCAGCCAATGTCCACATCTTCATCTTCCATTTCTTCAATGCCAGCCTCTTCAGCTATGAACTGAGGCATAGGCGAGGAGATGATAGGTGTTGAAGGGATCGCATCCACTTCAATTTCTTCATCCAACGGTTCAGACGAAGCAGCAGAAGGAATTTCTTCATCAGATCCGCTGGGGATCACATATTCTTCATCAAAAGGAACAAGGTCCTTTGATGGCCTGGTTGAGATGGGAACAACATCAATCGGATGTGCAAATGAGCTTGTCATAGGCTTCATTTTCTTCACGCACACCACTAGTGGGTGCCCTGGCAATTTCTTCAGTGGCTGGAATGCAGTCATCAGCCCTAGAACTCATATTTTCTTCAGCAGCCTGATTTTCATCAGCGGTGCTGGCATGTTCTTCAGTCGGCTGAGCAGATGCTTCAGCCTGAGGAATTTCCTGTTGCGTTGGGGCAGCAACATTTGAAGTGAACTGTTCAGATATCTTTACAAATCTAACTTTGGCTCCTTGCCAATCAGCATAGTAGGCTTGGAAGTCATCGCTGAGGGTTTTGATTTCAGATTGGATTTTTACAAGTTCATCAATGGTCATAATGACAACGTTGTTCTTCAGGTATTTCTCCTTTCTGTACTGGGCCTTCTTGATCTGCCTGGCCTGATCATATTTCCATTTCTCCTCTTGGATGAAATGAGTCAGCATGTGATTTTGACCAGGCGTCAGCTTGAAGTCAAGCATAGGAGTATTTGGGTCCTTGTGCCAGAGATCAATGTAGTCGAGGATCAACTTGGGATCCAAAAGTAGTGGCACAGGTGTGCCTTTGGCTCTAGCGGCCCTAACTTGTCTGTCTCTGATGATTTCTGCAAGTTCATCATCAGCTTCATCTTCTTTAGGTGGCACTTGAAAAGCGACTTGCTTCTTTTGAGGACTTGGCCGAGGACCTCGTCCAGCAGTTGCCTTGGTCTTCATCAGAGTGGGGCCAGATGAAGAATTTGGTGCAGCTGAGGAGCTTGCTGAGACACCAGAGGCAATGGAGATGCCTGTAGTCCTTTGGCACGAGGCCAGATGCGCAGGTGCTGAGGACTTTGTCGGAACAGCTGAGGACTTTGGAGGAGGTGCTGAGGATTTTGAAGGAGCGGCTTGAGGGATTGGTCGTGAGGACCTTTAAGATTCTGGCCGTGAGGGCACAGCTGAGGAACTTGGCCGTGAGGGCACTGTTGGTGAAGCACTTGTCTTACGAGCAGGCTTCTTAGGCATGGATTTCCTCGGCTTGACAGAGGCCTCAGTAGAGGCAGCAGCAGCCACAGCAGAGTCTTCATTGAATTTCCTCACTGCTTCTCTGGCTTGCTTGGCCAACTTGCCTTGGCACTTGGCCCATTCATCAGGATAGTCCTCATCGCGCTTGAGGCTGGTGGGATCTGCTACTTGGCCAGGTGCCAATGGAGCTCTTAGGCATGGAGGATTGAGTGCGAATTTCTTCATGTACTTAGGAGTGACATATCTGTACTCCCTCCATTCTCTTGCCCATCTCCTCTCTATCATATGTTTGCGCACTTTGCGCTCATTCTTGGTTTCCTCAGTAGGTGTGCAGTACCCAGCATATATGTCATCAGGGATCTCAAACGTTGTTTACCTCAGGCCTCTTTCCTCCCTTTTGTGGCCTTTTGCCATCAGCCATTTTCTTCAGTTGAGGAATTTGAACAATCAAATTCTTTGAAGAAGTATGCAACTTTTCTTCGAGGAACGCTGCAAATGAGTTAAGTTTATGAGAACCTAGTGATTCAGCAGCTGACATGTGTACCTGTGAACAGAGTATAGTTGCGAGGAATTTGGAGAGGTCATATGCGTTCTCAGAAGGTTTTTCAAAAAGAACAAGTTTGAGGAATTTGACCAGATGAGTCTTGAAGATTTTCACTAAGCGTTCTTTGTCTTAGGTTCCAGAGTTGTATAGATCGAAGATCCACACAATTAAAGAATCTTGAAGAAAAATGATGCTTAGAGAAACGAATCAAGAACAGATGACATGTGAGGTGTTTAGTGTGTGAAGATTTGAAGAATAAAACACCTTTGAAGATTTTATAGAGAAACTTCGAATCAAAGAGGGCAGTAAAAGTAACTTTTAATTACCCTGAATGAAGAACACGACGAACAGTGAGGTGAAACAGTGGAGTTCGTCGGTGTAGATCTTCCACGCCCTAACTTGGCGGAGGAAGACGTCTACGGCGGCGGCGGAGGCGAAGATTTACGCGGTCGGCGCGAGTACGATGACGACGAGGTCGAGGCAGTGAAGCTCTTCCTCATCGGCGACGATGGAGTAGCAGCGGCGCTAGGGTTTGGGAAGCTCGAGTGGGAGAGAGAGATCGAGCGGAGTAAAGGAAGTGAGGAAGGGATGAGGGGGTATTTATAGTAGCAGTGAAAAACTGTTCGCCCGAAGATTTGGGACGAACGTGCCCCTGACCCTTCTCCTTCGCACGACATGTGTCACCCACATACTGTGTAGTGGAGATCGTGTAAGATCGTGGGTGAATTAAAAAATATATCGTGGGATGCGGAACGATTTGAGCGGCAAAACCAAAAATTTGGATAAGATTAGTTTTAAAGTTCCGTTCTCAATTTCTTCAGCTGACAAGGACACAGTAAAGATTTTGAACGAGTTTCAAATAGAACGCACATGAAGAATTTGTGAACGGATTTGGTTGAGTATAGCATAGAGGGGAAGGGTCCGATCACATTCACTTAGCAGAAAACCAACTTGAAGAAATAGCAATAAGTGAATGTTGTAGAGGACATAAACTCATATATATATATAGCCAATGAAGAAAAACAACGGAACCAGTGAAGGCTATGCAAAGTTGAAGAATATGAATAATTTGAGGAATTTCAACTTTTGGTGGTGGCGTGACCCACCGTATAAGAATGATGATTTCAGACACCGCGTACAATTATCGTAGGGTTCTGAGAATCAAATTCTTCATTAATTTCTTCACACTAAGAGTGTTATTCTTCATTGATTGAAGTAAAACGTTTCTTCATGTGTTGCACATCTAAGTCATCAATTTTGCATAAGTGTTAGGATGAGTGTCCTTTTCAAAGAACATTCGAAGATTCTAGGATATTTAGCTCACACCGCAACTTGCTAAATTTCTTCTCATCCAAGGGCTTTGTGAAGATATCGGCTAGCTGTTCTTCAGTCTTCACATGCTCAATAGAAATGTCGCCCTTCAACACATGATCATGAAGAAAATGATGACGAATCTGAATGTGCTTTGTCTTCGAGTGCTGAACTGGGTTGTGAGCAATCTTGATGGCACTCTCATTGTCACATAATAGAGGCACATTCTTCATGTTGACGTCGTAGTCCTTGAGAGTTTGCTTCATCCATAGCAATTGGGCACAGCAAGAACCAGCGGCAATGTACTCAGCTTCAGCAGTAGATAGTGATACGCAGTTCTGTTTCTTCGAGGACCAACAGACCAAAGATCGTCCAAGGAAATGACATGTACCAGATGTTGACTTGCGATCCACACGATCACCAGCATAGTCAGAATCAGAATATCCAACAAGATCAAAAGACGAGCCCTTGGGGTACCATAATCCAAGTGTTGGTGTGTGAGCTAGATATCGAAGAATATGCTTCACAGCCTTATGGTGTGATTCCTTTGGTGCAGCTTGAAATCGGGCACACATGCAAACACTAAGCATTATATCTGGCCTAGATGCACATAAGTATAATAAGGAACCTATCATGGAGCGGTATACCTTATGATCGAAGTCAATACCATTTTCATCAGTGCACAGATGGCCATTTGTGGGCATAGGAATTTTGACGCCTTTGCAATCTTGCATGCCGAATTTCCTCAGTACATCCTTGAGGTATTTCTCCTGAGATATGAATATGCCATTGTGTTGTTGACGAATTTGAAGACCTAAGAAAAATTTCAACTCTCCCATACTAGACATTTGATATTCTTCACTCATCATATAGGCAAATTCATCACTATAACGTTGGTCAGTACAGCCAAAGATAATATCATCAACATATACTTGGCACACAAACAATTCACCATCATAAGATTTAGTGAAAAGAGTAGGGTCGAGTGAACCGGGTTTGAAGCCTTTCTTCATGAAGAGTTCCTTCAAAGTATCATACCAAGCCCGTGGGGCCTGCTTGAGGCCATAGAGGGCCTTGTTGAGTCTGAAGACTTTGTCAGGATTCTTTGGATCTTCAAAACCTGGGGGTTGAGCAACATATACTTCTTCCTCAAGCTTACCATTGAGGAATGCACTTTTCACATCCATTTGATATAGAGTGATATCATGATGGTTAGCATAAGCAAGTAATATGCGAATAGCCTCAAGTCTAGCAACAGGTGCAAAAGTTTCATCGAAATCAATTCCTTCAACCTGTGTGTAGCCTTGAGCTACAAGTCGTGCCTTATTCCTCACAACAAGGCCATTTTCATCTTGCTTGTTGCGGTAAATCCACTTTGTGCCGATGATATTGTGCTTACGAGGATCTGGACATTTGACCAGTTCCCAGACATTGTTGAGCTCGAATTGATGTAATTCTTCTTGCATGGCCTGAATCCACTCAGGCTCCAGAAATGCTTCATCTACCTTAGTGGGCTCTGTAATAGAGACAAAAGCATACTGCCCACAAAAGTTAGACAAATGTGAAGCTTTTGAGCGTGTGAGAGGACCTGGCGCTTTGATGTCATTGATGATCTTTTCAACTTGCACTTCTTTTGCAATGCGAGGATGAGCTGGTTGTCATTGAAGAGTTTGATCAGCATTTTCTTCAGCACCATTTTCTTCAGGTGCATTAGCTCAATGTTCTTCATGTTCTGGAATGAATTCTTCAGCAGATTCTTCAGTAGGAATGACATCCTCAGTAGCCTTGAACTTGATAGTTTCCTCAGGTGCTGGTTCATCTATCACAGTAGGTAGGTGCTTTCTTTGCGAGCCATTAGTTTCATCGAACCGCACATCTACAGTTTCAACAACTTTGTGAAGAATGTTGTTGAAGACTCTGTAGGTGTGTGAGTCCTTTCCGTAACCAAGCATAAAACCTTCATGTGCTTTCGGTGCAAATTTTGAGTTGTGGTGAGGATCTCTAATCCAACATTTAGCACCGAAGACTTTGAAATAACTTACATTGGGTTTCTTATCAGTGAGGAGTTCATAGGCAGTCTTTTTGAAGAATTTGTGAAGATATACTCTGTTGATGATGTGGCACGCAGTATCAATTGCCTCAGTCCAGAAACGACGAGGTGTTTTGTATTCATCAAGCATAGTGCGAGCCATCTCAGCAAGAGTCCTGTTCTTGCGCTCCACGATGCCGTTCTGCTAAGGAGTGTAAGGAGCAGATAACTCATGAGTAATACCAAGTTCATCAAGATAGTCATCAAGACCAGAATTCTTGAACTCAGTGCCATTGTCACTTCTGATGTGCTTGATCTTCACACCAAAGTTGGTTGAAGCCCTCAAGGAAAATCGTTTGAAGACTTCCTGCACTTCATGTTTGTAAGTAACAAGGTGTACCCATGTGTAACGAGAATAATCATCAACAATAACAAAGCCATATTGAGATGCTTCATTTGAGATAAAAGAATAATGATTAGGACCAAAGAGATCCATGTGAAGAAATTCAAATGGGCGAGTGGTGGTCAAGATAGTCTTCGCTGGATGCTTGGCCTTGGTCATCTTCCCAGCTTCACAGGCTCCGCATAGGTGATCCTTGAGGAATTTTACATTCTCGATGTCAATGACATGCTTCTTCTTCGCAAGCATGTGCAAATTCCTCATGCCTGCATGACCAAGTCGTCGATGCCAGAGCCAGCCTTCTGAAGCTTTTGCAAGTAAGCACACAGCTGGTTGTGGTCCTGTAGAGAAATCAACAATATACAGGTCTCCTCTCCTAAAGCCTTGGAAGACTTTGGAATTGTCAGCTTCCATAACCACAACACAACGGTACTTGCCGAAGAAAACAACCATATCAAGATCACAAAGCATTGAGACAGACATAAGGTTGTATCCTAAGGACTCAACAAGCATGACTTTGTCCATGTGTCGATCCTTTGTAATCGCAACCTTACCTAGACCCAATACCTGACTTTTGCCTTTGTCAGCAAAGATGATATGCTTCAGATGCGACGGTGATAATGGAGCATCCATCAATAGATTCTTGTCACCGGTCATGTGGTTTGTACATCCACTATCGAGGACCCACTCAGTGGCTTTGGGTTGATCATCCTGGAGATGAATTAGTGCAGCTTACAAACTCATATACTTCATCAGTGAAGAATATGACATCAATTCATCAGATCAATTTCATCAAGTAAAAGAACTGATAAAACAATATGAGGACATGAGAAATGAAAGTTCATTTCTTCATGATTAGCCTACGTCCTTTCAGGCAAGCTTAGGTCTCCAGCAAATTCTTCAGACGATTACGTGCGTCTGGAGACCTGACCCTGCAGAAGAGATTAGTTATTTTTCTTCACCACCCACATCTGAAGGGGTGGCAAAGAGTTCATCATTCTGCGAGCTCCATACGAGAAGGATGGCATAGAAGCCAGTCCATTTCGTTTCACATAAGAGGGTTTAGAGTAAGCATAAGAGTAAGCAGAGAAATTCTTTGAGGACTTATGGACATAATGATTTGAAGAATAATGCACATATCCATAATCCTTAGATCTTCCCTGCAAAACAGACGGGTTAGCACGATGATGTTCATACGAGGACTTTGATCCATATGAAGAATTTGGTCCATATGAAGAATTTGATCTGGGGTTCCTATTCTTCACAGGTGGCGTCATGATGACATTCACCTAAAGATTTTCAAGGCATCTTTCGGGAACCCAAATTTTCTTCATAGGGGAGCCGTTCCTGCAGTTAGTGCCAACATATCTAGCAAATACTTCACCATTCTGATTTTTGAATAGCTTATAGTTGGAGTCAATTGACTCATCATCAGAATGAGGAGATTCACATGCAAATCTAGATAAGTTAGATGGATCAACTGGAGGTCCCTTTGCAGCAACCCATGTAGTTTTGGGGTACTGCTCAGGCTTCCAATATGTACCATCAGCATTGAGTTTCCTCTCAAAGGCGATACCCTCTTTCCTAGGGTTCCTATTGAGGATTTGCTTTTTAAGCACATCACAAAGAGTCTGATGCCCTTTGAGGCTTTTGTACATGCCTGTTGTGTACAATTCCTTCAGCCCTGCATCGTCAGTGATACTAGCAATGTCCTCAGATGAGGAATTAGTGATAGCAGAGGCATGTGAAGAATTTGAAACATTAGCAGCATTTGAACATTCAGGTGAAGAATTAGCAGATTCACGTTCAATGCACTTCAAGCATGGAGGAACAAACTCTTCCTGAGATGCGCTGATTTGTTGAGCAAGTAATGAATCGCGCTCCTTCTGAAGATCTTCATAACTCACTCTTAGCTTCTCAAGGTCTTGCTTTCTTTGAAGAAATTCATAAGAAAGCTTCTCATGATCCGATAAGAGAGTGTTATGATGACTTTGAAGTTGTTCAAGCTTGGACTGAAGTCTCTGAAGATTTTCAGTCAAAGTTTCAGTGCGATCCATTTCTTCACCCAACATATCATCACTTTTATTTAGCATGTTTTGAACCTTTTCTAAAGCCCTTTGTTGTTTAGTGGCAATATAAACAAGCTTTGTATAGCTAGGTTCAAAATCATCATCAGATTCATCATCACTAGACTCGGATGAGGAACATTCGGTTACCTTGGCACCTTTTGCCATGAGGCATGGTGCAGAAGATGATGGTTCAGGTTTGAAAGTCATCGTTTTGAGTGATTCCTTGAAATCCTCAAACCAGGGATCATGACAAGTTTGATGACCTTCATAGACGTCAGAGATTCGGTCCCAGATAAGCTTCGCATTGCAAAGATGCATAATGCACCTGAATTCATCTCTGGATAGGCAGGAACAAATGATATCCTTCGCCATGATGTCAAGTTGAGTGTACTTGCGAATATCATCAGTGTCCGCCATCTTGCATAGATCGGTAAGACCAATCTCAATGACGGTCCACAGCTCGCTGTTCATTTCCATGAGGCGCTTCCTCATCATGGCCTTCCACTTGGGATAATCATGACCGTCAATGATGGGGCATGTCACTTTCTTCATACCTGCGGTCGACATAACTAAAACTCCAGGCGGTTAAACCAAAATCACACAGAACAAGGGAGTACCTCGCTCTGATACCAATTGAAAGTGCGTTATATCGACTAGAGGGGGGTGAATAGGTGATTTTTATGAAATTCTTCACTGAGGAATTTGCCGGTGAGGAAATTCCTTAGCGAAGAACTACTAGCGGCGGAATAAGTACTCAAAGGTAAACATAACAGAATACAAGCATAGTCATCATGATGAAATGAAGACAGGCACAGAGTACAGGAAGCGTAATCACAGGATAACACAGGATGAAGACAAACAGACTGAAGAAATTGAACTGAGGAAATTGAGAAAGTCTTCAGTCAAAGTCTTCAAACACAGATATGAACAAACATACAACACAGTTATGAGGAAATGAAAGAGTTGAGGAAATAGAACTAGTAAGCTTGGTGAAGACAATGATTTGGTAGACCAGTTCCAACTGCTGTCTCAGTTGTACGTCTGGTTGGAGCGGCTGAGTATTTAAACTCGAGGACACACAGTCCCGGACACCCAGTCAAGGACACTTAGTCCAAGACACCCAGTCCTCACTGTATTCTCCTTGAACTAAGGTCACACAGACCTCGTCCAATCACTCATGGTAAGTCTTCAGGCGACTTCTAAACCTTCACAAACTTGGTCACCCGACGATCCACAATTCCACTTGGATGCTCTAGACCATGACGCCTAACCGTCTGGAAGAAGCACAGTCTTCAAAGGTAACAAGCGTCGGATCCACTCAGGATCAATCTCTTCAGTGATGATCAATCACTTGGGATTTGTAGGTGTTTGGGTTTTGGTTTTTCCTCACTTGATGATTTTTGCTCAAAGTCCTCGGAGGATGGGTTGCTCTCAAATGACAAGTGTCGATTTCTCTCGGAGCAGCCAACCAGCTAGTGGTTGTAGGGGGGCAGCTATTTATAGCCTAGGGAGCAGCCCGACATGATAAGACATAAATGCCCTTCAATGATATGACCGTTAGGTGG
Organism: Triticum urartu; assembly: GCF_056163025.1. Classification (NCBI taxonomy): domain Eukaryota; kingdom Viridiplantae; phylum Streptophyta; class Magnoliopsida; order Poales; family Poaceae; genus Triticum; species Triticum urartu. The sequence continues at coordinate 128,061,651 of NC_141876.1, forward strand.
ATAGATATTTTGGAACAGCTGGCGCATAGCACAGCAACGGTCGGAATTTTGGGTAGCAAAATCCTCACGGCTATCATGTTCCTCACTGTGTAGGCAATCCGCACTGGCGAATTCCTAACTCCTCAGTCAGGACAAATTCCTCAGAGACCAGAAGAACTTCGTCTCTGTCACTAAAGAAATTGACTGAACTGTATGAGATTTCCAATGGCTTCACTCGAAGGGATTGGTAGGTGTAGGATTTTGAGTTGAGCATCACATGGAAATTTTTCCTTAGTATTTCCTCGACCCCCTTTAACAGTACGGTGTTTCCTATGACTCAAGAAAGAGAAAAACAAAACTATGAAAACGAAAGTCTTCAAGCTTCCTATTCCTCGCATGAATATCAAGTCTTCACGGACACACCAATTTCTTCACTTTCAAAGTCTTCATGAAAGTCTTCAGAAATACCAAAATCTTCAGTCGAAGATATTCATTTTTAGGGGTCGACTTCCTGTAAATATCAAACTCCTCATAGACTTATAGACCTGTGTACACTCACACACGCATTAGTCCCTTAACCTATAAGTCTTCAATACACCAAAATCACTAAGGGGCACTAGATGCACTTACAGTAACAAAGAGCTCAAATTAAATTTGCAAAATACTGTTAATAGATCTAGAAAGAATTGGTCCAAGAAACTTGATGATGCATTATGAGCCTATAGAACTGCATAGAAAAATCCTATGGGTATGTCTCCTTATAGAATGGTTTATGGTAAAGCATGTCACTTACCTCTTGAATTAGAACATAAGGCATATTGGGCTATTAAAGAGCTCAACTATGACTTCAAACTTGCTGGTGAGAAGAGGCTTTTTGACATTAGCTCACTTGATGAATGGAGAACCCAAGCCTATGAGAATGCCAAGCTGTTTAAAGAAAAAGTTAAAAGATGGCATGATAAAAGGATACAAAAGTGTGAGTTTAATGTAGGTGATTATGTATTGTTATACAACTCTCGTTCAAGATTTTTTGCAGGAAAACTTCTCTATAAATGGGAAGGTCCTTACGTTATCGAGGAGGTCTATCGTTCCGGTGCCATAAAAATCAACAACTTCGAAGGCACAAATCCAAAGGTGGTGAACGGTCAAAGAATCAAACATTATATCTCAGGTAATCCCATAAATGTTGAAACTAATGCTATTGAAACCGTAACCCCGGAGGAATACATAAGGGACACTTTCGGAACGTTTCAGACTCCGAAAAGGAATAGGTACGTGGTACGATAAGTAAACCGACTCCAAAACACTTCTAATGGCAATATTTCTTTGTTTTGGAATATTTAATAAAATAGGAAAATAAGAAGCAGACCGGAAAGGACACGAGGCTTCCACAAGGGTGGGAGGCGCGCCCTACCCCCCTGGGCGCGCCCCCTGCCTCGTGGGCACCTCGTGCGCTCTCCGGACACTGTTTTCTTACACGATACCTCTTTTGGTCGGTAAAAATTCATTATATAATCTCCCGAAGGTTTTGACCTCTGTATCACGCAAATATCTCTTTTCTTTGTTTCGAGTTGTCTTCTGTCAAGGTTGTCAAGGCCAGGCACCATGTCGTCCCCCTCCTCCAACAATGGTGACAATGATGCTTGGCTATGAAGATAGAACTGAAGAGGAAAGAACCCATGGAGATCAACAAGGACGAATGGATCAAGAAGGCCACGGAGGACCAAGTTCCGGCAGCAGAAGACATCCTTCAACTTGATCACAATCTTCTTACCCCAACTGAGATTGAAGCTTTCAAGATGATTGAGTTAGCTCGTATACAAAACAAGTATCTCACACGTGAAAATATTTTGTTGAAGGAGCATATCATCACACTCAAGGGCATTATCCGCAATTTGGAGGACCTCTTACGCTCGATGTGCGACTATCCATCATCAACAATTCTACCTTCTTCACCAACAAAGAAATAAACATAATCACATGGGTACGGGCACTCCCCTTGGCAACTGCCAAGCTTGGGGGAGTGCCCCGATATCGTATCACCATCACTTTTATCTTTACCGTTTTTCTTAGTTCGATCCTTTTGATAATATCTTGATCTAGTAGAATAAAGTTTTAGTATGATCTAGTTGTGAGTTTTGCTTTATGATCCTTCTATGTAATCGAGTCTGTGAGCTATATATAATAAAGATTAGTGTTGAGTCAAGGGCTTGATTATTTTGCTATGTCTTGAGGGAATAAAATAAAAAGAGAAAGAACAAAAAGAAATAAAGAGATCATATGGATCTTATGGAGAGTAATGAGCTCACATATAAAGAGTATGATGAATAAAAGTTGTTGAGAGTTGACAAACATAGTTTTGGTCATCGTTGCAATTAATAGGAAGTAATAAAGAAAGAGAGGTTCACATATAAATACACTATCTTGGACATATTTTATGATTGTGAGCACTCATTAAAGTATGACATGCTAAGAGTTGACGTTGGACAAGGAATACAACGTAATGGGTTATGTTTTCTTACATCTAAAATAAATTATATTGTCATGGATCATCCAACATGTTGAGCTTGCCTTTCCCTCTATTGCTAGCCAATTCCTTTGCACCAAGTAGATATACTACTTGTGCTTCCAAATATCCCTAAACCCAGTTTTGCCATGAGAGTACACCATATCTACCTATGGATTGAGTAAGATCCTTCAAGTAAGTTGTCATCGGTGCAAGCAATAAAAATTGCTCTCTAAATATGTATGACTTATTAGTGCAGAGAAAATAAGCTTTATACGATCTTGTGATATGGAAGAAATAAAAGCGATGGACTGCATAATAAAGGTCCATATCACAAGTGGCAATATAAAGTGACGTTCTTTTGCATTAAGATTTTGTGCATCCAACCATAAAAGCGCATGACAACCTCTGCTTCCCTCTGCGAAGGGCCTATCTTTTACTTTTATTTTCTACCTTACATAAGAGTCATGGTGATCTTCACCTTTCCTTTTTATATTTTATAATTTGGCAAGCACAATGTGTTGGAAAGATCATGATATATATAGCTAATTTCATGTGAGTCTCCATAAACTATTATTGTTGACATTACCCTTGAGGTAAAACGTTGGGAGGCAAAACTATAAGCCCCTAACTTTCTCTGTGTCAGATTAAAACTTCATACCCATAAATATTGCGTGAGTGTTAGCAATTGTGAAAGACTAAAAGATGGTTGAGTATGTGGACTTGCTGAAAAGCTCTTATATTGACTCTTTCCTATGTTATGATAAATTGCAATTGCCTCAATGACTGAGATTAGAGTTTGTTGGTTCTCAATGAAGTTTATGATTCATACTTGAAATTGTGATTGAATTGTTACTTTAGCATAAGAGATAATATGACAATATATATATATGTTGCTGCTCTAAGAATGATCATGATGCCCTCATGTCCGTATTTTATTTTTATCGACACCTCTATCTCCAAACATGTGGACATATTTTGCGATCTCGGCTTTCGCTTGAGGACAAGCGAGGTCTAAGCTTGGGGGAGTTGATACATCCATTTTGCATCATGCTTTAATATCGATATTTATTGCATTATGGAATGTTATTACACATTATGTCACAATACTTATGCCTATTCTCTCTTATTTTACAAGGTTTACATGAAGAGGGAGAATGTCGGCAGCTGGGATTCTGGGCTGGAAAAGGAGCAAATATTAGAGACCTATTCTGCACAGCTCCAAAAGTCCTGAAACTTCACGGAAGCTATTTCCAGAATATATAAAAAATACTGAGCACAAGAAGTTCCAGAGGGGGGCCACACCCTGGCCACGAGGGTGGGGGCGCGCCCTACCCCCTGGGCGCGCCCCCTGCCTCGTGGGCCCCTGGTGGCCCTCCGATGCCCATCTTCTGCTATATGGAGTCTTTCGTCGAGGAAAAAATCATAAGCAAGCATGAGGCGGAACCTTGGCGGAACAAATCTAGGGCTCTGGCGGAGCTGTTCTGTCGGGGAAACTTCCCTCCAAGAGGAGGAAATCATCACCATCGTCATCACCAACGATCCTCTCATCGGGAGGGGGTCAATATCCATCAACATCTTCACCAGCACCATCTCATCTCAAACCCTAGTTCATCTCTTGCATCCAATCTTTGTATCCAAAACCTTAGATTGGTACATGTGGGTTGCTAGTAGTGTTGATTACTCCTTGTAGTTGATGCTAGTTGGTTTATTTGGTGGAAGATCATATGTTCAGATCCATTATGCATATTAATACCCCTCTGATTATGAACATGAATATTCTTTGTGAGTAGTTATGTTTGTTCCTGAGGACATGGGAGAAGTCTTGCTATTAGTAGTCATGTGAATTTGGTATCCGTTTGATATTTTGATGAGATGTATGTTGTCATCCCTCTAGTGGTGTCATGTGAACGTCGACTACATGAAACTTCACCATTGTTTGGGCCTAGAGGGAGGCATTGGGAAGTAATAAGTAGATGATGGGTTGCTAGAGTGACAGAAGCTTAAACCCTAGTTTATGCGTTGCTTCGTAACGGGCTGATTTGGATCCATATGTTTCATGCTATGGTTAGGTTTACCTTAATACTTCTGTTGTAGTTGCGGATGCTTGCAATGGGGGTTAATAATAAGTGGGATGCTTGTCCAAGTAAGGACAGTATCCAAGCACCGGTCCACCCGCATATCAAATTATCAAAGTACCGAACGCGAATCATATGAGCGTGATGAAAACTAGCTTGACGATAATTCCCATGTGTCCTCGGGAGCGCTTTCCTTCATATAAGAGTTTGTCCAGGCTTGTCCTTTGCTACAAAAAGGATTGGGCCATCTTGCTGCACCTTATTTATTTTTATTACTTGCTACTCGTTACAAATTACCTTATCACAAAACTATCTGTTACCGATAATTTCAGTGCTTGCAGAGAATACCTTACTGAAAACTGCTTATCATTTCCTTCTGCTCCTCGTTGGGTTCGACACTCTTACTTATCGAAAAGGCTACAATAGATCCTCTATACTTGTGGGCCATCAGTCGTTGAAGTCCCGGTTCTAAGCCGTAAAGCATGGCACACTGAACTATCGAGTAGTCATCAGCTTTGCTCTGCCAGGTGTTCATAACATCTGGCGTTGCTCCTGCAGCGGGTTTGTCACCTAGCGGTGCTTCCAGGACGCAATTCTTCTGTGCATCAATGAGGATAATCCTCAAGTTATGGACCCAGTCCGTGTAGTTGCTACCATCATCTTTCAACTTAGCTTTCTCTAGGAACGCATTAAAATTCAACGGACTAATAGCACGGGCCATCTATCTACAACAACGTAGACATGCAAAATATTATCAGGTACTAAGTTCATGAGAAATTAAAGTTCAATTAATCAAATTACTTAAGAACTCCCACTTAGATAGACATCTCTCTAATCATCTAAGTGATCACGTGATCCATATCAACTAAACCATGTCCGATCATCACGTGAGATGGAGTAGTTTTCAATGGTGAACATCACTATGTTGATCATATCTATTATATGATTCATGCTCGACCTTTCGGTCTCGGTGTTCCGAGGCCATATCTGCATATGCTAGGCTCGTCAAGTTTAACCCGAGTATTCTGCGTGTGCAAAACTGGCTTGCACCCGTTGTATGTGAACGTAGAGCTTATCACACCCGATCATCACGTGGTGTCTCGGCACGACGAACTGTAGCAACGGTGCATACTCAGGGAGAACACTTATACCTTAAAATTTAGTGAGAGATCATCTTATAATGCTACCGCCGAACTAAGCAAAATAAGATGCATAAAGGATAAACATCGCATGCAATCAATATAAGCGATATGATATGGCCATCATCATCTTGTGCCTTTGATCTCCATCTCCAAAGCACCGTCATGATCACCATCGTCACCGGCTTGACACCTTGATCTCCATCGAAGCATCGTTGTCGTCTCACCAACTATTGCTTCTACGACTATCGCTACCGCTTAGTGATAAAATAAAGCAATTACATGGTGATTGCATTTCATACAATAAAGCGACAACCATATGGCTCCTGCCAGTTGCCGATAACTGTGTTACAAAACATGATCATCTCATACAATAAAATTTAGCATCATGTATTGACCATATCACATCACAACATTCCCTGCAAAAACAAGTTAGATGTCCTCTACTTTGTTGTTGCAAGTTTTATGTGGCTGCTACGGGCTGAGCAAGAACCGTTCTTACCTACGCATCAAAAACCACAACGCGGTATAGTGATTGCTTTTTGATCTTCAGAAAGAACCCTGTTCATTGAATCTGATTCAACTAAAGTTGGAGAAACTTACACCACCAGCCACCTGTGTGCGAAGCACGTCGGTAAAACCAGTCTCGCATAAGCATACGTGTAATGTCGGTCTGAGCCGCTTCATCCAACAATACCGCTGAATCAAGAATCAACTAGTGACGGCAAGCAATATGTATATACCCATGCCCACAACTCCTTTGTGTTCTACTCGTGCATATAACATCTACGCATAGACCTGACTCGGATGCCACTGTTGGGGAACGTGGAAATTTCAAAAAAAAAATCCTACGCATACGCAAGATCTATCATGGTGATGCATAGCAACGAGAGGAGAAGAGTGTTGTCCATGTACCCTCGTAGACCGTAAGTGGAAGCATTATTACAACGCGGTGGATGTAGTCGTACGTCTTCACGATCCGACCGATCCTAGTACTGAAAGTACATCACCTCCGCGATCTGCACATGTTTGGCTCGGTGACGTCCCATGAACTCTCGATCCAGCTGAGTGTCGAGGGAGAGCTTCGTCAGCACGACGGCGTGATGATGGTGATGATGAAGCTACCTGCGCAGGGCTTCGCCTAAGCACTATGACGATATGATCGAGGTGGATTATGGTGGAGGGGGGCACCGCACACGGCTAAGGGATCAATGATCAACTTGTGTGTTCTAGGGTGCCCCCCTGCCCCCGTATATAAAGGAGCAAGGGGGAGGCCGGCCGGACCTTGGGGCATGCCAGGAGAGGAGTCCTCCTCCTAGGAGTAGGACTCCCCTTTCCTAGTCCTACTAGGAGGAGGAAGGGGGGAGGAAGGAGAGGGAGAGAAGAGAAGGAAAGGGGGGCGCCCCCCCTTCCATAGTCCAATTCCGACTAGAGGGGTAGGGGGCGCGGCCCTGCCTTGGACGGCCCTCTCTCTCCACTAAGGCCCATGTTGGCCAATTAGATCCCCCGGCCCGGCACTCCGATAATTATTCGGTGACCCCCGGAACTCATCCGGTGTCCGAATATAGTCATCCAATATATCAATCATTATGTCTCGACCATTTTGAGACTCCTCGTCATGTCCATGATCACATCCAGGACTCTGAACTATCTTCGGTACATCAAAACACATAAACTCATAATACTGATCGTCACCGAACGTTAAGCGTGCGGACCCTACGGGTTCGAGAACTATGTAGACATGACCGAGACACGTCTCCGGTAAATAACCAATAGCGGAACCTGGATGTTCATATTGTCTCCCACATATTCTACGAAGATCTTTATCGGTCAAACCGCATAACGATATACGTTGTTCCCTTTGTCATCGGTATGTTACTTGCCCGAGATTGGATCGTCGGTATCTCAATACCTAGTTCAATCTCTTTACCGGCAAGTCTCTTTACTCGTTCTGTAATGCTAGATCCCGTAACTAACTCATTAGTTACATTGATTGCCAGGCTTATAGTGATGTGCATTACTGAGAGGGCCCAGAGATACCTCTCCGATACTCAGAGTGACAAATCCTAATCTCGATCTATACCAACTCAACAAACACCATCGGAGACACCTGTAGAGCATATTTATAGTCACCCAGTTATGTTGTGACGTTTGACAGCACACTAAGTGTTCTTCCGGTATTCGGGAGTTGCATGTTCTCATAGTCATAGGAACATGTATAAGTTATGGAGAAAGCAATAGCAACAAACTAAACGATCATCGTGCTAAGCTAACGGATGGGTCAAGTCAATCACATCATTCTCTAATGATGTGATACCTTTAATCAAATGACAACTCATGTCTATGGTTAGGAAACATAGCCATCATTGATTCAACGAGCTAGTCAAGTAGAGGCATACTAGTGACACTCTATTTGTGTATGTATTCGCACATGTACTAAGTTTCCGGTTAATACAATTCTAGCATGAATAATAAACATTTATCATGATATAAGGAAATATAAATAACAACTTTATTATTGCCTCTAGGGCATATTTCCTTCAGCTACGGCCTGAAGAAGCCGACGCAGGAGGTGCGGAACCTGAGCAACCAGGTTGCGGAGATGGCGGAGCGCGAGAGACTCACGGGGACGGATCTTATTGCCGCCTTCATCGCATGACGGGTGCTGCCAAGCGCCGGGCACATATCATTGGCCAAATGGGGGACCGGCGGTACCCCACCCGGATGTCGTCCATCGGGTTGGCGCTGGAGCAAGTCATTGACTGTGTCAACAGCATCTCGAAGGCTGGGATGGTTGCTAACTGGCGCTTCGGGAATTCTCCCTACAACCACATGAACCCGGCGCCAGCGGTGAGTCCTTGGTCTCCGTTTTTTACAATGTCTCAACTTCTTCTCCGTCCTAATGCGACGAAGGAGGTGCTTCTGAACATCGTCGAACAAATGTGTGACGGAACGAGGGCGCAGGTACTGGCCGTCCAGTAAGCTGGCTCTGAGGCAGCGGAGTCCTTCGTCGAGAACTTGGAGACGACCGACGAGCAGCCGGCGGGCACCGAAACCGACGCGACACTCTGTGCGGGTAAGTCTCCGCATCCAGAGCTCTTGCAAGACTGGCCAGATGATGACAAGGAGGTCTTGACGCACGTTGGTGGTGCAATGCCGACCGGGGGAGGAGACGGCAGCATCGACCCCCAAGACGGTTGAAGAAGGCGGCCGATGCTGGGGCCGGGTCATCCCGTGGGCTGGCTGCGGCAAGCCGGACGCACGGGAAGGATGCGGTGTCGCTGAAGCCGGCGGCGAAATGAACGGTGGAAGCGTCGCTCGTACATGGCAAGACCGCCGTCAAGACAAGTAGACCGACTATTGCCTCCATCTACTACTATTGCTCCACCCATCGGCTGCTATCCAACATGCATCTAGGGTGTTAAGTTAATAAAAACGGAGTGACACCTTAAGCAAAATGACGTGATGTAGACAAAGTAAATCCAAGCAATATGAATAAACCCCATTGTTTTATCCTTAATGGCAACAATAATAATACATGTTTGTTCCCTTTTTGTCACTTGGATCGAGCACCGCAAGATTGAACTCATCACAAAGCACCTCCTCCATTCTAAGATAAACCAATCTAGTTGGCCAAACCAAACGGATGGATCGGATAGAAATACAAAGCTATAACAGTCATGCATCAATAAGTTCAGAGAAGACTCAAATATTTCTCATGAATATTCAGTCCATAAACCCACAACTCATCGGATCCCAACAAACATGCTGCAAAAGAAGATTACACCGGATAGAACTCCAAAAAGATCGAGGAGAACATGGTATTGAAGATCAAAGAGAGAGAAGAAGCCATCTAACTACTAACTATGGACCCGTATGTATGTGGTAAACTACTCATGCATTATCAGATGAGCAGCAAGGTTGATGTATAAGCCCTCCATGATCGATTCCTCCTCTGGCGGAGTATCGAAAAAGGCCTCCAGATGGGATCGCGGAAGAACAAAAGCTCGCGGCGGCGGAAAAAGTGTTTTGGGTGGCTCTCTGGTATAGTGGGAATATTTGAGAATTTATATAGGCAAAATTAGGTCAAGAGATGCCACGAGCGGCCCACAAACCCGGGGGTGCGCCTAACGAGATTTTCGCTCCCTCGTGGCTCTTCTTGTCTTCTCCTGGACCTTCTAGGGTCTCTCTTGTCCATAAAAAATCGCCAAAAAGTTTCATAGCGTCTGGACTCCGTTTGGTACTAATTTCCTGAAAAGCCAAAAACAAGCAAAAACATCAATTTGCACTGGCACTAGGTTAATAGGTTAGTACCAAGAATAGTATATAATTGCATGTAAAACATCCAAGATTGATAATATAATAACATAGAACAATAAAAATAGAGAAAAGTATGTTTTTGGTCCCTTAAGTTCCCACAAAGTATAGACATGGTCCCTCAAGGTTTTTTTGGTATACATTTGGTCCCTCAAGTTTTAAAACCGGATAAGTTTGGTCCTAAACCAGATTTTGAGCACGTTGACCGGTTTTAACCGCCACAAACCGCCTGATGAACAGTAAATTCGAAAAAAAATATAAAAACCTTCAAAACAATCTGAAATTTTTGGGGTCGAATATGCTTACATGCGCAAGATGCGAACAAAATTTAGTGCCCTTTTGGCACTCGAGGAGCTCATGGCAAAAAAACAAAAATATTTACCTGATGAATAGTAAATTCGAAAAAATAAAAAAAATGTGAATTTTTTTAGCTGCTCGAGTGTCGAAAGAGCACGAAAAGTTGGTTGCACCTTGCGTAAGTAAGCATACTAGATCTCAAAAAAGTTTAGATTTTTTGAAGTTTTTTTTTCAAATTTACTGTTCATCGGGTGGTTTTGTGGCGGTCAAACCCGGTCAATGTGCTCAAAATCTGGTTTAGGACCAAACTTATCCGGTTTTGAGACTTGAAGCATCAAATGTATACCAGAAAATCTTAAGGGACCAAGTCTATACTTTTTGAGAACTTGAGGGACTAAAAACATACTTCTCTCTAAAAAAAATATAGATAAGTTGGAGATGTATCAAGCACCCCCAATCTTAATTCCTGCCCGTTCTCGAGTAGGTAAATGATAAAAATAGAATTTTTGATGTATGATGCTACCTAACATGTTCATCATGTAATCTTTCTTTTATGGTATGAATATTAAGATTCGAAATATTCAAAACAATAGTCTATAATTTGATATAAATACATCAATACTCAGGAATACTAACAAACAATCATGTGTTTCAAAATAAAAATGTTAAAGAACGTTATCCCTACAAAATGATATAGCCTTGCCATGCTCCATCTTCTTAACACAAAGTATTTATCATGCACAACCCCGATGACAAGCCGAGCAATTGCTTCACACTTTTTAACGCGCTTCAGTTTTTTCAACCCCCACGCAATACATGAGCGCAAGTCATGGATATAGCACTATGGGTGGAAATAGAATGTGATGGTAGAGATTAATAAGAGGAAGTCAAAAAGGAAGATAGTCTCACATCGACGCGGCTAATCAACAGGCTATGGAGACGCCCATCAATTGATGTCAATGCGAGGAGTAGGGATTGACATGCAACGGATGCACTAAGAGGTATAAGTGTATGAAACCTCAAACCTCAAACTAAGTGGATGTGCATCCAACTTGCTTGCTCATGAAGACCTCGGGCATTTGAGTAAGCCCATTATCGAAATATACAAGCCAAATTCTATAATGAAAAAATCCCACTAGTATATGAAAGTGACAACATAGGAGACTCTGTATATGAAGAACATGGTGCTACTTTAAAACACAAGTGTGGAAAAGGATACTGACATTGCCCCTTCTCTCTTTTTCTCTCTTTTTTGTTGGGTTCTTTTTGGCCTTTTATTATTATTTTCTCACTGGGACAATGCTCTAATAATGATGATCATCACACTTCTATTTACTTACAAGTCAATATTACAACTCGATACTAGAAAAAAATATGACTCTATATGAATTCCTATGGTAGTGTACTAGGATGTGCAATGATCTAGTGTAACATGTATAAAAATGATGAATAGTGGCCGAGCCACAAATACTATGTCAACTATATGATCATGCAAAGCAATATGACAATGATGGTGTGTGTCATAATAATGCAATGGTGGAAGTTACATGGCAATATATCTCGGAATGGCTATGAAAATGCCATAATAGGTAGGTACGGTGGCTGTTTTGAGGAAGATATAAGGAGGCTTATGTGTGATAGAGTGTATCATATCCCGGGATTTGGATGCACAGTGTTGAGCATCATGGAATTGTCGATGAAGAAGGGTTGATGATGACGACGGTGACGAATCCCCCTCCAGAGCCCCGAACGGACTTCAGAACAGCCCTCCTGATAAAGAACGAGAGGTGGTGGTGACTCTGTATCGTAAAATGAGATGAAACTTCTTTTTTTATTTTTTTCACGGGAAGACGGAATAGATACGTCAAAGACGTATCAAAGTGCGGCATGGGGATGAAGTGGGGCGAGGGGGCGTGGGGCCTTCAAGGGGGAGTGGTTGGATCAATTCATGTGATAGCACTGGGGATCCCTATTTGTTGGTTTGCACGCAGTGACTGGGGATTGGAAGGAAACTTTCCTTCCTCGGAACGCGGAAGGGGGACAGAAAGTTCTCTTTTTTGCCAGACGCTCAAGAGCGCTACCAGACCACCGGCCACCCCTTAGACGCGTCCTAGTACAAATTACAAACCTAAGAACACCCTCCACTGCACTATATTGTAAATGGGCCGGCTTACATAGATATTTTTTTGACAATTTTTTCGGCATCGTTTTTGCAAGTTCATGGTTTTCATTTCTATTTCCTTTTTATTTCTTTTTTCGGTTCATGTTTCTTTTTTTCTTTTCTATCAAATTATGAACTTTTTTTGAAATCCATCAACCTTTTCCAAATTTGCTTTTCTTTTTCCAAATTTCAGTGAACCTTTTTTCAAATCCATGAACTTTTCTCAAAATCATGAAATTATTTCCAACTTTCGTGAACTATCCTCAAATTACTAAGTTTTTATCAAATCTTTATGAACTTGTTTTTCAAATTCGTGTACTTTTTCATTTCTGTTATTTTTTCAAATTACAAACCTTCCAAGACCCGAGTTTTTTCAAATCTTTTAACATTATTTCAAAATTGAAAACTTTTTCAAATCTATGAAGTTTTTTTCTCCAAAATTTATGAACTTCTTTTCAGTATCGACTATCTTTTTATAAATCCAGGATTTTTTCAAAATCATGAATTTTATTTTAAAAATATGAGTTTTTAATTATGCGAACTTTCTCAAACTCGTGAGTTCTTTTTTTTGTTTAAACAAATCCATTTTCCTATCATTTTTACAAAAATCTATGGCTGACCGGTCAACTATCAGTCGGCTGACCGTTTTCTGACCACCCAAATGCACCTTTGCGAAAGCTCCCACAGCGTGGGCCAGCCCATGGCTGTTGGCTAGTGGGCGCCGAAACTCCTAGCCGACCAAGATACACCTATTAGGAGCTCTCCCGTATAGGCGAGTGCTATGTGACGCTTATAGCGAGACCTAGCGTGCTCTCGTGTCAGACTTCTCCCTAAATGAACTAGCCCATGCGCGCAGGAGGCCATGGTTTTCGTTTCTTTTTTATGTTTTTATTTTTTTATACTTCCAAATATTCTATATGTATATATATATATATATGCATATATTACAAAAAACTATTTAAACTATAACATTTGATAAAAATGTCAACAAAGCATTTAAAAAATGTGAAATGTGTATAAAGAAAATATTTCTCCAGTATAAGGAAAAATGTATACAAAAAATGAACAATCTGTGTGAAAAAAGTTGAACATGTATTTAAAAAACGTTAATCAAGCATTGAAAAAACCAAATATTTGAAAAATGTCAATCAAGCATTTGAAAAATGTTAAATGTGTATAGAAAAAATATTGACCATTTATTCAACAAGTGTAAATCTTCAATTTGAAAAATATTAACCGAACATTTGAAAATGTTAAAATGTGTATAGAAAACATGTTCACAATCTTTCAAAAAAATATTAATCTTGTATTTGAAAAGTCTTAATCAAGCATTTGAAAAATGTTTAAAATATGCATAGAAAAAATGTGGACCATGTACAAAAATGTTAACCAAGCATTTGAATTTTTTTTAAATGTGCATAAAGAAAAAATTTCTCATGCCTACGAAAAAGTGTATACAAAAAAATTATATAACGTGTGTGAATAAAGTTGATCATGTATTTTAAAAATATTAATCAAACATTTGAAAAAAAATGTTAAACAAGTTTTTGAAAAATGGTAATCAAGTATTTGAAAAATGTTAAATGTGTATAGAAAAAATACTGACCATGTATGAAAAGAATGTTAATACTGTATTTGAAAAATGTAATCACACATTTGAACAGGTTAAAATGTGAATAGAAAAAATCTTGAGCATGTATACAAAAAATGTTAGTCAAGCCTTTGAAAAATATTAAAGTTTTGTATAGAAAAAATATTTACCATATATTAAGAAAATGTTAAACTTGTATTTGAAAAATGTTAAACATCTAATTAAAAAATATTCTTAACGTATATGAAAAATGTAGATTGAAAACAAAAAGAAAAAAGGAAAACATAAAAACAATGAAAAGAAAAAGAAGAAACAAAAGAAATCAAGGTGACTAGAACAAAAAAGAAAACCTAATAAACAAGTGCAAAAAGAATGAAAAATAGAAAAATAAACAAAATGAAACCAAAATAGGAAAAGGCAAAACCATTAAAAAGGAATGAAAGAAAAAAAACATGTGAAACCTGAGAAGGGAAAAATGAACTAAGAAATCATGGGAAAAAGGAAAGAAAATAAAAATGAAAAAATACAGAGAAAGCCAATGGAAAACAAAAAAATCATAGAAATCCTTGTGAAACAAAGTATCCTGGAAAAGAAATAAAATAGATGAAAACTGGACAGGAACCAAAGAACGACACACGGCCGATCGAGCGAAAAAGAAGGGCGAGCAAAAAAGCAAGATGGCCCAGAAAAGGAGAAAAAACCTTCAGGGAGACGATATAAGCGAGATATAGCTCTCGCGCCTGTATATGGCCTCTTTCTAGGGACAGCAACTAACTTAGAGCTACCCCTAAAGGGAGCCCCTCAAGGGTCATTTTTGGTGGGCTGAGAGTGCGCCACTGTCGTGGTCTTAGCCGTCGCCACATGTCGTGAGCCGGGCGTTGCCTTAGATATTTTTTTTATGTACACGATTTTGGGTTTTAGATGGGTTTTCGGCCTTTAGGTTTTTTCCGGGATTTTCCTAGGTTTTTTGATATCAATCTTTATGTTTTTTTCTTTCGCGAGAGGCACGGATTTGCTTCTCGTTGAGACACAGGTTTGCTTTCGTGAGAGGCATAGTTGTGCCTCTCGGAAAGCGCAAAAAAACGCATATTGTTTTCTTCCGCGAGAGGCACAATTTTACTTCTCATGAAGGCACAAGTTTGCTTTCATGAGACGCACAACTGTGCCTTACAAAAAGAAAAATATATATGATTTTTTATCCGCGAGAGGCACATTGCTTTGCATGGAGGCACATATTTGTTTCCGCAAAAGGCACGTCTGTGCCTCTTGGAAAGTGAAAAAAGTGGAAAAAAATTATCGTGCTTCTGGTTTTTTCATGAATTTTTTTTGTTGAAATCTATTAACATGGTATCTAGTTTTTAAGATCTCGACACAAGGAATCCAACAATGAAAACGATTCGTGATTTAAACTCGCGATCTTAGAGATAAAACACTTTGAATAAACGAATCTACGAAAATGAGAAAACTTCCAATTGTGATAAGTGACGCATACGCAGTGCCTCCACATGCAGTCCTCCCAGGTTAAGAAGGTGAGAGTGACCTTTTCAAAGTGTACCCCTTAATCAATGATTTTCGCTCTTTAAAGTGATGGTTTACTATGCAAACCCAGGATGGAAGCCTACATTGCTAAGAGCTAGATGTTATCAGGCATGTGACCCACTCAAAAAATCTGGCCCTGCTAGCTAATCTACTGGTAGGAAATTATGCAGTCAATTTTTTGGACTTCAATATAAGTCTGACATCCAATATTCAGGGTTAAAAATCCAACGCAATCAGGTACATCAGATCTTGATCGAATGCATAGCAATTAATCGATGCAGCATGGCTATTTTTCTGTTGATTTTTACGTTACATTGCAATTTTCCTGTCAAACATGTATAAACATTTTTCTGTTTTCGCATGGCAATTTTATCTATTAAATATGGTAATCGGATTTTTAGCGCTAAAAATTTGACGCGGGATTTTTATCGTTTATGTTCTTTATGCGAAAACAGTCACATATTTAGTTATGTAGATTTTAAAGCAGCTCTATCGTTTTTTGTTTACTTAACCAACTTTTCTTTGCTTTTGTAGCTATTTTTTGACAATTGCTCATGAATAATGCGGCAACCACAAACAGTGTTTTAAGAGGTTTCAGGAATACTTTCTGGCCTATGCATCGATAATGTGGCCGCCTTCGTGCGGCTCAAGAGCCGATGGGCGTCTCCTTCATCATGGCCTCCTTCATCGTGGCCTCACCGACTCTGACAATGGGAGGAGTGCAACTGGGCTAGGGACAAGGAGGAGGAGCGCCTACGTTGCCCGAGATGATGGAAAGGACAAAAGGAGAAAAAATATCACTGGAACCCCACCGGAATTCGGCGGCGGGAGGTTGGCGGTGGCTGATGGACATAAGGAGGGCGGCATCGGAATGGATGCAGCCGAGCTGGACAGATCGGTGGGCGAGAAGGAAGGCAAAAATGTTTTGCTCCATAGGTGGGTGAATGAGTATTTTACTCCTCGAGACGGCCGTGGAGTAAAAGATTTCCTCCTCTAACCGTTATAAAGGATCGATTACAAGAGAAAAGTGAAATTTTAGTTCTCTAAACCTTTTTAAGGGATCAGTTAGAGTTGCTCTAAGTCGGTTAGCGCAACAACACTCGCGGTGCTTCCGCGGTTCACAGCCAAAATAGAATATACTTTTCCTAGCTGGTTGCTCTCCGGTTTCTTTCATTTTTTGATTCGTTCGTTGCTCCTTCCTTTGCTTAGCAATTTTTTGTGCTCGCTCCTATGCTATGGCTGGCTCTGGAAAAAGGCCTGGCTATGTTCTAGATTTGAAAATGTTTGTGAAATCAAAAGTATATTTGCAGATTTTGTATTAAAAAATCACAATTTTAAAAATGTTCATGTATTCATGTTTTAACAAAATTTGGAAAAAATTACGAAAATTTTGAAATATTCACAAATATAAAAAATCATGGATTTGATTTTTTTGTTAATTTAATTTTTTTGATGATTTTTAAAAATATTACTGAATTTGGTAGAAGGTTTGCAAATTAAAAAAAATCGTGAACTCAAAAAAGGTCATGAATTTTAAAATTGTTTGTGGATTTTAAAATTTCATGAATTCAAAAAAATCACAAATTTTAAAAATGCTCGTGAATTTGGAAAAGGCTGACCCATGGAGAAGGACTGAATGGTTTGGGGGGGGGGGGGGAGGGGGGTGCGCGTGTTGCACACTTCTTTTCAAGAATGAAATCACTGTTTTGACCGTTATTGCAACATCTAGCACGATTTGACCCATCTGTATTTTATTCTTTTGGATTTGACCTTTGTGCCTAGTAATCTTCATTTTTTACTCTTGAAGATTTGGTACCTCCTAGTTGGTTGCATAGTTGAGATTTCCCATATGTTGCTTTTCCTCAAGTAAAATTTGCCATGGTTCAGATCACCTCAAGATCCATCACGAGTGATTATGTGAGTTCTAAGTGAACTTATCTCAAGGAGACGAATGTGGTGTCGAAGTTACTTCGGAGCTAAGTGCTCAAACATCTCCTACGAAGACATTCAGTCAACATGAGTGATGTGCTCCTCATGCTTCTCTTATACACCTAAGAAAGGCTATCATTTCTCTAGGTGTTAGTAGGAAGTTCTTGCCTAGTCAAGGGTTTGTTCTCGCTGCTCAGTTGCTTGGAGCAACAAGTTGACAAATCCTTCATTAAGAGCATCTTGCTTCCCAAGTTTTTGGCGCATCGACGACCACAAGACGTTTGTGAGGTGAGCAAGAGCTCGACAACATTGCCTCACACGAGGCAGTCGTGTGTCGAGGTGTCTATGGCGTCAAACCCTAGTTAGCATAGGCGACACGTGGTAGCTATTGTTGAACACGACGCAAGCCAAAAGCGAGCAGAGGATATATGGCGCCGCCTTCATCGGCGGGTTGTCAGCGCCTCCCTTTTGGATGTGTCTGTAATACTCTGTTTCTCCAGGGTTGTAACAAAATAGACAATTTTGTCCATCATGTATAATGCGGATTAGAGATACTGCAGGGTTGTTGTTGCAAAAAGAATAAGAAAACTCTCTGATCAACATGACCTTGGATGAAGCCATAGAGCAGCCAAAGTTAATTGTCATTATCGGTACCCCATTGCAACCACAAGTGTGGATATTAAGTATAGTTACTAGCTGGACTGCAGCAACATCCGCAGAATTGTAGAATAAAAAAGTCTGTCAACACTGCCGTTTCTCTAGCTAGCTAGGCTGCTTCCTCTGGATTTTCTAGGTGGCTGCTACTGGCTGCGTAATTAAGCTACAAAAATTTTGACCTCAAAGGCTAAACTATTAACAATGAATCTCCTCACAGCCACCTTCATCCCTGCACATGGGTGGCTATGCTACTGGCATTACCACGAGATCCATCTGTACCGGTCGGTGTTATGAAAATGTTTTGAATTATACGCTCACTGTCTCAAAACATGTCAGACAGAGGGGGGATTAACTACTCCCTTCATTCTTAAATATAAGTCTTTATAGTGATTTCACTATAGACTATATACGGAGCAAAATGAATGAATCTATAATCTAAAATGCTACATACATCCGTATGTGGTTTATAATGAAATTTCTCTAAAGACTTATACTTAGGAACGGAGGGAGTATTATATTGGTTCCAGGAATTGTTACTCTCAAGTGACCATCTATGAATTCTGGGTCGAAATGTTCAGAGGTCATGAAGTAAGATCTTGCCTTTTTCTCCATGCGAGGGAAATGTTGACAACCTTGATGCATTGTTGTAAAACACCCATAAAAAAGTACAATCATCTTCATTGTTTTTTATTTTTGAGCCACTGACCGTAGAATAGTTCTACGGTATATTTTCATTAAATATGGGATATTTACATGGTGGGAAGAAAGGAAGAAAAAGAAATAAAATACAAGTAAAGAAAATATTGCGAGGAAAAAATACAAGTAATTTATCCTGGCTCTGCGGGACTTTTTCCTCGGCCCCCGCATCGTCCAAGTGGGCGACTCGGGCGGCGTCTCGATCCAATATTCCCGGAAGCCCTCGCTCCGTGCGCCGCCCCCTCGCCGCTGCCGGCTGGCGCCGCCGGGCTTGCCCGCACAGCCAACGGCGGCGGCGGGGCTCCGCTTGTTCTGATCGGGTGGCGTGGCGTTCTGATGGCAACTACGTGAGGCAGTGGACGCGTTGAAGCAACGGCGCGGCGGCCTCTGAGCACCGAGAGTGCGGCTCCCCCTCCTCTGATCACGTCGGCGTCGCCATGCTGCGGCCGCACCAAGCGGAGGAAGGAAAGGAGCAACTGTCGGCATGACCCCAATCTAGCGAGTCTGCTACACATGCAGTGGTGGTCATCCGTCAGATGCAGCGGCTATCGCCCTTGCAGCCAGCGGGAAAGCCACGGGTGTGAAAAGGCTACATGCAGTCCTATACTCATGTGTTCTGCTGGGCTGCGGGCGACTGCGGCAAGTACTCTTCGGCAGCCATCTGCTAGGTGGTGTCAATCACGGTTGTGGCTGGTTGGCACAGCCTCCGTGGCTACGGTATCAGTATGTGTTGCCGTCATTGAAGAAGAAGATGATAGGCTAGTGGCCGTGTGTAGTGGTGTCGTCTAATACAGATCACCCATCAGCTGCCACTTGTGAGGATGGCGCGGCACCGTCGAAGCGTCCCAAATTCGAGATTTTGGCGTGCCAGTGGAAATCCTACATCATCTTATTTCGTCGTGTGTGTGCGAAGATGGGCTAGCGATGCTGCTGTCGGGATCGAGGCAAGTGGAGGTGACAACATGATGACTTTGACAAAGTGGTGCTTCTCGAGCACCCGGTTTCGAGTTTCAAGATGAAAGCCCTAGGTTTGACCATCCTTGGTTATACCTAGCAATGGCGGCATTTTTATGCCGTTACCTTGTTGATGGTATTGCTTGGAATTTGCTAGAACATGAACTTCAGGGTGAAAACCCACGATCTGGCCTTCGGAGCTTGGATCAGGCAATGGCGGCGCTTGCATGTCATTTCCTTCTTGAAGGCATTGCTTTTGAAGAATCCTTCTTGTAGTCTTCTGTTGTCAAGAAATAGTTAGTGCCGATGGTCGTTGCCGTTTGATCGTCTTTTCCTTTTTCTTTCTTTTTCTTTCTTCGCCAAGGCATAGCTTCGGTTCTATATGATTTCGCTTTTTATCGGTATTTTTTTGAGTGTGTTAGTGTTGGTTGTGTGCATCCTAAACCTGGCCATGGGCAGCCCGGCCCGGTCGGCCCGACCCGGCCCGACACAAAAAAGCCCGACCCGGCCTGGCCCGACGCTGCACCCGGGCCGGGCTCGGGCCTAGATTTTGAGCCTGAGGCCGGGCCGGGCTCGGGCTTGGGCCCGCTGTTTTCGTGATTTATTGAAGGGGCCCGGCCCGTGGCCCGAGGCCTGACGGGTTTTAACACTTTCTGGCCGGGCTTGGGCTCAAAAATCAGGCCCGAAGGCCAGGCCGGGCCGGGCTCGGGCCTAGGTTTTCTGTCACGGGCTTCAGTAGGCCCGGCCCAGCAGATGGCCAGGTATAGTGCATCCTAACTATGCAGAGGGCGGATGTTCGCTTATTGTGTTTGTATCCGCTTGATGCTTCATTGTGAATCAATAAAACATCCTTCATCGAGAAAAAAGGTAATTTATCCTACTCTTGTTCTAGGGATCATTATCCAACTAGTTGTTTTCTATAAGTGACTTTATTTCAATCTCGCGTGCGATAGTATAGCTTATCATGCCTGCTGGATTCGACTTCACCTAATTATTTGTTTGAGACAACTTACTTTGAGGCCGTGTTCGGCAGCCCTCCGCTCCGCGGCTTTGCTTCTCGAGTGGCCGGAGCGGAGCGGCATGCAGTGCATTTTTCTGAAGTTGCAAAACTGGCGCTCCGTCCGCTCCCGTATTACACGGAGCTGGAGAGCTAACGAACATGGCCTGAATGTGCCATTTTTACATATTTCCTTTTTCATTATTTTTGGAATTTTGCCAAGAGCTTTAGCATCCAGGAACCGAACGAATAACGCAACCTCTTGCCATAAACACATTAGTAACATCTGTAGGGGATTTGCTTGCTTGGTTCTGCCATGTTACTTCCAATTTTTATAATACAGCTTTCTGTTTGTTGTGCCATATTAAATTATTATGGTATATCGAGTGCTGCATCAGATTAAGAAAGCAAAAGTGGTACCAAAACAAGTCAGGTGACTAAGACTCTGAAGTGATCTTCCAGGAACCATCCCACCGCCACCGGCACAGACAGGACAATCAAGATTAATGATGGACAGATCGTTCTTCTCCTTGATCGATAAAGAGTGATCAATTTGCACACTTGGAACAACGCAGCTACACATGCATGCAGATACCGGATCCACCAGCATTCGTCTTTGTTTTCTCCCATTATTAGCCCCATGATTGAGTTTAATTAAGTCACACAAATCCAGAGCATCTGGGCTAGTATAATTATGTTTAGAGAGTTCCTTTTTGGTTTTGCTAAACCTCAATTGAATGGAATTTTTTTAACTCTTTTACTTCGCTGTCGATGCTGAGAACTATCGGTCTCACATTATTTTTTCCTTCAACAGAGGCAGAAGATTTGATCTTTGATTAATTAAGTCACACAAACCCATAGCATCTGTGCTAGTATAATTTTGTTCAGAGAGTTTGTTTTAGGTTTTGCTAAATCTCAATTGAATGGATTTTTACAATTTTACTTTTCAGCTGATGCTGAGAACTATCTATCTCAAAAAAAATTCTTAAACGGAAGCAAAAAATTTGTCCACTTAATTAACTAAAAACCAATACAAACAGAGCATGTGTAGACAACTCACAAAGCATGAATGCATGATTAACCTGACAAATATTCCCAATGCGCACCAATAACAAAGCCTCACAGCTCTACATCGTAAAGGAACCTCCCAACAAGAACACCTCGACTGAAGACAACGAACATTACCAAATCCATAGTGATAAGCCAAACCACAAGGATAGTCCAAGAGACCAGGGTCATCCATTAGGCAGTCATGGAGGGCACGTCCCCCTTCTTGAATTTGCCCCTGGTCGCCTTCCTCGCCAGGAGGCAAGCAATCGACTTGCCAGATTTAGAGTTAGCCGCCTCCAGGTCGGCGATCAAGTCGCAAAGCTATTTCTCAATTAGCTGTCAATGCACCTGCCTCAACAATGTCGCCATCCACAGACACCACCTGCCCAATGGTCACTGACGAGTTAGTGACAGTAGCATCCAAACCTCCAAGACATAGTGGTTGGTTGTGCTCCAACGATGGTAGTAAGGGTGTTGCGGCCACCATTAAGGCCCCTAGCGAGCCCATCTCCTTTAGAAACACCATCGATACAGGTATAGGGGCGCCCTACATAGCTCCTGAAGTCGGTAGAGAAGTATGTTTTTTTCGCTCAACTAAGATGTAAACAAACACTTCTATGATTTTTTTTAACTACATTAAGAAAATATTACAACACTGGTATTATTCTCTCAATATGTATGAAGAAATTAATAAACTCAATCAAAATTATGGTTCCTCAATGGGCACAGTCGTAACCAAGCTTTTTTTGGTTATTGTTTGGAGACATTTATTAGTACTCCAATCTCATGGAAATGACACGGTGACAAGGTGGTTTTCTTTGGTTGTGTGCACTTTTTATACAGGGCAAGAAAATCAATACGATAAGTCATTAGCAAAAAAAAATCAATACGATAAGTGTGCTATCTTACAAAAATATATCCTCAAGGCTCTTTCTAGAGCACGAGTTAAATGTTTTTAGGTTCAGTTTTAGTTTCCCACGGAACCAAACTGTTCCTAAAAAATAATTATTGGTTGCTTGTCATTGTGCTAAGTTTGTCATGAAAATTAACAAATTTTGAAAGGAAGAAAAATGCAAGAAGCAATCGATCTGGTCCCAGCAATCCAAATAATCTAATCCTGGCACTGTTTGAGTGTATCACCAGAAGTTCTTGACGACTACTCTATCGTCCGCAAGGAAACAATAAAAATGCATTAAGGTGATGCGGCTACAACTAGAGCCACAATCTCAAATAGCTAAAATATTTCTCATGCAATTCTGAGATGGCCAGATGGCTTCTCTTGATTTCTGTGGTCCACTGGTCCTTGAAAGTGAAATGGTTTAGTTGATTAGTCACTTGATTCCATGACGAGTTTTTTTTAGAAAGCTGATGGCCATGATCTCTGGTACAACTGTAGAAGAAAAAACAGCGAATAATTCTGCCAACAATTCAAACGTTAGCTCGCTTTCCATGCTGCAAGCGATCATGGATTTTCTTTTACATTTACCTTTTGTTCCTTTTTCTAATGTTCATTTGCATTAGTGAAGTGCGATGAATTATGCCATTTCACAAGGTTTATGATACTTATTACAAGGGCATATATTTTTGCAACCAAGTTGCCATTAGTGGCCACTGTAAGGCCAAGGGGGCCTTGGAGGTGATAGAGTCAGTCAGATGTTTGATAACTTTCAGAAGCATCGGAGACAAGTGGGGGCGGCAACCCTGAAGGATTTCATTTTTGATACTGCTCTTGAGGTGTCGAGTCGTGACTTTCAGGATGAAAACCTAAGGTCCGACCTTCATTGATAATTGCCTTGCTGAAGGTATTGTTTTAAGAGTTGGAACTTTCTTCAGAGTGAAAACCTAAGATCTTGGATCAGACGACGAGGGCGTTTGTGCACTGTTTCCTTCTTGAAGACGTCGCTTTTGAAGATCTTTTGTGTTTTCCGAGTGGTGGTTTGTGTGCTGCTGCTTAGAGAAGTTGATCATTGTGGCGAGGTATTTGTTTTTTTTTTCAGGCTATGTGCATCCTAAATGTCTTTGAGACGTCTTATTAGTGCATAGATGGTGTAATTAGTATCTTTGCGATATTAATATTTTTTTTCAAAAAGAAGTGGCCACTGTAAACCAGTAGGAATACCACTAAATTAAACAGGAGTCATTAACTAGACTTGTTCTTCCAACCCTTCACCTTTCTTTTTATACTATATCATATCCTTTCCACATAACTGCTTTAAAAAGACTATTACTGAGAGATTAGGGTACATAAGACGGTATTAAAATTTGTTGATTGATTCCAGTGCTAGCCTGTGTCGGTAGGATTGATCCACCAAACCCAAGATTTTGTGCTCACAAAGCTAAATCTTTCTTCTACTTAATTAACAACTAACATAAGACCAAACTACATGAGATGGAAAGGAAAATATGTATCGCGGGGCATGAGCTGTCCCCCCTGCACATGGGGCTGCATTGACATTTGCATATAGTTTTTCTCAGAATTCAGGATCCATGTGCCGGGCTGTCATGACGACTCATGCCGTTAGCTGATTGCCGTTGCCGCTCCCTGTTTTCGTTGTAGATACAAAGGAAATATTGGTAGTGGAGAGGAACATCCTTCTGGTTTTTCTGTGGAGTAAGATGCACACGGTTATCTTTTTTTTTTGAAAATGAAGGTATACCCCGGCCTCTGCATCATAAGGATGCATGCAGCCATCTTATTAAAAGTTCGCAAAGTAACACAAAGTTGTCAAAGTATTACAGCTTGCAAGTGGAGCGAAAAGAAAACCGAAACAAAGTTCATGCCGACAAACATAACCGGAATGGCAAAAAAAAAAGGATAAGCTCCCTAGACTCCTATCCTGTTATGCGACCGCCATTCGAACCGGTTGAATAAAGCTTGTGCTACCATCTCCCAATGGATGCACCCAGTAACCAACTGCTCCCTGGATTCCATAGGAGTGAGTAAGGATCACGCACGGATCCAAGCAGTAGCTTTGAAGATGACCTGCAAGAAAGATAAATTATTTTGCATGTTAAATATCAAATCATTCCTGCAATTCCATATAGCCCACAAAAGCGCACATATTCCGATCCGAATACGGGCCGCCGTAGTATGTTCAACCCCAGTTAACCACGTTCCAAACAATGTTGTAATGTCAACTGGAGAAATCCTTACTAAACAACAAATCAAACTTCACATATGGATATTTAACAAATGTGCAAAATCCTTCAAAAAGATTGTAATACTTCTGAATAAAAAATTCTTTAGTAAAAAATAATACTCCTAGAAGAAAAGGTTCAAAGCAAGAGAAATTATTTCTAGAAAAAAGATTGATTGGCAATGCAGAGGAACAACTTTCTATTTTCTTTCATGGAGTAAGACGCACACGGTTATCATTTATTATAGTTTATGTATCCATTGAACCACATATTTGTGGCATTGGGACAATTAGGGTTAGATTTAATTTCAAAACAGATTTACTCTTCTATTGTAAAACTCAAAGCCTCTTTGATTTGTAAGATCTTCGTAATGCATAAGTATAGAAGTAACATAGATTCATCATGTCATGCTTTGAAAATCCTGCATGAAGTAATATTTGGTTGTACATAGAAAAAGGAATAATACCGAAGATCATTTGTCGTCACAACCCATGGTTGTGACGCGCCGAAAGACCGATTGATGTCGCAGCCATAGGTGCGGGCTGCGCCGCACCGAAAAACTTGACCTATTGGCATGGGCTGCACGGGACCGAAAGACCAATTGATGTCACAACCGTTGACGAGGGTTGCGCCACACCGAAAGACTAGTTGATCTATTAGTGTGGGTTATGCGGGACCGAAAGACCGATTGTTTTCGCAACCATTGACGCGGGCTGTGTCACACCAAAAGACTAGTTGACGTATTGGCGCGGGCTGCACGACGCCGAAAGACCGATTGATGTCGCAACCATTGGCACGGGCTGCGCCGCACCGAAAGACCAGTTGACGTCAGAACCATTGGTGTGGGTTGCGCGGCGCCGAAAGACCGATTGATGTCGCAACCATTGGTGTAGGTTGCGCCGCACCGAAAGACCCGTTAGCGTCACAAACCATTGGCTCGGGCTGCGCCACACTAAAATACCACTTATCGTCATAAACCATTGGAGCGGGTTGCACCGCACCGAAAGTTTGGTTACCGTCACAACCACCGGCGCGGACTGCACCGCCCCGAAACACCATATTATGAACGTTTTCATAATTTAGGAAACGGTCATAAATATAGAGACCGGATTATCAACATATTTTTAAATACTTTTAAATTGAATTTTTTAAACAAAAGTAGTACACTCTTGGAAGAAAAGGTTCAAAAAGCAGGAGGAAATGTCTGGATGGGGGTGGGGAGTAATAAGCGCCGTTAAGGGAAGCATGGGAGAGGGGGCGACGCGTGTTAACGTTGAAGAATGCTCCTCCCCGCGCCGTCGTTGTTTAATGCTATAAATAAAGCTAGTCAGAGAGACCGAGGAAGGCCCCAGCAGAAACGTCGCCTCTTCTCCACCGCCGGCCCACAAAATCCCAAGGCCTCTCCCTCCGTCCTCTCTCCTCGCTTCCCTTCTCCTTCTCCGACCGACCCACCTCCATGGCCCTGGACTCCGTCCCTTCCTACCCCAGCGACCTGGGATCCAGCGGCAGGGCGACCAGGACCCAGCAAAGAATCCGGTACGCTCCCGCGGTTTGCCCTGCTAATTTCTCGCGGCAGAAGGTCGACGCTTTGCGCTTCAGTTTCTTGATTTCCCTTCTCTGCTCTTGCCGTCGCTCTGCGTGGTGACGCCAGGAAGGAGGAGCGGACGTGGACGGCGGACACCTACGCGCCGTACGACGACGGGCACCAGTGGAGGAAGTACGGCGAGAAGAAGCTCTCCAACTCCAACTTCCCGAGGTCTGCTTCTTGGCCGATTCGCTCCATTCCCCCAAGCTCCATGTTTTTCCTATTCCCGTTCATGCATGTGTTGCCTGTGAGTGGTCAAGTAATTTCAAGTAGAACGGTTGGTTTCTAGGTGTTGGTAGATCTGCTGGTGAATTAGCAGGGACTGAAATTGGGCGAATTTACTGAGGGCGTGTGTTGATCTGGAACATTTGGGGGGGCCTGGACCTTCTACTCCTTTTTCTAACAGGAAGAATTCCTAGCTCGCAATATCAAGAAAATTAGCCAATATATATGCATGCAAGATCATCTTTTTAGTCTACTATAGGTGGAGAACATGTCTCTCAGATATAATACATGTTTATTAACTAGTAATCTTTAGTTTCTATAACATTATACATACAAATAGAAACATTTCTTTGTATGCAGGTTGTGAATGGGCCAGATATCAAAATCAAAACAATTAAACTTACTTTTTTGGAATAATAAAACTTCATCAGTACCACAAATCACATCACCGCTTACCGCACCCAGAGTTTGTGTATTAGCAGGCGGTCTGGTCAATGTATTTGATTCTTTGCAGCAAACTCTGTTGTGGACATAACATATTGCGTGGCTTTCCACTAGTTACTTCTTGGCGGAACTAGAATGCGACAAGTGTCGGCATAGCCCTTAATCAAGTGGAAAGTAAAGGCATGCTCGTCAAGACGTCAACTAAAAACTGTTTATGTAATCGGCGTAGGGACCTTCACAGCGGCTATCTCTTACGTAATTGACAACCCAGCAAGACAAATAAAAATCCAAAAAGTGCTGGCTCGCCATACGGATAAAAAAAATCGCAACTGGACCTCCTTTGTTGCCTGTCATTTGCAAGTCGTTTGAAATCTAATATATATCACTAGCAGGCTAGAAGTTTCCTCATTTGTTTTGCCCACTTGTCCTGATTCAAGTCTGCAACCTTTAGCATCATGCCGACGGTCTCAGCTAATACTTCTTTTACTTCCTTGGAGACTGGAGACTGGTTGGCCCGTGATGCGACCCAACATCGATCCTGTTAGTCCGTCAAGAGACTGGTCATAGATGTTAACGTTTCTTCTTTTAGAAAACAGTAGATAAAAGGTCCCTAAAAGCGTGTGGTACTATGGAACATTTTGGCCTAATTTTAATAGATTGAATGTTGATTGGGGGGAGGGGGGGGGGGTTGAAAATAAGCACACGATTTAACAATTGTGCTTCTTTATAGGAATGTTGTAAGTAATGTTACTCTGTGCATGTATGCTTAGTTGCTTACTTAAAGTACTCTAATGTGAAGAAGAATAAGGCAAGTTGGCAGAGGAAAGGTGTCAAAATTTACTTGTACTTTCCTCAAAAAGAAAATTACTTGCACTGTCATTAGATGGGACACCACCACAGAAGCCATGCCAAATGTATGCGCTCTCGAATGCACCTATTGTATGTCTATACTTCCCTAACTAGTCCTGGAAATGCATTTGCTCTTGAATGCAACTATTGTCTGCCTATATTTTGTCAAAGATTTCTTCTGTTTCCTTCGGGCTTGGAAACTCAAATCTGCGTTGTACAATTTGCAGGTTCTACTACAGATGTACCTACAAGACTGACCTGAAGTGCCCTGCGACAAAACAAGTCCAGCAGAAGGACATGAGCGACCCACCATTGTTCACGGTCACTTACTTCAACCATCACAGCTGCAACACCACCTCGAGGCCCATCGGCAGCGCCCCAGACACCACTGAGCAGTCGTCCTCGAGGAGGGCGGTGTCCATCTGCTTCGGGTCGCATGCCACCGGCGAGCAGCAGACATTCCTAACGTCGCCGGGCACACTGCAGTCACCAGCGAGCACAACCAACCAACAGAACGACAGAGGCGCTTACGGTCACCAGTTTCAGTGGACAGACACATCACCGTCGGCAGGCGATGCCCCAGTCAAGATGGAGACCGACAGTCTCGCCGGAACAGGCGCTTCGTCTGGCGCTGCTAGCGGCCATGCTCTGTCGAGGACACTGCTGCCGATCGGCCAGTCGAGATGCATCGAGTACTTTCAGTTCTTGTGATGGAAGTGTGCTGGGGAGCTTCTTGGTCCTTGTTGCACGTTGAGTCTGAGTAGCGTACGACTGCTGTTCTGAAGTTCTGAAGGATCCACATCGAGAGATTACTGCCGCTGCTGCCACCGCTGTTCTTTTGCTTCCTTTGCATTCAGATTCGAGCCAGATTTGTGTGCTTGGATGATGTAAAGAACTAGACTGAAGTTCATTTATTTATCCAGTAGTACATCACCTTGAAAAAGAAAAGGTAATGTTTCCCATTTGGAAGTAGTTTGGCTCGCCGTTTGGTCAATAATGAAGTACTGCAAGGTTTCAGATTCCCTGGATATGTCTGTTGGTTTATGCAACTTACTACCTCTGTACACTAATACTCCCTCCGTAAACTAATATAAGAGCGTTTAGAACACTACTTTAGTAATCTAAACATTCTTATATTAGTTTACAGGGGAGTACAAGATATTTTTGCAGTAACATCTTACATTAGTGTACAGAGGTAGTACTATATTACTCCCTCTGTTCACAATATATGTTTTGCATGTGGAAAGTTGTGGAAGCGTTTCTACTCTCCATGCAGGGAGAGCCGCATGTTATATATTGATATGTGTCGAGAGCTGTCTCGTGGCGTTACAGGGTACGATCGTAAGCTAACAATCGAGAGATACAATAGGGAGAAGAGATAGAAAGATAAGAGAGAATTAAAACAAACTCTATCTCTAACTACCTAAGATAAACATGGCACATATGGAACATAACCAACGTGACATGATGTTTAACACTTCCCCATAATCAAAACCGAACCAGGTTGAGATTACGCCGAAAATCTTCAAAGCTTCTAGTTGGTAGCGCCTTTGTAAACCCATCTGCAATTTGATCCTTGGATGAAATGAACCTGATCTCTAATTCTTTGTTGGCAACTCGTTCCTGACAAAATGAAAATCTATCTCGATGTGTTTGGTCCTGGCATGAAAAACTGGATTAGCAGACAAATAAGTTGCACCAAGATTATCACACCAAAGACAAGGTGTTGGAGTTCTTAATATTCCCAACTCTTTCAGTATTGCTTGGATCCAAATGACTTCAGCTGTAGCGTTTGCCAGGGCTTTGTATTCTGCTTCAGTGCTAGACCTGGAAATAATGGCTTGTTTCTTTGCACACCAAGAGACTAAGTTTGGGCCATGAAAAATTGCAAATCCCCCGGTGGACCTTCTATCATCCAAGCAGCTGAAGGAAATATGCCCTAGAGGCAATAATAAAGTTATTATTTATTTTCTTATATCATGATAAATGTTTATTATTCATGCTAGAATTGTATTAACCGGAAACATAATACATGTGTGAATATATAGACAAACAAAGTGTCACTAGTATGCCTCTACTTGACTAGCTCGTTAATCAAAGATGGTTATGTTTCCTAACCATGGACAAAGAGTTGTCATTTGATTAACGGGATCACATCATTAGTTGAATGATCTGATTGACATGACCCATTCCATTAGCTTAGCACCCGATCGTTTAGTATGTTGCTATTGCTTTCTTCATGACTTATACATGTTCCTATGACTATGAGATTATGCAACTCCCGTTTGCCGGAGGAACACTTTGTGTGCTACCAAACGTCACAACGTAACTGGGTGATTATAAAGGAGCTCTACAGATGTCTCCAAAGGTACATGTTGGGTTGGCGTATTTCGAGATTAGGATTTGTCACTCCGATTGTCGGAGAGGTATCTCTGGGCCCTCTCGGTAATGCACATCACTGAAGCCTTGCAAGCATTGCAACTAATGATTTAGTTGCGGGATGATGTATTACGGAACGAGTAAAGAGACTTGCCGGTAACGAGATTGAACTAGGTATTGGATAACGACGATCGAATCTCGGGCAAGTAACATACCGATGACAAAGGGAACAACGTATGTTGTTATGCAGTCTGACCGATAAAAGATCTTCGTAGAATATGTAGGAGCCAATATGAGCATCCAGGTTCCGCTATTGGTTATTGACCAGAGACGTGTCTCGGTCATGTCTACATTGTTCTCGAACCCGTAGGGTCCGCACGCTTAAGGTTACGATGACAGTTATATTATGAGTTTATGGATTTTGATATACCGAAGTTTGTTCGGAGTCCCGGATGTGATCACGGACATGACGAGGAGTCTCGAAATGGTTGAGACATAAAGATTGATATATTGGAAGCCTATGTTTGGATATCGGAAGTGTTCCGGATGAAATCGGGATTTTACCGGAGTACCGGGAGGTTACCGGAACCCCCCGGGAGGCATATGGGCCTTAGTGGGCCTTAGTGGGAGAGAGGAGAGGTGGCCAGAGATGGGCCGCGTGCCCCTCCCCCTTGGTCCGAATAGGACAAGGAGAGGGGGCCGGCCCCCCTTCCTCCTCTCTCTCTCCTCTTTTCCCCCTCCGCGAATCCTATTCCAACTAGGAAAGGGGGGGGAGTCCTACTCCCGGAGGGAGTAGGACTCCTCCTGGCGCGCCTCCTCTTGGCCGGCCACCCCCCTTTGAGCCTTTATATACGGAGGCAAGGGGCACCCCTAGAGACACAAGTTGATCCACGTGATCATATTCTTAGCCGTGTGCGGTGCCCCCTTCCATCATAGTCCTCGATAATATTGTAGCGGTGCTTAGGCGAAGCCCTGCGACAGTAGAACATCAAGATCGTCACCACGCCGTCGTGCTGATGAAACTCTTCCCCGACACTTTGCTGGATCGGAGTCCGGGGATCGTCATCGAGCTGAACGTGTGCTAGAACTCGGAGGTGCCGTAGTTTCGGTGCTTGATCGGTCGGGCCGTGAAGACGTACGACTACATCAACCAAGTTAACGCTTCCGTTGTCGATCTACAAGAGTACGTAGATCACACTCTCCCCCTCTCGTTGCTATGCATCACCATGATCTTGCGTGTGCGTAGGAAATTTTGAAATTACTACGAAACCCAACAGTGGCATCCGAGCCTAGGTTTTATGTGTTGATGTTATATGCATGAGTAGAACACAAGTGAGTTGTGGGCGATATAAGTCATACTGCTTACCAGCATGTCATACTTTGGTTCGGCGGTATTGTTGGATGAAGCGGCCCGGACCGGCATTACGCGTACGCTTACGCGAGACCGGTTCTCCCGACGTGCTTTGCACAAAGGTGGCTAGTGGGTGACAGTTTCTCCAACTTTAGTTGAACCGAGTGTGGCTACGCCCGGTCCTTGCGAAGGTTAAAACAGCACCAACTTGACAAACTATCATTGTGGTTTTGATGCGTAGGTAAGATTGGTTCTTGCTTAAGCCCGTAGCAGCCACGTAAAACTTGCAACAACAAAGTAGAGGACGTCTAACTTGTTTTTGCAGGGCATGTTGTGATGTGATATGGTCAAGACATGATGCTAAATTTTATTGTACGAGATGATCATGTTTTGTAACCGAGTTATCGGCAACTGGCAGGAGCCATATGGTTGTCGCTTTATTGTATGCAATGCAATCGCGCTGTAATGCTTTACTTTATCACTATGTGGTAGCAATAGTCGTGGAAGCATGAGATTGGCGAGACGACAACGATGCTACGATGGAGATCAAGGTGTCGCGCCGGTGACGATGGTGATCACGACGGTGCTTCGGAGATGGAGATCACAAGCACAAGATGATGATGGCCATATCATATCACTTATATTGATTGCATGTGATGTTTATCTTTTATGCATCTTATCTTGCTTTGATTGACGGTAGCATTATAAGATGATCTCTCACTAATTATCAAGAAGTGTTCTCCCTGAGTATTCACCGTTGCGAAAGTTCTTCGTGCTGAGACACCACGTGATGATCGGGTGTGATAGGCTCTACGTTCAAATACAACGGGTGCAAAACAGTTGCACACGCGGAATACTCAGGTTATACTTGACGAGCCAAGCATATACAGATATGGCCTCGGAACACGGAGACCGAAAGGTCGAGCGTGAATCATATAGTAGATATGATCAACATAGTGATGTTCACCAACGAAACTACTCCATCTCACGTGATGATCGGACATGGTTTAGTTGACTTGGATCATGTAATCACTTAGAGGATTAGAGGGATGTCTATCTAAGTGGGAGTTCTTTAAGTAATATGATTAATTGAACCTAAATTTATCATGAACTTAGTACCTGATAGTATCTTGCTTATGTATGTTTGATTGTAGATAGATGGCCCGTGCTGTTGTGCCGTTGAATTTTAATGCGTTCCTTGAGAAAGCAAAGTTGAAAGATGATGGTAGCAATTACACGGACTGGGTCCGTAACTTGAGGATTATCCTCATTGCTGCATAGAAGAATTACGTCCTGGAAGCACCGCTGGGTGCCAGGCCTGCTGCTGGAGCAACACTAGATGTTATGAACGTCTGGCAGAGCAAAGCTGATGACTACTCGATAGTTCAATGTGCCATGCTTTACGGCTTAGAACTGGGACTTCAACGACGTTTTGAACGTCATGGGGCATATGATATGTTCCAGGAGTTGAAGTTAATATTTCAAGCAAATGCCTGGATTGAGAGATATGAAGTCTCCAATAAGTTCTATAGCTGCAAGATGGAGGAGAACAGTTCTGTCAGTGAGCATATACTCAAGATGTCTGGGTATTGTAATCACTTGATTCAACTGGGAGTTAATCTTCCGGATGATAGCGTCATTGACAGAATTCTCCAATCACTTCCACCAAGCTACAAGAGCTTCGTGATGAACTATAATATGCAAGGGATGAATAAGACTATTCCCGAGCTCTTCGCAATGTTGAAAGCTGCGGAGGTAGAAATCAAGAAGGAGCATCAAGTGTTGATGGTCAACAAGACCACTAGTTTTAAGAAAAAGGGCAAAGGGAAGAAGAAGGGGAACTTCAAGAAGAACAGCAAGCAAGTTGTTGCTCGAGAGAAGAAACCCAAGTCTGGACCTAAGCCTGAAACTGAGTGCTTCTACTGCAAGCAGACTGGTCACTGGAAGCGGAACTGCCCCAAGTATTTGGCGGATAAGAAGGATGGCAAGGTGAACAAAGGTATATGTGATATGCATGTTATTAATGTGTACCTTACTAATGCTCGCAGTAGCACCTGGGTATTTGATACTGGTTCTGTTGCTAATATTTGCAACTCGAAACAGGGACTACGGATTAAGCGAAGATTAGCTAAGGACGAGGTGACGATGCGCATGGGAAACGGTTCCAAAGTCGATGTGATCGCGGTCGGCGCGCTACCTCTACATCTACCTTCGGGATTAATATTAGACCTAAATAATTGTTATTTGGTGCCAGCGTTAAGCATGAACATTATATCTGGATCTTGTTTGATGCGAGACGGTTATTCATTTAAATCAGAGAATAATGGTTGTTCTATTTATATGAGTAATATCTTTTATGGTCATGCACCCTTGAAGAATGGTCTATTCTTATTGAATCTCGATAGTAGTGACACACATATTCATAATGTTGAAGCCAAAAGATGCAGAGTTGATAATGATAGTGCAACTTATTTGTGGCACTGCCGTTTAGGTCATATCGGTGTAAAGCGCATGAAGAAACTCCATACTGATGGACTTTTGGAACCACTTGATTATGAATCACTTGGTACTTGCGGACCGTGCCTCATGGGCAAGATGACTAAAACGCCGTTCTCCGGTACTATGGAGAGAGCAACAGATTTGTTGGAAATCATACATACAGATGTATGTGGTCCGATGAATATTGAGGCTCGTGGTGGATATCGTTATTTTCTCACCTTCACAGATGACTTAAGCAGATATGGGTATATCTACTTAATGAAACATAAGTCTGAAACGTTTGAAAAGTTCAAAGAATTTCAGAGTGAAGTTGAAAATCATCGTAACAAGAAAATAAAGTTTCTACGATCTGATCATGGAGGAGAATATTTGAGTTACGAGTTTGGTGTACATTTGAAACAATGCGGAATAGTTTCGCAACTCACGCCACCCGGAACACCACAGCGTAATGGTGTGTCCGAACGTCGTAATCGTACTTTACTAGATATGGTGCGATCTATGATGTCTCTTACTGATTTACCGCTATCGTTTTGGGGTTCTGCTTTGGAGACGGCCGCATTCACGTTAAATAGGGCACCATCAAAATCCGTTGAGACGACACCTTATGAACTATGGTTTGGCAAGAAACCAAAGTTGTCGTTTCTGAAAGTTTGGGGCTGCGATGCTTATGTGAAAAAGTTTCAACCTGATAAGCTCGAACCCAAATAGGAGAAATGTGTCTTCATAGGATATCCAAAGGAGACTATTGGATACACCTTCTATCACAGATCCGAAGGCAAGACTTTTGTTGCTAAGTTCGGAAACTTTCTGGAGAAGGAGTTTCTCTCGAAAGAAGTGAGTGGGAGGAAAGTAGAACTTGACGAGGTAACTGTACCTGCTCCCTTATTGGAAAGTAGTGCATCACAGAAAACTGTTTCTGTGACACCTACACCAATTAGTGAGGAAGCTAATGATAATGATCATGAAACTTCAGAACAAGATACTACTGAAACTCGTAGATCAACCAAAGTGAGATCCGCGCCAGAGTGGTACGGTAATCCTGTTCTGGAAGTCATGCTACTAGATCATGATGAACCTACGAACTTGAAGAAGCGATGGTGAGCCCAGATTCCGCAAAATGGCTTGAAGCCATGAAATCTGAGATGGGATCCATGTATGAGAACAAAGTGTGGACTTTGGTTGACTTGCCCAATGATCGGCAAGCAATTGAGAATAAATGGATCTTCAAGAAGAAGACTGACACCGACGGTAATATTACTGTCTACAAAGCTCGACTTGTCGCAAAAGGGTTTCGGCAAGTTCAAGGGATTGACTACGATGAGACCTTCTCACCCGTAGCGATGCTTAAGTCTGTCCGAATCATGTTAGCAATTGCCGCATTTTATGATTATGAAATTTGGCAGATGGATGTCAAAACTGCATTCCTGAATGGATTTCTGGGAGAAGAGTTGTATATGATGCAACCAGAAGGTTTTGTCGATCCAAAGGGAGCTAACAAAGTGTGCAAGCTCCAGCGATCCATTTATGGACTGGTGCAAGCCTCTCGGAGTTGGAATAAACGCTTTGATAGTGTGATCAAAGCATTTGGTGTTATACAGACTTTCGGAGAAGCCTGTATTTACAAGAAAGTGAGTGGGAGCTCTGTACAATTTCTGATATTATATGTGGATGACATATTACTGATTGGAAATGATATAGAATTTCTGGATAGCATAAAGGGATACTTGAATAAGAGTTTTTCAATGAAAGACCTCGGTGAAGCTGCTTACATATTAGGCATTAAGATCTATAGAGATAGATCAAGACGCTTAATTGGACTTTCACAAAGCACATACCTTGACAAAGTTTTGAAGAAGTTCAAAATGGATCAAGCAAAGAAAGGGTTCTTGCCTGTGTTACAAGGTGTAAAGTTGAGTCAGACTCAATGCCCGACCACTGCAGAAGATAGAGAGAAAATGAAAGATGTTCCCTATGCTTCAGCCATAGGCTCTATTATGTATGCAATGCTGTGTACCAGACCTGATGTGTGCCTTGCTATAAGTCTAGCAGGGAGGTACCAAAGTAATCCAGGAGAGGATCACTGGACAGCGGTCAAGAACATCCTGAAGTACCTGAAAAAGACTAAGGATATGTTTCTCGTATATGGAGGTGATAAAGAGCTCATCGTAAACGGTAAGGTTGATGCAAGCTTTGACACTGATCCGGACGATTCTAAATCGCAAACCGGATACGTGTTTACATTAAACGGTGGAGCTGTCAGTTGGTGCAGTTCTAAACAAAGCGTCGTGGCGGGATCTACATGTGAAGCGGAGTACATAGCTGCTTCGGAAGCAGCAAACGAAGGAGTCTGGATGAAGGAGTTCATATCCGATCTAGGTGTCATACCTAGTGCTTCGGGTCCAATGAAAATCTTTTGTGACAATACTGGTGCAATTGCCTTGGCGAAGGAATCCAGATTTCACAAGAGAACCAAGCACATCAAGAGATGCTTCAATTCCATCCGGGATCTAGTCCAGGTGGGAGACATAGAGATTTGCAAGATATATACGGATCTGAATGTAGCAGTCCCGTTGACTAAGCCTCTTCCACGAGCAAAACATGATCAGCACCAAGGCTCCATGGGTGTTAGAATCATTACTGTGTAATCTAGATTATTGACTCTAGTGCAAGTGGGAGACTGAAGGAAATATGCCCTAGAGGCAATAATAAAGTTATTATTTATTTCCTTATATCATGATAAATGTTTATTATTCATGATAGAATTGTATTAACCGAAAACATAATACATGTGTGAATACATAGACAAACAGAGTGTCACTAGTATGCCTCTACTTGACTAGCTCGTTAATCAAAGATGGTTATGTTTCCTAACCATGGACAAAGAGTTGTCATTTGATTAACGGGATCACATCATTAGTTGAATGATCTGATTGACATGACCCATTCCATTAGCTTAGTACCCGATTGTTTAGTATGTTGCTATTGCTTTCTTCATGACTTATACATGTTCCTATGACTATGAGATTATGCAACTCCCGTTTGCCGGAGGAACACTTTGTGTGCTACCAAACGTCACAACATAACTGGGTGATTATAAAGGAGCTCTACAGGTGTCTCCAAAGGTACATGTTGGGTTGGCGTATTTCGAGATTAGGATTTGTCACTCCGATTGTCGGAGAGGTATCTCTGGGCCCTC
This sequence comes from Triticum urartu, assembly GCF_056163025.1. Lineage (NCBI taxonomy): Eukaryota > Viridiplantae > Streptophyta > Magnoliopsida > Poales > Poaceae > Triticum > Triticum urartu. Next base: position 128,099,207 of record NC_141876.1, read on the forward strand.
TCGGTAATGCACATCACTGAAGCCTTGCAAGCATTGCAACTAATGAGTTAGTTGCGGGATGATGTATTACGGAACGAGTAAAGAGACTTGCCGGTAACGAGATTGAACTAGGTATTGGATACTGATGATCGAATCTCGGGCAAGTAACATACCGATGACAAAGGGAACAACGTATGTTGTTATGCGGTCTGACCGATAAAAGATCTTCGTAGAATATGTAGGAGCCAATATGAGCATCCAGGTTCCGCTATTGGTTATTGACCGGAGACGTGTCTCGGTCATGTCTACATTGTTCTCGAACCCGTAGGGTCCGCACGCTTAAGGTTACGATGACAGTTATATTATGAGTTTATGCATTTTGATGTACCGAAGTTTGTTCGGAGTCCCGGATGTGATCACGGACATGACGAGGAGTCTCGAAATGGTCGAGACATAAAGATTGATATATTGGAAGCCTATGTTTGGATATCGGAAGTGTTCCGGGTGAAATCGGGATTTTACCGGAGTACCGGGAGGTTACCGGAACCCCCCGGGAGGCATATGGGCCTTAGTGGGCCTTAGTGGGAGAGAGGAGAGGTGGCCAGAGATGGGCGGCACGCCCCTCCCCCCCTTGGTACGAATAGGACAAGGAGAGGGGGGCGGCCCCCTTCCTCCTCTCTCTCTCTCCTCTTTTCCCCCTCCGCGAATCCTATTCCAACTAGGAAAGGGGGGGAGTCCTACTCCCAGAGGGAGTAGGACTCCTCCTGGCACGCCTCCCCTTGGCCGGCCGCCCCCCCCTTTGAGCCTTTATATACGGAGGCAAGGGGCACCCCTAGAGACACAAGTTGATCCACGTGATCATATTCTTAGCCGTGTGCTGTGCCCCCTTCCACCATAGTCCTCGATAATATTGTAGCGGTGCTTAGGCGAAGCCCTGCGACAGTAGAACATCAAGATCATCACCACTCCGTCGTGCTGACGGAACTCTTCCCCGACACTTTGCTGGATCGGAGTCCGGGGATCATCATCGAGCTGAACGTGTGCTAGAACTCGGAGGTGCCGTAGTTTCAGTGCTTGATCGGTCGGGCCGTGAAGACGTACGACTACATCAACCAAGTTAACGCTTCTGTTGTCGATCTACAAGGGTACGTAGATCACACTCTCCCCCTCTCGTTGCTATGCATCACCATGATCTTGCGTGTGCGTAGGAAATTTTGAAATTACTACGAAACCCAGCAGTGGCATCCGAGCCTAGGTTTTATGTGTTGATGTTATATGCACGAGTAGAACACAAGTGAGTTGTGGGCGATATAAGTCATACTGCTTACCAGCATGTCATACTTTGGTTCGGCGGTATTGTTGGACGAAGCGGCCCGGACCGACATTATGCGTACGCTTACGCGAGACCGGTTCTCCCGACGTGCTTTGCACAAAGGTGGCTAGCGGGTGACAGTTTCTCCAACTTTAGTTGAACCGAGTGTGGCTACGCCCGGTCCTTGCGAAGGTTAAAACATCACCAACTTGACAAACTATCGTTGTGGTTTTGATGCGTAGGTAAGATTGGTTCTTGCTTAAGCCCGTAGCAGCCATGTAAAACTTGCAACAGCAAAGTAGAGGACATCTAACTTGTTTTTGCAGGGCATGTTGTGATGTGATATGGTCAAGACATGATGCTAAATTTTATTGTATGAGATGATCATGTTTTGTAACCGAGTTATCGGCAACTGGCAGGAGCCATATGGTTGTCGCTTTATTGTATGCAATGCAATCGCGCTGTAATGCTTTACTTTATCACTAAGCGGTAGCGATAGTCGTGGAAGCATGAGATTGGCAAGACGACAACGATGCTACGATGGAGATCAAGGTGTCACGCCGGTGACGATGGTGATCACGACGGTGCTTCAGAGATGGAGATCACAAGCACAAGATGATGATGGCCATATCATATCACTTATATTGATTGCATGTGATGTTTATCTTTTATGCATCTTATCTTGCTTTGATTGACGGTAGCATTATAAGATGATCTCTCACTAATTATCAAGAAGTGTTCTCCCTGAGTATGCACCGTTGCAAAAGTTCTTCGTGCTGAGACACCACGTGATGATCGGGTGTGATAGGCTCTACGTTCAAATACAACGGGTGCAAAACAGTTGCACACGCGGAGTACTCAGGTTATACTTGACGAGCCAAGCATATACAGATATGGCCTCCGAACACGGAGACCGAAAGGTCGAGCGTGAATCATATAGTAGATATGATCAACATAGTGATGTTCACCAACGAAACTACTCCATCTCACGTGATGATCGGACATGGTTTAGTTGACTTGGATCACGTAATCACTTAGAGGATTAGAGGGATGTCTATCTAAGTGGGAGTTCTTTAAGTAATATGATTAATTGAACCTAAATTTATCATGAACTTAGTACCTGATAGTATGTTGCTTATGTATGTTTGATTGTAGATAGATGACCCGTGCTGTTGTTCCGTTGAATTTTAACGTGTTCCTTGAGAAAGCAAAGTTGAAAGATGATGGTAGCAATTACACGGACTGGGTCCGTAACTTGAGGATTATCCTCATTGCTGCACAGAAGAATTACGTCCTGAAGCACCGCTGGGTGCCAGGCCTGCTGCTGGAGCAACACCAGATGTTATGAACGTCTGGCAGAGCAAAGCTGATGACTACTCGATAGTTCAATGTGCCATGCCTTACGGCTTAGAACCGGGACTTCAACGACGTTTTGAACGTCATGGGGCATATGAGATGTTCCAGGAGTTGATGTTAATATTTCAAGCAAATGCCCGGATTGAGAGATATGAAGTCTCCAATAAGTTCTATAGCTGCAAGATGGAGGAGAACAGTTCTGTCAGTGAGCATATACTCAAGATGTCTGGGTATTGTAATCACTTGATTCAACTGGGAGTTATTCTTCCGGATGATAGCGTCATTGACAGAATTATCCAATCACTTCCACCAAGCTACAAGAGCTTCGTGATGAACTATAATATGCAAGGGATGAATAAGACTATTCCCGAGCTCTTCGCAATGCTGAAAGCTGCGGAGGTAGAAATCAAGAAGGAGCATCAAGTGTTGATGGTCAACAAGACCACTAGTTTCAAGAAAAAGGGCAAAGGGAAGAAGAAGGGGAACTTCAAGAAGAACAACAAGCAAGTTGCTGCTCGAGAGAAGAAACCCAAGTCTGGACATAAGCCTGAAACTGAGTGCTTCTACTGCAAGCAGACTGGTCACTGGAAGCGGAACTGCCCCAAGTATTTGGCGGATAAGAAGGATGGCAAGGTGAACAAAGGTATATGTGATATACATGTTATTGATGTGTACCTTACTAATGCTCGCAGTAGCACCTGGGTATTTGATACTGGTTCTGTTGCTAATATTTGCAACTCGAAACAGGGACTACGGATTAAGCGAAGATTAGCTAAGGACGAGGTGACGATGCGCGTGGGAAATGGTTCCAAAGTCGATGTGATCGCGGTCGGCGCGCTACCTCTACATCTACCTTCGGGATTAATATTAGACCTAAATAATTGTTATTTGGTGCCAGCGTTAAGCATGAACATTATATCTGGATCTTGTTTGATGTGAGACGGTAATTCATTTAAATCAGAGAATAATGGTTGTTCTATTTATATGAGTAATATCTTTTATGGTCATGCACCCTTGAAGAATGGTCTATTCTTATTGAATCTCGATAGTAGTGACACACATATTCATAATGTTGAAGCCAAAAGATGCAGAGTTGATAATGATAGTGCAACTTATTTGTGGCACTGCCGTTTAGGTCATATCGGTGTAAAGCGCACGAAGAAACTCCATACTGATGGACTTTTGGAACCACTTGATTATGAATCACTTGGTACTTGTGAACCGTGCCTCATGGGCAAGATGACTAAAACGCCGTTCTCCGGTACTATGGAGAGAGCAACAGATTTGTTGGAAATCATACATACAGATGTATGTGGTCCGATGAATATTGAGGCTCGTGGTGGATATCGTTATTTTCTCACCTTCACAGATGACTTAAGCAGATATGGGTATATGTACTTAATGAAACATAAGTCTGAAACGTTTGAAAAGTTCAAAGAATTTCAGAGTGAAGTTGAAAATCATCATAATAAGAAAATAAAGTTTCTACGATCTGATCGTGGAGGAGAATATTTGAGTTACGAGTTTGGTGTACATTTGAAACAATGCGGAATAGTTTCGCAACTCACGCCACCCGGAACACCACAGCGTAATGGTGTGTCCGAACGTCGTAATCGTACTTTACTAGATATGGTGCGATCTATGATGTCTCTTACTGATTTACCGCTATCGTTTTGGGGTTCTGCTTTGGAGACGGCCGCATTCACGTTAAATAGGGCACCATCAAAATCCGTTGAGACGACGCCTGATGAACTATGGTTTGGCAAGAAACCAAAGTTGTCGTTTCTGAAAGTTTGGGGCTGCGATGCTTATGTGAAAAAGCTTCAACCTGATAAGCTCGAACCCAAATAGGAGAAATGTGTCTTCATAGGATATCCAAAGGAGACTATTGGATACACCTTCTATCACAGATCCGAAGGCAAGACTTTTGTTGCTAAGTTCGGAAACTTTCTGGAGAAGGAGTTTCTCTCGAAAGAAGTGAGTGGGAGGAAAGTAGAACTTGACGAGGTAACTGTACCTGCTCCCTTATTGGAAAGTAGTGCATCACAGAAAACTGTTTCTGTGACACCTACACCAATTAGTGAGGAAGCTAATGATAATGATCATGAAACTTCAGAACAAGATACTATTGAAACTCGTAGATCAACCAGAGTGAGATCCGCGCCAGAGTGGTACGGTAATCCTGTTCTGGAAGTCATGCTACTAGATCATGATGAACCTACGAACTATGAAGAAGCGATGGTGAGCCCAGATTCCGCAAAATGGCTTGAAGCCATGAAATCTGAGATGGGATCCATGTATGAGAACAAAGTGTGGACTTTGGTTGACTTGCCCAATGATCGGCAAGCAATTGAGAATAAATGGATCTTCAAGAAGAAGACTGACGCCGACGGTAATATTACTGTCTACAAAGCTCGACTTGTCGCAAAAGGGTTTCGGCAAGTTCAAGGGATTGACTACGATGAGACCTTCTCACCCGTAGCGATGCTTAAGTCTGTCCGAATCATGTTAGCAATTGCCGCATTTTATGATTATGAAATTTGGCAGATGGATGTCAAAACTGCATTCCTGAATGGATTTCTGGGAGAAGAGTTGTATATGATGCAACCAGAAGGTTTTGTCGATCCAAAGGGAGCTAACAAAGTGTGCAAGCTCCAGCGATCCATTTATGGACTGGTGCAAGCCTCTCGGAGTTGGAATAAACACTTTGATAGTGTGATCAAAGCATTTGGTGTTATACAGACTTTCGGAGAAGCCTGTATTTACAAGAAAGTGAGTGGGAGCTCTGTACAATTTCTGATATTATATGTGGATGACATATTACTGATTGGAAATGATATAGAATTTCTGGATAGCATAAAGGGATACTTGAATAAGAGTTTTTCAATGAAAGACCTCGGTGAAGCTTCTTACATATTAGGCATTAAGATCTATAGAGATAGATCAAGACGCTTAATTGGACTTTCACAAAGCACATACCTTGACAAAGTTTTGAAGAAGTTCAAAATGGATCAAGCAAAGAAAGGGTTCTTGCCTGTGTTACAAGGTGTAAAGTTGAGTCAGACTCAATGCCCGACCACTGCAGAAGATAGAGAGAAAATGAAAGATGTTCCCTATGCTTCAGCCATAGGCTCTATTATGTATGCAATGCTGTGTACCAGACCTGATGTGTGCCTTGCTATAAGTCTAGCAGGGAGGTACCAAAGTAATCCAGGAGAGGATCACTGGACAGCGGTCAAGAACATCCTGAAGTACCTGAAAAAGACTAAGGATATGTTTCTCGTATAAGGAGGTGATAAAGAGCTCATCGTAAACGGTAAGGTTGATGCAAGCTTTGACACTGATCTGGATGATTCTAAATCGCAAACCGGATACGTGTTTACATTAAACGGTGGAGCTGTCAGTTGGTGCAGTTCTAAACAAAGCGTCGTGGCGGGATCTACATGTGAAGCGGAGTACATAGCTGCTTCGGAAGCAGCAAACGAAGGAGTCTGGATGAAGGAGTTCATATCCGATCTAGGTGTCATACCTAGTGCTTCGGGTCCAATGAAAATCTTTTGTGACAATACTGGTGCAATTGCCTTGGTGAAGGAATCCAGATTTCACAAGAGAACCAAGCACATCAAGAGACGCTTCAATTCCATCCGGGATCTAGTCCAGGTGGGAGACATAGAGATTTGCAAGATACATACGGATCTGAATGTAGCAGACCCGTTGACTAATCCTCTTCCACGAGCAAAACATGATCAACACCAAGGCTCCATGGGTGTTAGAATCATTACTGTGTAATCTAGATTATCGACTCTAGTGCAAGTGGGAGACTGAAGGAAATATGCCCTAGAGGCAATAATAAAGTTATTATTTATTTCCTTATATCATGATAAATGTTTATTATTCATGCTAGAATTGTATTAACCGGAAACATAATACATGTGTGCATACATAGACAAACAGAGTGTCACTAGTATGCCTCTACTTGACTAGCTCATTAATCAAAGATGGTTATGTTTCCTAACCATGGACAAAGAGTTGTCATTTGATTAATGGGATCACATCATTAGTTGAATGATCTGATTGACATGACCCATTCCATTAGCTTAGCACCCGATCGTTTAGTATGTTGCTATTGCTTTCTTCATGACTTATACATGTTCCTATGACTATGAGATTATGCAACTCCCGTTTGCCGGAGGAACACTTTGTGTGCTACCAAACGTCACAACGTAACTGGGTGATTATAAAGGAGCTCTACAGGTGTCTCCAAAGGTACATGTTGGGTTGGCGTATTTCGAGATTAGGATTTGTCACTCCGATTGTCGGAGAGGTATCTCTGGGCCCTCTCGGTAATGCACATCACTGAAGCCTTGCAAGCATTGCAACTAATGAGTTAGTTGCGGGATGATGTATTACGGAACGAGTAAAGAGACTTGCCGGTAACGAGATTGAACTAGGTATTGGATACCGACGATCGAATCTCAGGCAAGTAACATACCGATGACAAAGGGAACAACGTATGTTGTTATGCGGTCTGACCGATAAAAGATCTTCGTAGAATATGTAGGAGCCAATATGAGCATCCAGGTTCCGCTATTGGTTATTGACCGGAGACGTGTCTCGGTCATGTCTACATTGTTCTCGAACCCGTAGGGTCCGCACGCTTAAGGTTACGATGATAGTTATATTATGAGTTTATGCATTTTGATGTACCGAAGTTTGTTCGGAGTCCCGGATGTGATCACGGACATGACGAGGAGTCTCGAAATGGTCGAGACATAAAGATTGATATATTGGAAGCCTATGTTTGGATATCGGAAGTGTTCCGGGTGAAATCGGGATTTTACCGGAGTACCGGGAGGTTACCGGAACCCCCCGGGAGGTATATGGGTCTTAGTGGGCCTTAGTGGGAGAGAGGAGAGGTGGCCAGAGATGGGCCGCGCGCCCCTCCCCCCTTGGTCCGAATAGGACAAGGAGAGGGGGGCGGCCCCCTTCCTCCTCTCTCTCTCCTCTTTTCCCCCTCCGCGAATCCTATTCCAACTAGGAAAGGGGGGAGTCCTACTCCGGGAGGGAGTAGGACTCCTCCTGGCGCGCCTCCTCTTGGCCGTCCGCCCCCCCCCCCTTTGAGCCTTTATATACGGAGGCAAGGGGCACCCCTAGAGACACAAGTTGATCCACGTGATCATATTCTTAGCCGTGTGCGGTGCCCCCTTCCACCATAGTCCTCGATAATATTGTAGCGGTGCTTAGGCGAAGCCCTGCGACAGTAGAACATCAAGATTGTCACCACGCTGTCGTGCTGACGGAACTCTTCCCCGACACTTTGCTGGATCGGAGTCCGGGGATCGTCATCGAGCTGAACGTGTGCTAGAACTCGGAGGTGCCGTAGTTTCGGTGCTTGATCGGTCGGGCCGTGAAGACGTACGACTACATCAACCAAGTTAACGCTTCCGTTGTCGATCTACAAGGGTACGTAGATCACACTCTCCCCCTCTCGTTGCTATGCATCACCATGATCTTGCGTGTGCGTAGGAAATTTTGAAATTACTATGAAAGCCAACAGCAGCCAGCCCAATCCGCATCAAAGAGGGCACTAATGCCCATGGAGGATGATCGGTTGATGGAAAGGCCCATACTAACAGTGTTCTTGACATATCGTAAGATGCGTTTTGCTGTTGTCCGGTGAGCTGTGGTAGGTGCATGCAAGAACTGGCAAACCTCGTTGACTGCAAATGAGATGTCACGACGAGTAAGTGTTAAGTATTGAAGCGCACCAACTATACTTCTGTAACTGGTGCTGTCATCCTGATGCAAGAGTGTTCCCTCTGTGAGGGACAGTGTTTCTGAACTTGGCAAAGGGGTCGGTGATGGTTTACAATCCTGCATGCCAACTCTGCTCAACAAGTCAGTGACATATTTTCCTTGAGAAAGATGAATGCCATGATCAGTTTTCTTAACTTCAATGCCTAGAAAATAATGTAAGTCTCCCAAATCTTTGAGAGCAAATTCTGACCGAAGATCACTGAGTAATGCTGTAATTGCTTCATTGGACGAGCTAGTCATGATTATATCATCAACATAAATGAGAACAAAGATGGCAGTTTCAAACTTGTTGTAAATAAACAGAGAAGTGTCAGACTTTGATGGAATAAACCCAAGTGCTTGCAACTTCATACTCAACCGAGAATACCAAGCTCTGGGGGCTTGCTTGAGTCCATACAGAGCCTTGTCAAGCTTACAAACATGGAAAGGTGCATTTGGATCTGCAAACCCAGGAGGTTGTTTCATATACACCTCTTCTTCCAGAACACCATGAAGAAACGCGTTATGTACGTCTAGCTGGCGAAGACTCCATCCCCTGGAAACAACAATAGAGAGCACAAGACGAATAGTTGCTGTTTTGACGACTGGACTAAACGTGTCCTCATAGTCAATACCATACCGTTGCTTGAAACCCTTTGCAACTAAGCGGGTTTTGTAGCGGTCAATAGTGCCATCAGATTTTCTTTTAACACGATAGACCCATTTGCAATCAATAAGGTTTATACCTTGGCGATGAGGGACTAAATGCCATGTCTTGTTACGTTGCAACACATATATTTCTTCCTGCATTGCTTGTTTCCATCTAGTGTCTCCAAGAGCAGCAGCGAGCGACTTTGGTTCACTGGATTCCCCTGTCAAACATGTGAGGCCATACTTGGAAATATTTTTGTAATTAATTCTGTTAATAACTCCCTGTTGCAGCCTGGTTCGTGTAGAACGGACTGCAGAAAAAGGAGCCACAGAAGATCCGGGCACTTGAGGAGGATCAGCCGCAGCAGATCCCGAGGGAGATCCTGGTGCGCTGACAGCGCCCGATCCCGAAGACGCCTCGGGACAAGGCGAGGCGACCAGGCCCACGTCGCGGTCAGGCGCGGTTGTTTCACGGTCGGGGGAGACCGCGGGAGTGGAGGGCCCAGGCGCAGGGGGGCGGCACGCGGAGCCCTCAGGTTGGCTAGGTCGGCACGCGCGTGGAGAGGCGGGAGAGCCAGGCGGTGGCCCAGCTGGTGGCGCCGATCTCGAAGCGGATCGGGGCGCTACAGGCGGGACGTCGACAGCAGGCGCCTGGGTGGATCCCGAGGCGGATTGCATGGCAGAGGGGGGTAATCCCGATGAGGATCCTCCAGGGGATTCCGTGCACATAAAATGCTGCACTGTAGTGCCATTTTGAACACCATTTGCACTATTTCTTTCACCGTTTATTGCTGAAACACAAAGCTCAGGTATAAAGTTAGGAGGGTTAGGCAAATATTGATCATCACAATTATTTTCTTCCCCATTTGCACCATTGGATAGACTAGAGGGCAAAAGGAGAATTTCTTTGCGAAGAAGGGCACCGGCATTGGGATGGAGTGTGGCAAAGGGAAACTGGGTTTCGTCAAAGACAACATCCCGGGAGATATACACTCGACCGGTAGAGATATCTAAGCACTTAACTCCTTTATGTTGTGTACTATAGCCAAGAAAAACACACTGTTTCGAACGAAACATGAGTTTACGGTTGTTGTATGGACGGAGATTGGGCCAACATGCACACCCAAAGACACGTAGTGGAGCATAATCTGGTTTGACATTCAAAAGACGCTCGGTGGGAGTTTCATTTTTGATGACACAGCTGGGTAGAATATTAATGAGATGCACAGCTGTGAGAAAGGCTTCATCCCAAAACTTTAATGGCATGGACGCAACGGCAAGCAAAGCAAGGCCTACCTCAACAATGTGTCTGTGTTTGCGCTCTGCCGAGCCATTTTGCTGGTGAGCGTGGGGGCAGGAGACATGGTGAGATATTCCCAACCTTTGAAAAAAGGAATTGAGTTTTTCGTACTCACCACCCCGTCGGATTGGACTGCAAGGATTTTGCTATTAAATTGTCTTTCAACAAGTGCTTCAAAGTTTTGGAAGACTTGGAACACATCACATCTTTTCTTAAGAAGGTATATCCACGTTTATTTGCTAAAGTCATCGATAAAGCTAACATAATAAGCATGTCTACCAACAGAAAGAGGAGCAGGACCCCATACATCAGAGAATATGAGTTGTAAAGGTTTAGTAGACACACTAGTTGAGACAGGATATGGCAACTGATGACTTTTAGCTCTTTGGCAAGAATCACACACTGTTTCAGAATTATGCTCTCCAACAACTGAGAGATTATTTTTGCTAAGAATTTGCTTGACAATAGAAAAGGAAGGATGGCCCAAACGGGCATGCCATCTCTCTATAGAGAGTCTAATGTCACTACACACTTGTTTATTGAATCTGCTAACTTTGGGAATCAAAGGGTACAGTCCATCAACGCATCTACCTCGGTAAAGGATTTGCTTTGTGACCTGATCCTTGGTCAAGAAAAAGAATGGGTGAAACTCTAGAAAAACATGATTGTCAAGAGCAATACGATGTACAGAGAGAAGGTGTTTCGATGAACTAGGACAATGATGAATATTGTTAAGATGTATATCTCTATGCGGGGAATGAATAATTGAATGACCAATATTGCTTATCTCCATACCTAAACCATCAGCATTATGGACTTGATCATGCCCGTTGTATCTTTCATGCATGGTGACCTTCTCTAGTTCATGGGTGATGTGGTCGGTGGCTCCAGAATCAACATACCAATTTGAATCTGCACCATAGCTTGTGTTTGCCGCAGCAGCAATTTTCTTCTTGCGTGAGTTATCTTCAGCATATCGCCACTTGCATTCTTTTGCTATGTGATTAGTTTTCTTACAAATTTGACACTTGCCCTCATACTCATCATACCCACGAAAGTTGTTGTTGTAGTTGTTTTGGCCGCCCCTATTGTTGTTGTAGAAGGGTCGGCCTCCTCCGTGGTGATGGTTGTTGTAGTTGGAGCCGCCGCCACCGCTGTTGTTGGAGTAGTGGCCGCCACCACCACCCCCGTAGTGGTTGCCGTTGTCGCCGTAGTGGCCTCCGCCGCCACCGTTGGGGTAGTAGCCGTCGCCGCCATGTCCATCACGACGGGAGCCGCCGCCGCCGTTGCCGCGGTAGCCTTTGGGAGGGCCACCTCCACGGCCGCGCGATGCGGCGTTGGCCGATGACTTGAAGGCGCCGGCACCCATGCCCTGGAACATCTCCACCCTCTGATCGAAGGTAGCAACCATGCCGAAGAGCTCATCTACAGAAACATCATCAAGGCGAACATCAAGGGCAGAGATGATTTGTTGGTAATCCATGTCTAGGCCAGAGATGATGTGAGAGACAAGCTCATTTTCTGTGATAGGTTTGCCGGCTGCAGCTAACTCATCGGCAAGACCTCGCATGTGACCAAAGTATGTGGTGGCAGATTGGGTTCCTTTCTGGGCGGTGGTGAGGGAGATGCGAACGTGGTTTGCTTTGGAACGTGGCTGTCCAGATTGCATGAGATGTATCTAGGGAAGCAACCTGAACTAGCACCTCCTTGGAGAGATTGCGGAGTAGGTAGGCGATGAATTTTTGATCCTAGATCAACCAAGAAGCATAAGCAGGGTTAGGAATGACCTGATCTTTGCCCTCGGAGGTTTTGCTGACTAGGGTTTTTTCTGGTTCGGCGGTGGTTTTGTCAAGGTATCCAAAGAGACTGGCCCCCATGATCTGGGAGCAGGCTTGAGCACGCCAGAGAACATAGTTCGATCTGGTGAGAGGTTCTGAGACATTGTTGTTGAGGCCGGAGGAAGCTACGACGGTGGAGGTCGACATAGTCGAGCTTTGGAGGAAGGAGGATAGCTAGACGAGGTGGAAGAAGATCGCTCTGATTACCATGTGGAAAGTTGTGGAAGCGTTCCTACTCTCCATACAGGGAGAGCCGCATGTTATATATTGATATGTGTCGAGAGCCGTCTCGTGGTGTTACAGGGTGCGATCGTAAGCTAACGATCGAGAGATACAATAGGGAGGAGAGATAGAAAGATAAGAGAGAATTAAAACAAACTCTATCTCTAACTACCTAAGATAAACATGGCACATATGGAACATAACCAACGTGGCATGATGTTTAACATTGCATATTTCGATATGGACTATATACCGAGTGAAATGAGTAAACAAACACACTGAAACATACATGTCTACGTACATCTGATTCAGATAAAAGTTAGAGCATCTTATATTTATGAATGGAGGGAGTACCGCCTTAGTTTTTTTTCAGCGGCACAAGGGGGAGAAGAACAGCTCATCACAACCACACCATTCGAATGAGTCCATAGATTTAACTCCAGAAAGGTATGTCAAGGCAAGGCAAGGCTCTTCACAATCATGTTGGGGAACGTAGTAATTTCAAAAATTTCCTACGCACACTCAAAATCATGGTGATGCATAGCAACGAGAGGGGCGAGTGTTGTCTACGTACCCTCGTAGACCGGAAGCGGAAGCGTTAGCACAACGCGGTTGATGTAGTCGTACGTCTTCATGGCCCGACCGATCAAGCACCGAAACTACGGCACCTCCGAGTTCTAGCACATGTTCAGCTCGATGACGATCCCCGGACTCCGATCCAGCAAAGTTTTGGGGAAGAGTTCCGTCAGCACGACGGCATGGTGACGATCTTGATGTTCTACTGTCGCAGGGCTTCGCCTAAGCACCACTACAATATTATCGAGGACTATGGTGGAAGGGGGCACCGCACACGGCTAAGAGAACGATCTTAGAGATCAACTTGTGTGTCTAGGGGTGCCCCCTACCCCCGTATATAAAGGAGCCAAGGGGGGGGTGTGGCCGGCCCTAGGAGGAGGCGCGCAGGAGGAGTCCTACTCCTACCGGGAGTAGGAATCCCCTCCCTTTCCCTAGTTGGATTAGGACTTGGGGGGAAGGAGGAGAGGGAAGAAAGGAAAGGGGGGGGGGCGCCGCCCCCCCCTCCTTGTCCAATTCGGACTTGGGGGGGGGGAGGGGCGCGCGGCAGCCCCTAGGCCTCCTCTCCTCTTTCTCCACTAGGCCCATTAAGGCCCATTAGGTTACCGGGGGGTTCTGGTAACCTCCCGGTACTCCGGTAAAATGCCGATTTCACCCGGAACACTTCCGATGTCCAAACATAGGCTTCCAATATATCAATCTTTATGTCTTGACCATTTCGAGACTCCTCGTCATGTCCGTGATCACATCCGAGACTCCGAACTAACTTTGGTACATCAAAACTCACAAACTCATAATATAACTGTCATCGAAACCTTAAGCGTGCGGACCCTACGGGTTCGAGAACAATGTAGACATGACCGAGACACGTCTCCGGTCAATAACCAATAGCGGAACCTGGATGCTCATATTGGCTCCCACATATTCTACGAAGATCTTTATCGGTCAGACCGCATAACAACATACGTTGTTCCCTTTGTCATCGGTATGTTACTTGCCCGAGATTCGATCGTCGGTATCTCAATACCTAGTTCAATCTCGTTACCGGCAAGTCTCTTTACTCGTTTCGTAATACATCATCTCGCAACTAACTCATTAGTTGCAATGCTTGCAAGGCTTATGTGATGTGCATTACCGAGAGGACCCGGAGATACCTCTCCGACAATCGGAGTGACAAATCCTAATCTCGAAATACGCCAACCCAACATGTACCTTTGGAGACACCTGTAGAGCTCCTTTATAATCACCCAGTTACGTTGTGACGTTTGGTAGCACACAAAGTGTTCCTCCGGTAAACGGGAGTTGCATAATCTCATAGTCATAGGAACATGTATAAGTCATGAAGAAAGCAATAGCAACATACTAAACGATCGAGTGCTAAGCTAACGGAATGGGTCAAGTCAATCACATCATTCTCCTAATGATGTGATCCCATTAATCAAATAACAACTCTTTGTCTATGGTTAGGAAACATAACCATATTTGATTAACGAGCTAGTCAAGTAGAGGCATACTAGTGACACTCTGTTTGTCTATGTATTCACACATGTATTATGTTTCCGGTTAATACAATTCTAGCATGAACAATAAACATTTATCATGAAATAAGGAAATAAATAATAACTTTATTATTGCCTCTAGGGCATATTTCCTTCAGTCTCCCACTTGCACTAGAGTCAATAATCTAGTTCACATTTCCATGTGATTTAACACCAATAGTTCACATCATTATGTGACCAACACTCAAAGGGTTTACTAGAGTCAATAATCTAGTTCACATTGCTATGTGCACCCAAAGAGTACTAAGGTGTGATCATGTTTTGCCTGTGAGAGAAGTTTAGTCAACGGGTCTGCCATATTCAGATCCATATGTATTTTGCAAATTTCTATGTCAACAATGCTCTGCACGGAGCTACTCTAGCTAATTGCTCCCACTTTCAATATGCATATAGATTGAGATTTAGAATCATCTAGATCAGTGTCAAAGTTTGCATCGACGTAACCCTTTACGACGAACCTTTTGTCACCTCCATAATCGAGAAACATATCCTTATTCCACTAAGGATAATTTTGATCGCTGTCCAGTGATCTACTCCTAGATCACTATTGTACTCCCTTGCCAAACTCAGTGGTAGGGTATACAATAGATCTGGTACACAGCATGGCATACTTTATAGAACCTATGGTTGAGGCATTGGGAATGACTTCCATTCTCTTTCTATTTTCTGCTGTGGTCGGGTTTTGAGTCTTACTCAAATTCACACCTTGTAACACAGGCAAGAACTTTTCCTTTGACTGTTCCATTTTGAACTACTTCAAAATCTTGTCAAGGTATGTACTCATTGAAAAAACTTATCAAGCGTCTTGATCTATCTCTATAGATCTTGATGCTCAATATGTAAGCAGCTTCACCGAGGTCTTTCTTTGAAAAACTCCTTTCAAACACTCCTTTATGCTTTGCAGAATAATTCTACATTATTTCCGATCAATAATATGTCATTCACATATACTTTTCAGAAATGTTGTAGTGCTCCCACTCACTTTCTTGTAAATACAGGCTTCACCACAAGTCTGTATAGAATTATATGCTTTGATCAACTTATCAAAGCGTATATTCCAACTCCGAGATGCTTGCACCAGTCCATAGATGGATCACTGGAGCTTGCACATTTTGTTAACACCTTTAGGATTGACAAAACCTTTTGGTTGCATCATATACAACTCTTCTTTAAGAAATCTATTAAGGATTGCAGTTTTGTTATCCATTTGCCAGATTTCATAAAATGTGGCAATTGCTAACATGATTCGGACAGACTTTAAGCATCGATACGAGTGAGAAAATCTCATCGTAGTCAATACCTTTGAACTTTGTCAAAAACCTTTTTCGACAAGTCTAGCTTTGTAGATATTAACACTACTATCAGCGTCCGTCTTCCTCTTGAAAATCCATTTATTTTCTATGGCTTCCCGATCATTGGGCAAGTCAACCAAAGTCCATACTTTGTTCTCATACATGGATCCTATCTCAGATTTCATGGCCTCAAACTATTTCGCGGAATCTGGGCTCATCATCGCTTCATCATAGTTCGCAAGTTCGTCATGGTCTAGTAACATGACTTTCAGAACAGGATTACCGTACCACTCTGGTGCGGATCTCACTCTGGTTTACCTACAAGATTCGGTAGTAACTTGATCTGAAGTTATATGATCATCATCATTAGCTTCCTCACTAATTGGTGTATTAGTCACAGGAACAGATTTCTGTGATGAACTACTTTCCAATAAGGGAGAAGGTACAATTACCTTATCAAGTTCTACTTTCCTCCCACTCACTTCTTTCGAGAGAAAACTCCTTCTCTAGAAAGGATCCATTCTTAGCAACGAATGTCTTGCCTTCGGATCTGTGATAGAAGGTGTACCCAACTTTCTCCTTTGGGTATCCTATAAAGACACATTTCGCCGATTTGGGTTTGAGCTTATCAGGATGAAACTTTTTCACATAAGCATCGCAACCCCAAACTTTAAGAAACGACAACTTTGGTTTCTTACCAAACCACAGTTCATATTGTGTCGTCTCAACGGACTTAGATGGTGCCCCTTTTTAACGTGAATGCAGCTGTCTTTAATGCATGACCCCAAAAACGATAGTGGTAAATCAGTAAGAAACATCATAGATCGCACCATATCTAATAAAGTACGGTTACGACGTTCAAACACACCATTACAGTGTGGTGTTCCAGGTGGCGTGAGTGGTGAAACTATTTCACATTGTTTTAACTGAAGGCCAAACTCGTAACTCAAATATTCTCTTCCACGATTAGATCGTAGAAACTTTATTTTCTTGTTACGATGATTTTCCACTTCACTCTGAAATTCTTTGAACTTTTCAAATGTTTCAGACTTATGTTTCATCAAGTAGGTATACCCATATCTGCTCAAATCATCTGTGAAGTTCAGAAAATAACGATACTTGCCGTGAGCCTTAATACTCATCGGACCGCATACATCAGTATGTATTATTTCCAATAAGTTTGTTGCTTGCTCCATTGTTTCGGAGAACGGAGTCTTAGTCATCTTGCCCAAGAGACATGGTTCGCAAGCATCAAGTGATTCATAATCAAGTGATTCCAAAATCCCATCAGCATGGAGTTTCTTCACGCGCTTTACACCAATATGACTTAAACGGCAGTGCCACAAATAAGTTGCACTATCATTATTAACTTTGCATCTTTTGGCTTCAATATTATGAATATGTGTATCACTATGATCGAGATCCAACAAACCATTTTCGTTGGTGTGTATGACCATAGAAGGTTTTATTCATGTAAACAGAACAACAATTGTTCTCTAACTTAAATGAATAACCGTATTGCAATAAACATGATCAAATCATATTCATGCTCAACGAAAACACCAAATAACACTTATTTAGTTTCAACACTAATCCCGAAAGTATAGGGAGAGTGCGATGATGATCATATCAATCTTGGAACTACTTCCAACACACATCGTCACCTCGACTTTTACTAGTTTCTGTTTATTCTGCAACTCCCATTTCGAGTTACTACTCTTAGTAATTGAACCAGTATCAAATGCCGAGGGGTTGCTATAAACACTAGTAAAGTACACATCAATAACATGTATATCCAATATACCTTTGTTCACTTTGCCATCCTTCTTATCCACCAATTACTTGGGGTAGTTCCGCTTCTAGTGACCAGTCCCTTTGCAGTAGAAGCACTCAGTCTCAGGCTTAGGTCCAGACTTGGGCTTCTTCACTTGAGTAGCAACTTGCTTGCCGTTCTTCTTGAAGTTCCCCCTCTTCCCTTTGCCCTTTTCTTGAAACTAGTGGTCTTATTAACCATCAAAACTTGATGTTTTTCTTGATTTCTACCTTCGTCGATTTCAGCATCACGAAGAGCTTGGGAATTACTTTCGTCATCCCTTGCATATTATAGTTCATCACGAAATTCTACTAACTTGGTGATGGTGACTAGAGAATTCTGTCAATCACTATTTTATCTGGAAGATTAACTCCCACTTGATTCAAGCGATTGTAGTAGCCAGACAATCTGAGCACATGCTCACTGCTTGAGCGATTCTCCTCCATCTTTTAGCTATAGAACTTGTTGGAGACTTCATATCTCTCAACTCGGGTATTTGCTTGAAATATTAACTTTAACTTCTTGGAACATCTCATATGGTCCATGATGTTCAAAATGTCTTTGAAGTCCCGATTCTAAGCCGTTAAGCATGGTGCACTAAACTATCAAGTAGTCATCATATTGAGCTAGCCAAATGTTCATAACGTCTGCATCTGCTCCTGCAATAGGTCTGTCACCTAGCGGTGCATCAAGGACATAATTCTTCTGTGCAGCAATGAGGATAAACCTCAGATCACGGATCCAATCCGCATCATTGCTACTAACATCTTTCAACTTAGTTTTCTCTAGGAACATATCAAAATAAACACAAGGAAGCAACAATGCGAGCTATTGATCTACAACATAATTTGCAAAATACTATCAGGACTAAGTTCATGATAAATTTAAGTTCAATTTAATCATATTACTTAAGAACTCCCACTTAGACAAACATCCCTCTAATCCTCTAAGTGATCACGTGATCCATATCAACTAAACCATGTCCGATCATCACATGAGATGGAGTAGTTTCATTGGTGAACATCACTATGTTGATCATATCTACTATATGATTCACGCTCGACCTTTCGGTCTCCGTGTTCCGAGGCCATATCTTTATATGCTTGGCTCGTCAAGTATAACCTGAGTATTCCGCGTGTGCAACTGTTTTGCACCCGTTGTATTTGAACGTAGAGCCTATCACACCCGATCATCACGTGGTGTCTCAGCATGAAGAACTTTCGCAATGGTGCATACTCAGGGAGAACACTTCTTGATAATTAGTGAGAGATCATCTTAAAATGCTACCACCAATCAAAGCAAGATAAGATGTATAAAAGATAAACATCACATGCAATCAATATAAGTGATATGATATGGCCATCATCATCTTCTGCTTGTGATCTCCATCTTCGAAGCACCGTCATGATCACCATCGTCGTCATTCGGCGCGACACCTTGATCATCATCGTAGTATCGTTGTCGTCTCGCCAATCTTATGCTTCCACGACTATCGCTACCGCTTAGTGATAAAGTAAAGCATTACAGTGCAATTACATTGCATACAATAAAGCGACAACCATATGGCTCATGCCAGTTGTTGATAACTCAGTTACAAAACATGATCATCTCATACAATAAAATTTAGCATCATGTATTAACCATATCACATCACAACATACCCTGCAAAAACAAGTTAGACGTCCTCTACTTTGTTGTTGCAAGTTTTACGTGGCTGCTACGGGCTTAGCAAGAACCGTTCTTACCTACACATCAAAACCACAACAATAGTTTGTCAAGTTGGTGTTGTTTTAACCTTCGCAAGGACCGGGCGTAGCCACACTTGGTTCAACTAAAGTTGGAGAAACTGACACCCGCTAGCCACCTTTGTGCAAAGCACGTCGGGAGAACCGATCTCGCGTAAGCGTACGCGTAATGTATGTCCGGGCCGCTTCGTCCAACAATACCGCCGAACCAAAGTATGATATGCTGGTAAGCAGTATGACTTATATCGCCCACAACTCACTTGTGTTCTACTCGTGCATATAACATCAACGCATAAAACCTAGGCTTGGATGCCACTGTTGGGGAACATAGTAATTTCAAAAATTTCCTACGCACACTCAAGATCATGGTGACGCATAGCAACGAGGGGGGAGAGTGTTTTCTACGTACCCTCATAGACCGGAAGAAGAAGCGTTAGCACAACGCGGTTGATGTAGTCGTACGTCTTCAAGGCCCGACCGATCAAGCACCGAAACTACGGCACCTCCGAGTTCTAGCACACGTTCAGCTCGATGACGATCCCCGGACTCCGATCCAGCAAAGTTTCGGGGAAGAGTTCCGTCAGCACGACGGCGTGGTGACGATCTTGATGTTCTACTGTCGCAGGGCTTCGCCTAAGCACCACTACAATATTATCAAGGACTATGGTGGAAGGGGGCACCGCACACGGCTAAGAGAACGATCTTAGAGATCAACTTGTGTGTCTAGGGGTGCCCCTGCCCCCGTATATAAAGGAGCCAAGGGGGGGGGTGCGGCCGGCCCTAGGAGGAGGCGAACAGGAGGTGAAGGAAATATGCCCTAGAGGCAATAATAAAGTTATTATTTATTTCCTTATTTCATGATAAATGTTTATTATTCATGCTAGAATTGTATTAACCAGAAACATAATACATGTGTGAATACATAGACAAACAGAGTGTCACTAGTATGCCTCTACTTGACTAGCTCGTTAATCAAAGATGGTTATGTTTCCTAACCATAGACAAAGAGTTGTTATTTGATTAATGGGATCACATCATTAGGAGAATGATGTGATTGACTTGACCCATTCTGTTAGCTTAGCACTCGATCGTTTAGTATGTTGCTATTGCTTTCTTCATGACTTATACATGTTCCTATGACTATGAGATTATGCAACTCCCGTTTACCGGAGGAACACTTTGTGTGCTACCAAACGTCACAACGTAACTGGGTGATTATAAAGGAGCTCTACAGGTGTCTCCAAAGGTACATGTTGGGTTGGCGTATTTCGAGATTAGGATTTGTCACTCCGATTGTCGGAGAGGTATCTCTGGGCCCTCTCGGTAATGCACATCACCTAAGCCTTGCAAGCATTGCAACTAATGAGTTAGTTGCGAGATGATGTATTACGAAATGAGTAAAGAGACTTCCCGGTAATGAGATTGAACTAGGTATTGAGATACCGACGATCGAATCTCGGGCAAGTAACATACCGATGACAAAGGGAACAACGTATGTTGTTATGCGGTCTGACCGATAAAGACCTTCGTAGAATATGTAGGAGCCAATATGAGCATCCAGGTTCTGCTATTGGTTATTGACCGGAGACGTGTCTCGGTCATGTCTACATTGTTCTCGAACCCGTAGGGTCCGCACGCTTAAGGTTTCGATGACAGTTATATTATGAGTTTATGAGTTTTGATGTACCGAAGGAGTTCGGAGTCCCGGATGAGATCGGGGACATGACGAGGAGTCTCAAAATGGTCGAGACGTAAAGATCGATATATTGGACGACTATATTCGGACATCGGAAAGGTTCTGAGTGATTCGGGTATTTTCGGAGGTACCGGGGACTTACGGGAATACGAGGAAGAAGCAATGGGCCTTAATGGGCCTTAGTGGAAAGGACCAGGAGGTGGCGCGCGCCCCTCCCAAGCCCAGTCCGAATTGGACAAGGGGTTTGGGGCGCGGCCCCTCTCTCCCTTCCTTCCCCTCTTCCCCCCTTTCCCCCCTTCTCCTAGTTGGACTAGGAAAGGAGGAAACCTACTCCAACTAGGAGTAGGAATCCTACTCCCTGGCGCGCCCCTCCTAGGGCCGGCCTCCTCCCCCTTTCTCCTTTATATACGGGGGCAGGGGGCACCTCTAGACACAAGTTGATCCACGTGATCATATTCTTAGCCGTGTGCGGTGCCCCCTTCCACCATAATCCTCGATAATATTGTAGCGGTGCTTAGGCGAAGCCCTGCAATGGTAGTACATCAAGATCGTCACCACGCCGTCGTGCTGACGGAACTCTTCTCCGACACTTTGCTGGATCGGAGTCCGTGGATCGTCATCGAGCTGAACGGGTGCTAGAACTCGGAGGTGTCGCAGTTTCGGTGCTTGATCGGTCGGGCCGTGAAGACGTACGACTACATCAACTATGTTGTGCTAACGTTTCCGCTGTCGGTCTACAAGGGTACGTAGATCACACTCTCCCCTCTTGTTGCTATGCATCACCATGATCTTGCATGTGCGTAGGAATTTTTTTGAAATTACTACGTTCCCCAACAGTGGCATCCGAGCCAGGTTTTATGTGTTGATGTTATATGCACGAGTAGGACACAAGTGAGTTGTGGGCGATATAAGTCATACTGCTTACCAGCATGTCATACTTTGGTTCAGCGGTATTGTTGGACGAAGCGGCCCGGACCGACATTACGCGTACGCTTACGCGAGACCGGTTCTCCCAACGTGCTTTGCACAAAGGTGGCTAGCGGGTGACAGTTTCTCCAACTTTAGTTGAATCGAGTGTGGCTACGCCCGGTCCTTGAGAAGGTTAAAACAGCACCAACTTGACAAACTATCGTTGTGGTTTTGATGCGTAGGTAAGATTGGTTCTTGCTTAAGCCCGTAGCAGCCACGTAAAACTTGCAACAACAAAGTAGAGGACGTCTAACTTGTTTTTGCAGGGCATGTTGTGATGTGATATGGTCAAGACATGATGCTAAATTTTATTGTATGAGATGATCATGTTTTGTAACCAAGTTATCGGCAACTGGCAGGAGCCATATGGTTGTCGCTTTATTGTATGCAATGCAATTGCGCTGTAATGCTTTACTTTATCACTAAGCGGTAGCGATAGTCGTGGAAGCATAAGATTGGCGAGAAGACAACGATGCTACGATGGTGATCAAGGTGTCGCGCCGGTGACGATGGTGATCACGACGGTGCTCCGAAGATGGAGATCACAAGCACAAGATGATGATGGCCATATCATATCACTTATATTGATTGCATGTGATGTTTATCTTTTATGCATCTTATCTTGCTTTGATTGACGGTAGCATTTTAAGATGATCTCTCACTAATTATCAAGAAGTGTTCTCCCTGAGTATGCACCGTTGCGAAAGTTCTTCGTGCTGAGACACCACGTGATGATCGGGTGTGATAGGCTCTACGTTCAAATACAACGGGTGCAAAACAGTTGCACACACAGAATACTCAGGTTATACTTGACGAGCCAAGCATATACAGATATGGCCTCGGAACACGGAGACCGAAAGGTCGAGCGTGAATCATATAGTAGATATGATCAACATAGTGATGTTCACCAATGAAACTACTCCATCTCACGTCATGATCGGACATGGTTTAGTTGATTTGGATCACGTAATCACTTAGAGGATTAGAGGGATGTTTGTCTAAGTGGGAGTTCTTAAGTAATATGATTAAATTGAACTTAAATTTATCATGAACTTAGTCCTGATAGTATTTTGCAAATTATGTTGTAGATCAATAGCTCGCATTGTTGCTTCCTTGTGTTTATTTTGATATGTTCCTAGAGAAAACTAAGTTGAAAGATGTTAGTAGCAATGATGCGGATTGGATCCGTGATCTGAGGTTTATCCTCATTGCTGCACAGAAGAATTATGTCCTTGATGCACCGCTAGGTGACAGACCTATTGCAGGAGCAGATGCAGACGTTATGAACGTTTGGCTAGCTCAATATGATGACTACTTGATAGTTTAGTGCACCATGCTTAACGGCTTAGAATCGGGACTTCAAAGACGTTTTTGAACGTCATGGACCATATGAGATGTTCCAGGAGTTGAAGTTAATATTTCAAGCAAATACCCGAGTTGAGAGATATGAAGTCTCCAACAAGTTCTATAGCTAAAAGATGGAGGAGAATCGCTCAACTAGTGAGCATGTGCTCAGATTGTCTGGGTACTACAATCGCTTGAATCAAGTGGGAGTTAATCTTCCAAATAAAATAGTGATTGGCATAATTCTCTAGTCATCATCACCAAGTTAGTAGAACTTCATGATGAACTATATTATGCAAGGGATGACGAAAACGACTCCCGAGCTTTTCATGATGATGAAATCAATGAAGGTAGAAATCAAGAAAGAGCATCAAGTGTTGATGGTTGACAAGACCACTAGTTTCAAGAAAAAGGGCAAAGGGAAGAAGGGGAACTTCAAGAAGAACGGCAAGCAAGTTGCTACTCAAGTGAAGAAGCCCAAGTCTGATCCTAAGCCTGAGACTAAGTGCTTCTACTGCAAAGGAACTGGTCACTGGAAGCGGAACTACCCCAAGTGATTGGCGAATAAGAAGGATGGCAAAGTGAACATAAGTATATTTGATATACATGTTATTGATGTGTACTTTACTAGTGTTTATAGCAACCCCTCAGTATTTGATACTAGTTCAGTTACTAAGATTAGTAACTCGAAACAGGAGTTGCAGAATAAACAGAGACTAGTTAAGGGTGAAGTGACGATGTGTGTTGGAAGTGGTTCCAAGATTGATGTGATCATCATCGCAGACTCCCCATACTTTCGGGATTAGTGTTGAACCTAATAAGTGTTATTTGGTGTTTGCGTTGAGCATGAATATGATTTGATCATGTTTATTGTAATACGGTTATTCATTTAAGTAAGAGAATAAATTGTTGTTCTGTTTACATGAATAAAACCTTATATGGTTACACACCCAATGAAAATGGTTCATTGGATCTCGATCGTAGTGATACACATATTCATAATATTGAAACCAAAAGATGCAAAGTTAATAATGATAGTGCAACTTATTTGTGGCACTGCCATTTAGGTCATATTGGTGTAAAGCGCATGAAGAAACTCCATATTGATGGGCTTTTGGAATCACTTGATTATGAATCAGTTGATGCTTGCGAACCATGCCTCATGGGCAAGATGACTAAGACTCTGTTTTTCGGAACAATGGAGCGAGCAACAGATTTGTTGGAAATCATACATACTGATGTATGTGGTCCGATGAATATTGAGGCTCGTGACAGGTATCATTATTTTCTGACCTTCACAGATGATTTAAGTAGATATGAGTATATCTACTTGATGAAACATAATTATGAAAAGTTCAAAGTATTTCAAAGTGAAGTGGAAAATCATCGTGACAAGAAAATAAAGTTTCTACGATCTGATCGCAGAGACGAATATTTGAGTTACGAGTTTGGTCTTCAATTAAAACAATGTGGAATAGTTTCACAAACTCATGCCACCTGGAACACCGCAACATAATGGTGTGTCCGAACGTCATAACCGTACTTTATTGGATATAGTACAATCTATGATGTTTCTCACCGATTTACTAATATCGTTTTGGGATCATGCATTAGAGACAGCTGCATTCACGAAAAAAAGGGCCACCATCTAAATCCTTTGAGACGACACTGTATGAACTATGGTTTAGCAAGAAACCAAAGTTGTCGTTTCTTAAAGTTTGGGGTTGCAATGCTTATAAGAAAAAGTTTCATCCTGATAAGCTCAAACCCAAATCGAAGAAATGTGTCTTCATAGGATACCCAAAGAAGACAGTTGGGTACACCTTCTATCACAGATACGAAGGCAAGAAATTCGTTGCTAAGAATGGATCCTTTCTAGAGAAGGAGTTTCTCTTGAAAGAAGTGAGTGGGAGGAAAGTAGAACTTGATGAGGTAATTGTACCTGCTCCCTTATTGGAAAGTAGTTCATCACAGAAAACGGTTTCTGTGACACCTACACCAATTAGTGAGGAAGTTAATGATGATGATCATGAAACTTCAGATCAAGTTATTACTGAACCTCGTAGATCAACCAGAGTAAGATCCGCACCAGAGTGGTACGGTAATCCTGTTCTGGAAATCATGCTACTAGATCATGATGAACCTACGAACTATGAAGAAGCGTTGGTGAGCCCAGATTCCGCAAAATGGCTTGAAGCCATGAAATCTGAGATGGGATCCATGTATGAAAACAAAGTATGGACTTTGGTTGACTT
This sequence comes from Triticum urartu, assembly GCF_056163025.1. Taxonomy (NCBI): domain Eukaryota; kingdom Viridiplantae; phylum Streptophyta; class Magnoliopsida; order Poales; family Poaceae; genus Triticum; species Triticum urartu. Next base: position 128,124,907 of record NC_141876.1, read on the forward strand.
GCCCGATGATCGGCAAGCAATTGAAAATAAATGGATCTTTAAGAGGAAGACGGACGCTGGTAGTAGTGTTACTATCTACAAAGCTAGAATTGTCGGAAAAAGGTTTTTGACAAGTTCAAGATGTTGACTACGATGAAAGTTTCTCACTCGTATCTATGCTTAAGTCTGTCCGAATCATGTTAGCAATTGCCGTATTTTATGAAATCTGGCAAATGGATAAACAAAGATGTGTTCCTTAATGGATTTCTTAAAGAAGAGTTGTATATGATGCAACCAGAAGGTTTTGTCAATCCTAAAAATGTTAACAAAATATGCAATCTCCAGCGATCCATCTATGGACTGGTGCAAGCATCTCGGAGTTGGCATATGCGCTTTGATGAGATGATCAAAGTATATAGTTTTATACAGACTTGTGGTGAAGCCTGTATTTACAAGAAAGTGAGTGGGAGCACTACAACATTTCTGACAAGTATATGTGAATGACATATTATTGATCGGAAATAATGTAGAATTATTCTGCAAAGCATAAAGGAGTGTTTGAAAGAAGTTTTTCAAAGAAAGACCTCGGCGAAGCTGCTTACATATTAAGCATCAAGATCTATAGAGATAGATCAAGACGCTTGATAAGTTTTTTCAATGAGTACATACCTTGACAATATTTTGAAGTAGTTCAAAATGGAACAGTCAAAGAAAAGAGTTCTTGGCTGTGTTACAAGGTGTGAAATTGAGTAAGACTCAAAGCCCGACCACGGCAGAAGATAGAAAGAGAATGAAAGTCATTCCCTATGCCTCATCCATAGGTTCTATAAAGTATGCCATGCTATGTACCAGATCTATTGTATACCCTACACTGTGTTAAGCAAGGGAGTACAATAGTGATCTAGGAGTAGATCACTGCACAGCGGTCAAAATTATCCTTAGTGGAATAAGGATATGTTTCTCGATTATGGAGGTGACAAAAGGTTCGTCGTAAAAGGGTTACGTCGATACAAGTTTTGGCACTGATCCGGATGACTCTTAGTCTCAATCTGGATGCATATTGAAAGTGGGAGCAATTAGCTAGAGTAGCTCCGTGCAGAGCATTGTTGACATAGAAATTTGCAAAATACATACGGATCTGAATATGGCAGACCCGTTGACTAAACTTCTCTCACAGGCAAAACATGATCACACCTTAGTACTCTTTGGGTGTTAATCACATAGCGATGTGAACTAGATTATTGACTCTAATAAACCCTTTGAGTGTTGGTCACATAATGATGTGAACTATTGGTGTTAAATCACATGGCAATGTGAACTAGATTATTGACTCTAGTGCAAGTGGGAGACTGAAGGAAATATGCCCTAGAGGCAATAATAAAGTTATTATTTATTTCCTTATTTCATGATAAATGTTTATTATTCATGCTAGAATTGGATTAACCGGAAACATAATACATGTGTGAATACATAGACAAACAGAGTGTCACTAGTATGCCTCTACTTGACTAGCTCGTTAATCAAAGATGGTTATGTTTCCTAACCATCGACAAAGAGTTGTTATTTGTTTAACGGGATCACATCATTAGGAGAATGATGTGATTGACTTGACCCATTCCGTTAGCTTAGCACTCGATCGTTCAGTATGTTGCTATTGCTTTCTTCATGACTTATACATGTTCCTATGACTATGAGATTATGCAACTCCCGTTTACCGGAGAAACACTTTGTGTGCTACCAAACATCACAACGTAACTGGGTGATTATAAAGGAGCTCTACAGGTGTGTCCAAAGGTACATGTTGGGTTGGCGTATTTCGAGATTAGGATTTGTCACTCCGATTGTCGGAGAGGTATCTCTGGGCCCTCTCAGTAATGCACATCACCTAAGCCTTGCAAGCATTGCAACTAATGAGTTAGTTGCGAGATGATGTATTACGAAACGAGTAAAGAGACTTGCCGGCAACGAGATTGAACTAGGTATTGAGATACCGACGATCGAATCTCGGGCAAGTAACATACCGATGACAAAGGGAACAACGTATGTTGTTATGCGGTCTGACCGATAAAGACCTTCGTAGAATATGTAGGAGCCAATATGAGCATCCAGGTTCCGCTATTGGTTATTGACCGGAGACGTGTCTCAGTCATGTCTACATTGTTCTCGAACCCGTAGGGTCCGCACGCTTAAGGTTTCGATGACAGTTATATTATGAGTTTATGAGTTTTGATGTACCGAAGGAGTTCGGAGTCCCGGATGAGATCGGGGACATGACGAGGAGTCTCGAAATGGTCGAGACGTAAAGATCGATATATTGGACGACTATATTCGTGAAGGAAATATGCCCTAGAGGCAATAATAAAGTTATTATTTATTTCCTTATATCATGATAAATGTTTATTATTCATGCTAGAATTGTATTAACCGGAAACATAATACATGTGTGAATACATAGACAAACAGAGTGTCGCTAGTATGCCTCTACTTGACTAGCTCGTTAATCAAAGATGGTTATGTTTCCTGACCATGAACAAGGAGTTGTTATTTGATTAACGGGATCACATCATTAGGTGAATGATCTGATTGACATGACCCATTCCATTAGCTTAGCACCCGATCGTTTAGTATGTTGCTATTGCTTTCTTCATGACTTATACATGTTCCTATGACTATGAGATTATGCAACTCCCGTTTGCCGGAGGAACACTTTGTGTGCTACCAAACGTCACAACGTAAATGGGTGATTATAAAGGTGCTCTGCAGGTCTCTCCAAAGGTACATGTTGGGTTGGCGTATTTCGAGATTAGGATTTGTCACTCCGATTGTCGGAGAGGTATCTCTGGGCCCTCTCGGTAATGCACATCACATAAGCCTTGCAAGCATTGCAACTAATGAGTTAGTTGCGAGATGATGTATTACGAAACGAGTAAAGAGACTTGCCGGTAACGAGATTGAACTAGGTATTGAGATGCCGACGATCGAATCTCGGGCAAGTAACATACCGATGACAAAGGGAACAACGTATGTTGTTATGCGGTCTGACCGATAAAGATCTTTGTAGAATATGTAGGAGCCAATATGAGCATCCAGGTTCCGCTATTGGTTATTGACCGGAGACGTGTCTCGGTCATGTCTACATTGTTCTCGAACCCGTAGGGTCCGCACGCTTAAGGTTTCGATGATAGTTATATTATGAGTTTATGAGTTTTGATGTACCGAAGTTAGTTCAGAGTCCCGGATGTGATCACGGACATGACGAGGAGTCTCGAAATGGTCGAGACATAAAGATTGATATATTGGATGGCTTTATTCGGACACCGGAAGTGTTCCGGGTGATTTCGGAGAAAACCGGAGAGCCGGAGGGTTACCGGAACCCCCCCGGGAGAAGTAATGGGCCATATGGGCCTTAGTGGAGAGAGAGAGGGGCAGCCAAAGGTGGGCCGCGCGCCTCCTCCCTCCCTGGTCGGAATTGGACTAGGAGAGGGGGGCGGCGCCCCCCTTTCCCTCTCCCTCCCCACTTCTTTCCCCCTCCTAGTAGGAGTCCTACTCCTAGGACTCCTACTAGGAGGAGGACTCCTCCTTGGCGCGCCATAGAGGGCCGGCCGGCCTCCTCCCCTTGATCCTTTATATACGGGGGCAGGGGGCACCCCTTGACACACAAGTTGATCCACGTGATCATATTCTTAGCCGTGTGCGGTGCCCCCTTCCACCATAGTCCTCGATAATATTGTAGCGGTGCTTAGGCGAAGCCCTACGACGGTAGTGCATCAAGATCGTCACCATGTTGTCATGCTGACGGAACTCTTCCCCCACACTTTGCTGGATCAGAGTCCGGGGATCGTCATCGAGCTGAACGTGTGCTAGAACTCGGAGGTGTCGTAGTTTCGGTGCTTGATCGGTCAGGCCGTGGAGACGTACGACTACATCAACTAAACGCTTCCGTTGTCGATCTACAAGGGTACGTAGATCACACTCTCCCCTCTCGTTGCTATGCATCACCATGATCTTGCGTGTGCGTAGGAAATTTTTTGAAATTACTACGTTCCCCTACAATTCGGACATCGGAAAGGTTCTGAGTGATTCGGGTATTTTCGGAGGTACCGGGGAGTTACGGGAATACGAGGAAGAAGCAATGGGCCTTAATGGGCCTTAGTGGAAAGGACCAGGAGGTGGCGCGCGCCCCTCCCAAGCCCAGTCCGAATTGGACAAGGGGTTTGGGGCGCCGCCCCTCTCTCCCTTCCTTCCCCTCTTCCCCCCTTTCCCCGCTTCTCCTAGTTGGACTAGGAAAGGAGGAAACCTACTCCAACTAGGAGTAGGAATCCTACTCCCTGGCGCGCCCCTCCTAGGGCCGGCCTCCTCCCCCTTGCTCCTTTATATACGGGGGTAGGGGGAACCTCTAGACACAAGTTGATCCACGTGATCATATTCTTAGCCGTGTGCGGTGCCCCCTTCCACCATAATCCTCGATAATATTGTAGCGGTGCTTAGGCGAAGCCCTGCAACGGTAGTACATCAAGATCGTCACCACGCCGTCGTGCTGACGGAACTCTTCCCCGACACTTTGCTGGATCGGAGTCCAGGGATCGTCTTCGAGCTGAACGTGTGCTAGAACTCGGAGGTGCCGTAGTTTCGGTGCTTGATCGGTCGGGCCGTGAAGACGTACGACTACATCAACCACGTTGTGCTAACGCTTCCGTTGTCGGTCTACAAGGGTACGTAGATCACACTCTCCCCTCTCGTTGCTATGCATCACCATGATCTTGCATGTGCGTAGGAATTTTTTTGAAATTACTACGTTCCCCAACAGGAGGAGTCCTACTCCTACCGGGAGTAGGACTCCCCTCCCTTTCCCTAGTTGGATTAGGACTTGAGGGGGAAGGAGGAGAGGGAAGAAAGGAAAGGGTGGGCGCCGCCCCCCCCCCCCCCTCCTTGTCCAATTTGGACTTGGGGAGGGAGGGGCGCGCGGTAGCCCCTAGGCCTCCTCTCCTCTTTCTCCACTAGGCCCATTAAGGCGCATTAGGTTACCGGGGGGTTCTGGTAACCTCTCGGTACTCCGGTAAAATGCCGATTTCACCCGGAACACTTCCGATGTCCAAACATAGGCTTCCAATATATAAATCTTTATGTCTCGACCATTTCAAGACTCCTCGTCATGTCCGTGATCACATCCGGGACTCCGAACTAACTTTGGTACATCAAAACTCATAAACTCATAATATAACTGTCATCGAAACCTTAAGCGTGTGGACCCTACGGGTTCGAGAATAATGTAGACATGACCGAGACACGTCTCCGGTCAATAACCAATAGCGGAACCTGGATGCTCATATTGGCTCCCACATATTCTACGAAGATCTTTATCGGTCAGACCGCATAACAACATACGTTGTTCCCTTTGTCATCGGTATGTTACTTTCCCGAGATTCGATCGTCGGTATCTCAATACCTAGTTCAATCTCGTTACCGGCAAGTCTCTTTACTCGTTTCGTAATACATCATCTCGCAACTAACTCATTAGTTGCAATGCTTGCAAGGCTTATGTGATGTGCATTACCGAGAGGACCCGGAGATACCTCTCCGACAATCGGAGTGACAAATCCTAATCTCGAAATACGCCAACCCAACATGTACCTTTGGAGACACCTGTAGAGCTCCTTTATAATCACCCAGTTACGTTGTGACGTTTGGTAGCACACAAAGTGTTCCTCCGATAAACGGGAGTTGCATAATCTCATAGTCATAGGAACATGTATAACTCATGAAGAAAGCAATAGCAACATACTAAACGATCGAGTGCTAAGCTAACGGAATGGGTCAAGTCAATCACATCATTCTCCTAATGATGTGATCCCGTTAATCAAATAACAACTCTTTGTCTATGGTTAGGAAACATAACCATCTTTGATTAACAAGCTAGTCAAGTAGAGGCATACTAGTGACATTCTGTTTGTCTATGTATTCACACATGTATTATGTTTCCGGTTAATACAATTCTAGCATGAATAATAAACATTTATCATGAAATAAGGAAATAAATAATAACTTTATTATTGCCTCTAGGGCATATTTCCTTCAAATCACACCATTCAAAGAAGGCTTCTGCACACAAAAACATGCCAAACTGACGGCCGCTGCCGTGTGGCCAACTGTCCATGCCATTTGTCCGCCACATTTTTTCGCCGTCCACCGCCCCACGGCTATAATAGGCCGGCGTTCCTCGTCCCCGGTTCATCTCCTCGCTGCCCACAACTCCATTTCCCTCTCCACTTCCCTCTCTGGCTCCACTCCCCTCATCTTCACTATGATGCTTTCCCTATGGTTGGATTGGGCGCTGCTCATGGAGGAGGAACAGATCCTGGACGAGGAGGACGCCCTCATCACTAAGGAGAGAAGTGGGATCACCGGGACGCGCTTGAGGTCGTGCAGGAGAATGTTGCCCTCGTCCTTAAGGAGTGGGATCACCGAGACGGGTTGGAGTGCATTACGGGTTGTAGTGCGTCGCAGGCCACCTCCTGCCAGCCTGAAAGTCTGCGCAATGACGCACAGATGGCCGCCTCATTGTTAAGGAGGCATATGATGTACGATACGCCTCATATGCCTTAGGTCGTCCGCCTCGGTGAAGTCTTAAGGAGACCGTCATCGTGCAGTCATTGGCGGTGGAGACACTGGAGAGGAGCATGCCATTTGGCGTGAGTTCGAGGTGGCACAACCAGCAACAAGGAAATGGACACGGAAAGGGAGCGCACACCAAGGACCGTGGCCGCGTTTACCATGTCGCTCACGTCCCCTACACGTCTCACTCCGACGAGAACCGCATCGGACCGTCACAATGCCCTACCTAGTCGGCGAGCCGACTCCTCGCATATGCATGTCCCGTTCATAGCATTCACTATCGACTCGGGCTCATGAAAATGCAGGCTATAGCTGCTACATATATATATGTAAAAGTGACATTTTTTGAACTACTCGTCTGTTAATTATGTATCCTATATAAGACCATTGTATTGCAATGTCATGTCAATTTAAGTGTTGAATCCCTCCAACTAAGTGTATGAGTATCGAGTTGATGCAACCAAAAGTTAAAGAAAAATAAAAAGAAAACCACATTATGACAAACTCTGAGTTTGTGCGTTGCCTCGGCAGCCTCAAAAAAATCATGGACCGCACTCCATGCACATTCTGATGGTTGCTAGAGTTGCTAAAAAATGTACAAGGTGCAAACTAAACCTGATCATACACCAGGCCAGGCTTGAAAAAGCCCCAACCTCATACTCCAAGCCCAAGCCCAAGCCCAAGCCTGGCCTGAAGCCCAAAAATATGCATGTTCTCAAGCCCAAGCCCAGCCCAAATGCAAGACCAAAGCCCAAAAGCCTGACACAAGTGTTGTTGTTTTAGTTCCACGCATCTAAGCCCAGCCCAAAATGTTGAAAAATGGAAGCCTGGGCCCAGCCCAGATATCCCCTCAGGCTGTAAAACAAAGCCTAAACCCGGCTCAAGTGACAAGCCCAACCCAGCCTGGCCCAGGTTTGTGGGCCAGGGTCGGGCTGCCCATGATCAGGTTTAGTGCAGACACAAGGATAAGGATGCTCGGTTTACCATGTGGATGTTCTTGGGTACTCGGTTTACCATGTGGATGTTGCAATTCGTGAACCAGGGTTAGATCCATGGAGAATGACAGTGATTTATGGGGAGGCCCAGACCCACCTTCGTCATCAAACATGGGACACTATCAAAAATATAAGCAATTCTAGTGATCTACCGTGGCTTTGCATAGGTGACTTCAACGAAGTTCTTCGTCCGGATGAACATGAGGGAATCAGACAGCGGAGTAATGCCCAGATCCAAGCTTTCCGTGATGTTGTGGACGGCTGCATGTTGATGGATATAGGGTTCAAGGGAAGATTTTGGACATTTGAAAAGAAAGTCGCGGGTGGATCTTATACTAGGGTCAGATTAGACCGCGCTCTCGGGTCGGCAGAATGGTGTGCTCTTTTTCCTAATGCAAGCTTGACCCACCTAGAGGCAGCCACTTCGGATCATTGTCCTGTCCATCTCGAGCTGAATCGGGAGCAAACAACACCAAGGACAGCGCCTAAGATCTTCAGGTTTGAAGTGGCATGGGAAACCCATAATAGTTTGAAGGATACAATCAGAGAATCGTGGTCGTCAAGTCAGCCAGGGGTGCAAGTGGATGATGTAAAAGAGAAGTTGGCTCGGCTGGCAAACAGGCTAAAGCGTTGGGACATGGACACTTTCGGATCAGTTCGATCAGAAATCAAAAATCTAAAAAAGGAATTGGGTAGGCTTCGGGCTAACCCAATGCGTACTGGTCCTAGCCATCTGGAACAAAAGATGAATGAAAGGCTTGTTGAATTGTACCACAGGGAGGAGATACTGTGGCGACAACGATCGAGAATCGAGTGGCTTACTGCGGGGGACAAGAACACAAAATTATTTCATATGAGGGCAAGTATGAGAAGGAAGAAAAATATGATCAAGGCGCTCTCTGGTGCTTTGGGAATTATGGTGGATGATCCCGCAGAGCTTAAGAAGATGGTATCGAATTTTTATAAAGATTTATATACGATCGAGGGAGTCACAAACATGGAGGCTGTTTTACAACATGTGCCACGCAAAGTCACATCAAATATGAATGACATTCTTTGTGCTCCTTATTCTGGAGATGAGGTGAAAGCAGCTTTATTTCAAATATTCCCTACAAAGTCTCCAGGGCCGGACAGCTTCCCTGCTCATTTTTATCAGAGGCACTGGGATGTTTGTGGGGAAGAGGTCACAAGGGTGGTGTTGCGCATTGTCAAGGGAGAAGAAAGTGTGGGGTGTATTAATGATACTTTCTTGGTTTTAATACCAAAGGTAATGAACCCAACTCTTCTCACTCAGTTCAGACCCATAAGTTTATGCAATGTTCTGTATAAAATTGCATTGAAGGTGGTGGCGAATAGATTAAAGCAGATATTGCCAGATATTATTTCTGAAGAACAGTCTGCCTTTGTTCATGGGAGATTGATAACTGATAACATAATATGTGCCTATGAATGTCTGCATTTCATGAAGCGGAGCAAGGCAAAATCAAATAGTCATTGTGCTTTGAAGCTGGACATGATGAAAGCATATGATAGACTGGAATGGTCTTATCTAGAGGCTATTATGAGCAAGCTTGGTTTTGCACGAGCTTGGATTGATGTTGTCATGGGTATGATTAAGTCGGTCTCTTTTTCAGTGTTGTTCAATGGTGAAAAAATAGAACATTTTAAACCCACCAAGGGTATCCGACAGGGAGATCCAATCTCCCCTTATCTTTTCTTGATTGCAGCAGAGGGCCTCTCGTGCCTCTTGAAATATGGAACTCAATCATCGCTTTTTGCGGGAGTACAGGTGGCCCCGACAGCTCCGGTTGTTAACCACCTTCTCTTTGCTGATGATAGCCTGCTGCTTTTTAAGGCGAGTAATGAGGGGGCGACTGAGGTATCAAACCTGTTGACTGCCTATTGTAATGCTTCTGGTCAGAGGGTGAATAATGAGAAATCCTCTATCTTCTTCAGCAAGGGTTGCCCACAGTCCGTTCGTGAAGGCATAAAAAACTCTCTTGATGTGCACAATGAACAACTCACCGAGAGGTATTTGGGCATGCCAACTGATGTGGGTCACTCGAGGAGCGGAACTTTCAAATATTTGAGAGACCGAGTTTGGGAAAAGATAAAGGGATGGATGGAGAAACTTTTGTCTTATGCGGGAAATGAAGTTTTGATAAAGGCGGTTGCCCAAGCTATTCCGGTTTATTCTATGGCGTGCTTCAGACTGCCACGAGGTATATGTGAAAATGTTACATCGATGATTCGACAATTCTGGTGGGGCAGTAAGAGAGGCAAGAGGAAGCCTTGTTGGGTCGCTTGGGACGTATGCACTAAACCAAAGTCTTTGGGAGGTTTAGGGTTTCGGGATATTGAGCTTTTCAATTTGTCGCTCCTCGCAAGACAGGCTTGGCGATTGATTGAAGGACCTATGACGCTGAGCGCAAGAATACTTAAGTCAGTATATTATCCTTCTGTTTCTTTTTTGGATTCGGAGTTGGGTAATCACCCCTCACAAATATGGAGAGCTATTTTGGATGGAAGGGACGTGATATCTCAAGGCATCATTAGAAGGATTGGTACAGGAGAGAAAACAAGTATATGGAATCAAAACTGGTTGCCAAGGGCGGGGCTTATGAGGCCGATCTGCTCACTGGTAACCCAGCCACCTATTTTGGTCTCAGAACTCATTGATGCCTCATCTTCGTCATGGCGTGAGGAAGAGCTACGGAGAATATTTGTACCTGTTGATGTTGAGGAGATACTAAAAATCCCACTGTGTACAAAAAAGATAGAAGATTTCTGGGCTTGGGGAGAGGACTGTCGTGGCAAGTTTTCAGTAAGTTCAGCGTATAAATTGTTGTCAAACTTAAAGAGGCAGCGGGAAAATCTCTTGGACGGGACGGGAGGATCGTCAGCTATGGTACGAGAGCAGAAAGCTTGGACGTCCGTGTGGAATATCAAGGTTTCATCAAAATTAAAGAACTTTATATGGAGATTGTGTAACGACTCGATACCGACCACGGATGTTTTACAGCATAGGCATATGGCAACGAGCTGTGTCTGTGCCTTCTGTTTGGCAGAGGACAGTTGAAAGCATGCCCTAATTGATTGTGTAGTTTCGAGGTGCGTGTGGTTTTTATCATCTGATGAGCTGGTTGAAACAATGTGTGATAATTTGAGTCTGAATGCAAAAAATTGGGTGTTCACGATGCATGAAGTTCTACCTCATGAGGAGTTCACGCGCATGGTGATGACACTTTGGGCGATATGGAGGGCACAGAGGAGAGCTATTCATGAGGGTATATATGACAGTCCGTTGCAAATCAATCACTTCATCAATTCTTTCTTAAGGGACATTCAAATTCTAGCGATACCGAACCAGACAATCAAGAGCACTTTGAGCAGACCATCACAGTGGTTACCACCACCACAAGATCATGTGAAGATGAATGCTGACGCTGCAGTACTAAATGATAATATGGGAGCCGTTGCTGTGGTCTGTAGAGACAGCAATGGAGTATTTTTGGGTGCATCGGCAATCACTATCAAACATATACATAACCCTGTTACACTTGAAGCTTTAGCAGTACATGAGTCACTTTCACTTGCGAAGGATCTGTATGTTCAGAAAATACAAGTGGCTTCTGATTGCAAAAAGTGGTGGATGATATCAAGCAGGGATCGTTCGCCGGACATGCTACAATCATACATAAAATCATAGATCGCTCTCGTTCTTTTACTGCTTGTAACATTGTTCATGAGTATAGGAGCTCGAATTTCAAGGCTCACAATCTCGTTAGGCATGCACTTTCTTTAGGGTTTGGTCGCCATGTTTGGTTAGGCCAACCCGGAGACTTGAATTTTATTCATGTAAATGTTGGGACAATTTGAATAAAGCCCGGCGAGAATGTCTCAAAAAAAAAAACAAGGATAAGGATGCATTTCTCGCCAGTTAAACTCTGTAATAAGTAAAGGGGCTGGAATGTCTGAATGAGGTGTAGGTCAACCTGTAGAAAGGAGTACAAACCGCCACGCTACAAAAATGTACAAGGTGTCAAGCTGCAACTGGGGCAGAATCTTCTTAACAACCAAGGATGTCACAGAAAAGATGGCCCCGATGCAAGCACCTGTACATGTAGGTAATACATACATGCTACAAAAGAAGAAGGATACGATCTACCACCGTGGATTTGATCAAAATTCTCAGCAGTATTAGTTCTCTAACTGTTCGACAAATAATGGAACACAATAGCTACTACTGCGACAAACACAACTTTGAGTAGTAGCTTTGACCTCAGCAGAGATGCAGGAGACGTGGATTCTGATTCTGACGGATCAACCTTCTGCCCCCTTAGCTTAGCTATCAATAGGGGAATGAGACCTCGTCTCTTATCTGTTACAGAATTGACACTGGTTAGACAAATGTTTAAGCTGTGGTAAGCTACAATCCTTACCAGTAAAGCTAGTGAGATGTGTTGAGGTCAAATTCAAGGAATCAAAATAGTCAAGCAATTGCCAGCAAAAAATCATTTGTGTAACAATATGAAGCAACTAGATGGATGATTCAACACCATGAGGTAACCACAAATTTGACACAGAAGCTATCATAACACCTTAAAGATTGTTTATGTTCCAATGCTACATACAGGAAACACTGCAACGAACTTTTGAGACTGAGACCAGCAACTGCAATCAGAAAGAATGATAGAGTAAACAGAAGAAAAATATCGTCAAATTTTCATTTTTATGTTATATCAACATACGCTCTGTGAGTCTAATAATCTAAACCCTAAAAGAATTTATTCCTTTCTGCAGGGGAGAGGGCAAAACCCAAAAAAGTTTATCCAGAAGATTAAGTATGGTTGATGAAACGAAGGAAAACAATGTGTTTCAATTGAATCTGTACTGCTGGCAGAAAATTGATCTTTACATGAATATCAATCCTTGTTCCAATCCTCAGTTTATTGATACCCAAAAGAACTCAACTAACTTGTACTACCTCCGTTCCTTTTTGTAAGACGTCATGTAAGAGATATAGGGCGTCTTACAAATGGGGACAGAGGGGAGTAGCTCATACTGCTTTGGCATTTGAACTCTCCTAGTACAATACTAGTCCTATGTTTTCAGTTTTGGGGGAAAAATATAGAGAGAAGTGCATATTTCAACCCCGAACTCTTGCCCTGGTCTAATTTACAACCCCGAACTCCAATAGTCTAAATTACAACCCCCAACTCTCAAAACCGGCTAGGATTCAACCCTCCCCTCTCTGTTGACCGGTTTTGACCAGTCAACGGGTCCAGTCAACATGCCACATCAGCATTATTTTTAAAAAGCTGTAAAATAAAAAAATCCAGGAAAAGAAATAAAAAAATCAAATTTCCGGGGAAAAAATCAGGGAAAATAAATAAAATCGAATTTCCGAAAAACAAAATTATCAACTTTTCCATGAAAAACCAAAAATACTTAAAATAAAAAAATCCAAGGGAAAAAAATTCAAATTCCCAAGAAAATTATATTAAAACTGTAAAATAGAAAAAAAAATCTAAAAAAGTAATTTCCAAAAATGTTCATTTTTTTATTTTTTCCCGAAAATTACAGAAAAGTTTCCGAATTTTTTTCACAAACTTTTTTCGTAAATTTGTTTTTTTTATTTTTTCCCTGATTTTTTTCTCGATCTTACAGATTTTTATTTATATTTTTCTTGAATTTTTGAATTTTTTTTCGACATGGCATGCTGATTGGACCTGTTGGTCAAAACTGGTCACCCCTGGTCAAAACCGGTCAACAAGGAGGGGAGGGTTGAATCCTGACCGGTTTTGAGAGTTGAGGGTTGTAATTTAGATGGTATTGAAGTTCAGGGTTGTAAATTAGACTAGGGCAAGAGTTCAGGGTTGAAAAATGCACTTAGATAAAAAAAGGGCAGCCCGGTGCACGTAGCTCCCGCTTGCGCAGGGTCCGGGGAAGGGTCCGACCACTTTGGGTCTATAGTATGCAGCCTTTCCCTACATTTCTGCAAGAGGCTGTTTCCAGGACTCGAACCCGTGACATCATGGTCATAAGGCAACGGCTTTACCGCTGCGTCAAGGTTTCAGATCCAACAGAAAAAATAAATCGTCGACCACCTCAGCATTTGAGATTGAGACTGAAGCAGTGCAAATTGCAATTCCCTAACAAGAGCTGACAGCATCATGAAAAACAAAAACGTATGACATGAACCAAGTACTTAAAATACCTGCTTTCTTCAATCCCCTCTCTTCCTCGCCAATTCTTCGTCTCAAAGCATTAAGTAGTGAGCCAAAATAAAGAGCTAAGACAGTGCAAGTGAAGGTGATAACATTGTATGGCATGCTAAAATCAGGAGTTGTCAATGGAACAAGCAACACTTCTGTGTACGACTTCACAACACCATCTTCCTGCAGGATAAAGACATACCGCAGTGAGAAAAATTAAAGCAGAATATTTCACATCTCCGCCATAGTAAGCGTTTTTCTTTCCCTGACACTACTGATGAACCCATAACATCTCTACAGCATATACCTTGAAGTTCTCTAGCAAAGGCGATACAAACAATGGATCAGCTTCAGGGTAACTTCGGCTAGAGTTGAACTCAGGAAAGCTAACCAAAGCTGATGGAATATCAAATCCTTGATTAGCATCAGGAGGGTATTCATCTATGTGTAGGAATCCCTGAAAAAAGGTCCATATACCATAGTCATAAGTCGGTGAAATTATTTAGTTATGCATGCATGTCATTAACTGCAGAATGAACGGCGGTCAAGCAACAAGTGAAGACTTGGCCTAAAGGTCAGAAGTACAATACGAGTAAAAAGTGTATTTCAAATCCAAAAGGAACGTAATTTCGGTAGTTTAAGCAGCAGAGCACACCTTGTCGAAGTCCAAAGTAAGGGTAGCCAATTGCATACTGCAAGGAAACTTAAGAAGCATCTCCATTGTACCAGGCAAAAGCTTGTCTTCTGATGGAGTGACATGTATCTTGTCAACTACTTCTGATATAGCCTTGCTATTCCCATCGATGAAAACTTCTAGGCTGTGATAGTAGATCTTAACGTACCATGGAACAACCTGGAAAACTACAGCCTTTATCGAACAATCATTTGAGCTGTCCACTAGTTGCTTATCTAGACCAGTGGATAGAAATGACATAGCAATTGAGCCTCTTTCATTTCCGCTACCCATAAGAAATCTACTTGCATGATACGGCGCACGGGTGCAAGACCATATCAAGGGAAGCTTCCAAGTTATGCCCACATTCAAAGGCTTATCATTGTTGTAGTTGTTAACATCATACTCATATAGTGAAGAGGATTGGACTTCCAAGTTATCTAATTCTTTGAGGGACCTGTCTGGGGCAGTTGACAATACAAATAAATCATTATTCCATGAAACATCTGACCCAGCTTTGTCAACATTGTCAACTATGCCTTTCTCAATCTCTACAAAAACTCTGCTGGATTTAGAAACAAGACATTTCCCTGATAACTTCTTACTGAACAGATGTTCCATGGACCAGCTGGGCTGAAGTTGTCCACCAGTAGAATGTAGCTGTTTACCACTAACTGTATTTGGTTGCAGCACAACTGTGAGTGTTTGATCAAGAATAATACCAAGAGATTGTGATGATTTCAATTTTAGCTTCTGTGAATGGTAATATCCTTTATAAACTGAAGGCCTGTACAGCAAAGAAGCTATCCCAGCTTTGTCACGACACGGTAGAAGTTTCAGCCAAGGTGTTAAATTCTCTGTGCAGACAGCTTCCCGAGGCAATGCCCCATATCTTAGATTGCCTTCATTCAATTTAAATCCCCAACGAGGAGCAGAAAATGCAGTGGAAGACTCTAAGAAGTTGATGGATGCACAAAACAGTCCCGATAATGTGTGTGTCAGGTTCTTCCATGTGGCATCAATCTCGGCCAAAGGAAGGTCGAAAATTGCCCACAGCTCAACACCAGGGGGCTTTGCATTATTTGTTGACATTGGATCATATCCGCCCCATTGCTCATAATTCCACCTTCCTTGTGTGAAAGATAGCTCCAGTTCACTAATATGAAATTTTTGGACCTGGTTCAGACAGAACAGAATGATCTTAACAGCAATTCCAAAACATTCATACAAGGCAGTAGGAAGTTATTAAATAGATGAGCAGTGGAGGTTCCTTTACTCCTAGTTCATGACCGTGTAATTATCATACAGAATAGAAGAGGTTCGGAAATGCCTGGATTTTAGCAGCTGAGGTGCTAAAATAGGGAGAAATAAACATAGATAGGCAAGAGCACTTTTCATGAGGAAACTAGAAAGTTAACTAGATAGGTTGTTCTCTGCCAAGTGCTTTATAATCCTGACTTGCATCAACACTTTGACAAATTTTGATCTAAACTTAAGGCAGTTTACGTTCTAGAGATTATCCATGTCTCTCTCGCAAAGCCCAAACAGAAGCACCAGCCAAGTCGATTGGAAATTAAGGTATCCTAGATTTTACAGACATTTTAATTGCATCATTTTCACAATAGAATAGGAAACTGACTAGGAGAATAAATACCCCAATCTAATCCTAGCTGCAAGCCTGAAATAGATCAACATTCAACAGCAACCAGCTTTGAGGCAGTCACTGCACCTGGTGTTACTCTCAGTAGAGTGCCTACGGATCCAGATGGCTTAATTTCTGCGTCCCTAATTACACGAGCTATCCGAACAGAAACCATAGGACCGCAGGTAGCAAGAGATCTCTATGGTTGAGAAGAGGGATCTATGGGGGGTAAGTACCAGCTGGGAGATGGCCTTGGGGAAGAGGAGGTGGTGTCGGCCGGCGGCGGAGGCGGGAGGCGCGGAGGAGCGGAAGTGGAAATGGGCCAGCGCCTTGCGGTCCGGGAGCGGCCGGAGGAGCAGCTCCTCCGTGAACTCCTCCGCCGCCGCAGCATCTGCGGTGGCAGAAGCGGCTGCGGCCAGGAGGAGGAGGAGGAGGAGCAGAGAGAGGAAGCAGAGCCGCTGTGCGGTGGACGGCGGCACCATCTGCGCCCGCGCAGAGTTGGTCGCCGTGGTTTTGCTGGGGCGCGTGGCGCCGGGATCACTCGGTAGCGCCTCCCTCAGGTCAGCTCGCGTTGCGATTCGGGGCCGATGATTTGGGTGCCACGACTCAAAATTGGGTTTTTGGGTCAGCCGGACCGATTGGGTGGAGGCCAGTGCTCTCCGCCGGTCGACCGGCGCGTGACGCCGCGCGGCCGTCTGATTGACGCAAATACAACCGTTCGATTTGCCTCCTTGCCGGGTACCTCAAACCGCCTACGCCCTGGTAAAAAAAAAACCCGACCCAGCTAGGCTCCTCAAACCGGCTCCAAACTTCTAGGTTGTGCAGCACCTCTCATATCCAATTCAAATCTAGGGTGGATATGTCGAGGCCCCGACGTGTCCAGACAGGTCTGCCACGTTAGCTCGGCCCACCGTGGCCCGTACGTACCCTACATATAATCCCAATCCAGATGAACCCTACACCGTAGTCCACTCCAATTCCAGTCGGATCTGTGGCGAGTGACGGCAGCAGTGCGGCCTCCAGTGGCGTCGGATCCGGCGCCGTCAACGACGTGCAGGAGCTCGCCCTCTGCATCGCGCTACATCGGTTCATCTTGGACCAGGGTGGTAGCGGAAGCTCTGGTTTCATGCCCTCTCCCGTTACCCAGCGACGCAGTACCACCGACGCCGCGGAACCCTCACGCTCTTCGCGCAGCTCCAGTCGCTCCACGCCCGTCCAGGTACGCCCCCACCACGCCCGCAACCTCAATCTGCTCCTCCGAAAGCATAATTTGCTCTGGACATCGTACGAAGGCACCATTGGGTCCTCGTGCCCACTTTGGCACGGACAGGACGTCCGAATAGGATACAGGACAGCGACGGGGGAGGTGATGGCCATGCGTCGGGCAAGTGCGCACGCGCCGGTGGATCCCATTGATGCGTTCTAAGCCTCGGTCCTCTGCCACCCCCTCACGTCAGCGGAGACGGATGCACGGCGGCTCCACCACAAAAATTGCCAAAGCACTTCAGCTCGCCATCGAGCTGTCGGAGTGTGATGCAACGAACAAGGCGAAGGCGATCGGGCATGCCAAGGTGCGGGAGCGCCTGTTTCAGAAGGTGACCACCGGCCAGATCTCCTCCAACGATGACTCGAACATCACCGATGGCTCCAGCTCCGACGATGACGCCTCTCCAACCGTCGTACACGGAGGGGTACAGTCCCACCGACGACCGAAGGGGGAAGGGGCCGATAAGGAAATGGTGATTTCCTCCGCCCTTCTCCGTCGCTCCGTTTAATTTAGTTTTTCTTATGTTTAAGTACCGCTCGACGATGCAAACTTGTTATTTTCGTTGTCCGATGACCGCTAAGATGTGAAGTATGCCCGATTTAAGTCTGATTGTTGCTAGTTTGTTGATCTATGTAGGTTTATTTTTTTTTACGTTGCATGAGTTGCATGGATACGAGTGTTCGTATATGAGGTACACAACCGCAGACGCAGCAAAATAAGGGATGCCCGGTCCAAGCGCATCTGCGGACGTCTGAGGGGCCAGATTAGGTGTATCCGGCTGTAGATGCTCTTACCGCTTCATCCAAAATAGTGAGTCCTCCCTCTCCCCCCAGAGAAAAACACGGGACACGCAACAAAAACTTCGCCTTCGTTAACATGCAGCCGGCCGACGAGGGACCTTCCACGCCATCCCGGGCTTGCCCTCGACAACTATAACACCTCAAGTCCAGCTCTCTCATAGTCGGTTGCAGCTCCACGCGCCATCTCTCGCAGGTCTGCTGGCGACGGTGTTTGCAACATGCCACTGCACTCCTTCACCGACCACCAACTCCGACGTTGATGATTGCAACTCCACCATTGGTTGCAGTTTCGCCATCGCCCCCGCTTGCAGCTCCATCTTGGGCAGTTGCAGCTCCCGTCGAAGACCATTGCAGCATCCCATCCGAACTTTTGGTTCCATCACCTGACGCCACCGATTTCCAAGACCCACATGTAGGAAATATGCCCACCAATTGCAATACAAGACAAAATGATCATGCCTACAAACTGTGATGGTTATGCATGCTGTCACCGGCGTATGGACCCACATGTAAGAAGCCACATCACCCACATATTGACCATCTTGTCAGCATCCACGTCAACACCTCATTAGACCCATATATCAGAATCATTGATCGGTCAAATGCCAACATCATAACTGTTGGTGACGGGCACCGTCACAAAAAAATGATGATTGGTCCCATGTGTAAGTAGCCATGTCAACATCGTCTGGGCCCATATGTTAGTACCGTTGACCGGTCAAAATTGGCGCCCTACTTATTAATGGCGGGCACTATCACCAATAAAACCTACGACGGCCCCGCATGGAAGTACTCATGTCAGCAACTGCTGGCCCCATTTATCAGAATCATTAATAGTCAAACCCACAGATCGATTACTGGTGGCGGATTATCGTCACCAAAAATGATCTTAGGTAACAGATTGGTCTATCATGGGTGGCAGTCTGAGCTGTCACTAAAAATGGCCGTTAATGACAAATTTGGGTTTGCTACTTCTTGAGCTTGCGTTGATTTTTCCCTTGAAGAGGAAATGGTGATGCAGCAAAGTAGAGATAAGTATTTCCCTCAGTTAAGAACCAAGGTATCAATCCAGTAGAAGGCACAAGCAAGTCTCCAATATATGCACCTGCACAAACTAACAAACACTTGCACACAACGCGAAAAAGGGGTTGTCAATCCCTTCACAATCACGAACAAGAGTGAGATCTAATAGAGATAGGTATAAAAGATAAATAAAAGAGCAAACTAAAGTAAATATGAATAAATTGCAGCAAGGTATTTTTTGGGGTTTTTTGGTTTATAGATCTGAAAATATATAATAGAAAATAGACCCGGGGGCCATAGGTTTCACTAGAGACTTCTCTCTTCAATAAAGCATACGGTGGGTAACAAATTACTGTTGGGCAATTGATAGAAAGCGCATAGTTATGACGATATCTAAGGCAATGATCATGAATATAGGCATCACGTCCTTGACAAGTAGGCCGAAACGATTCTGCATCTACTACTATTACTCCACACATCGACCGACTCCTGCCTGCATCTAGAGTATTAAGTTCATAAGAACAGAGTAACACCTTAAGCAAGATCACATGATGTAGAGGGATAAACTCAAGCAATATGATATAAAACCCCATCTTTTTATCCTTAATGGCAATAATACAATACGTGCCTCGCTGCCCCTTCTGTCACCGGGAGAGGACACCGCAAGATTGAACCCATCACAAAGCACTTCTCCCATTGCAAGAAAAACCAATCTAGTTGGCCAAACCAAATCGATAGATCGAAGAGAATTACTAAGCTAGCTCAATCATGCATAAAAAAGTTCAGAGAAGACTCAAATAATATTCATAGATAATCTGATCATAAATCCACAATTCATCGGATCTCAACAAACGCACCACAAAAGAAGATTACATCGAATAGATCTCCAAGAACATCAAGGAGAATATTGTATTGAAGATCAAAGAGAGAAAAGAAGCCATCTAGCTACTAACTATGGACCCTTAGGTGCGCGGTAAACTACTCACGCTTCATCGGAAGGGCAACAAGGTTGATGTAGAGACCCTCCGTGATCGAATCCCCCTCCAGCGGCGTGCCGGAAAAGGCCCCAAGATGGGATCTCACGAGAACAGAAGCTTGCGGCAGCGGAGACGTATTTTTGGTGTGCCCTATGGTATAGGTGGGATATTTGGGTATTTATGGAGCAAGTATTAGGGCTGGAGGGTCTACGCGGGGGAGGGGGGCACAAGCCTGGAGGGCGCCCCCCCAGGGGCACGCCCCTAGGGCTTGTGGCTGCCTCGTAGGTCTTCTGGCCTCCTCTCCAAGTATCCTGGTGTAACACCCCGGCAGCTCATCTACAGTAATCACGCACTAATGGTGCCATGTCATCGCTATTAATTTACTAAACCTCACTTTGGTCCAAACCAAGTTCAAATTCAAAATTTAAAATAAATTCAAAATAAAACTTCTTCAAATAAATAAACAAAAGTGTTCATGTTATTGCAAATATTCACTAACTATTTGATATGAAGAAACCAACATTATTTAAGTGGTTAAAATGCCCCTAGAAATTAAATAGTGGACCAGCAGGCATATTAATTGACCTATTCATTTTCTAAAAATGCTTGAACATTTTCGTTGGCTCTAAAACTTTTTATGCAACACCGCAATGTTGTTCTTGAATTGTGTGACAGATTTCATGATTGACTAAATTTATTTTGTCACTCAAATTAAGACAAACAATAGCTAACTTAAATACATAAAAAGAAAAATTAATAAAACAAAACAAAGACAAACAAAAGGCCCCCTCCCCCACTGGGCCCCTTGGCCCGGCCAACTAGCCACCCCAGCCAGGCCGGCCCACCCCCCACGATTCCCCCTCCTCTCTGTTCACGGTGGCTCGTGGCTACCACCGATGGCCGCCACGGCCATGGCAGACGCCGTGGCGCCCATCCGGCAGCCCCTCTCGCCTATTTAGTTGACCCCGGCGCCCCCCTCTTCCCCGAACCCTAAATCCCCTCGGAGCTACTCCTCCCCGCCTCCTCGTGGATCGGGAATTCGCCCAAGGTCGCCACATCGTCCTCGTCTCCCTCGCACCGTCATCGTCCCCGAACTCCTCCCCAATGACCTCGTCGAGCAGTCCTACAGCCTCCCGGCGTCATCCTCGTTCTGCACACGCCCGAGGCCAACCAGTGAAGCTGCACAGCGACGCCTACGCCGTCTCCTTCGCCCTCGGTGCCCGGAGCTCGCCGTAGTCAATCCACTCCGCCCCTACCCCTTTTGTCGGGTGGTAGGTGCGACATATGCCAACGGGTGGCTTATCATTGTGGGAGCCAGTAAGACGTCGCCGGTGCCTGGAAACGGGATGAGGCGAAGACATGCACGCCAGCGAATCTTACCCAGCTTCGGGGCTCTCCGTGGAGATAACACCCCTACTGCTGCTCTGCGGGGTCTCCGCATGATCACTAGATGGACAAGTAGCTACACAATGCTCCTTGAGATGTTCGGTGGGAGGAGGAAGAAGGGCACAGCTAGCTTGCTTCTTCTCCTTGTGTGGTGTCTAAAACTAGCTGGGGGTCCAACCCTTTGCATGGGTGCCCCGGGAGGTTTATATAGGCCTACCCCCCGAGGGTACAATGGTAATCCGACTGGGCGCGGGGCCCAGCCGTCTGTGACTGCGCTCGCCGGCTTCTGCGCCGGCTGCTGGGGCCCGCCGACTGGTGGGTCCCGCCGGCTGCCGTCCCCTTGGTCGACAGGCAGGCCCCACTGTCCAGGACCTGGTCGGCGGCTGGTTACTGTTGCTCTATCTTGGTGACGTGGGCTTCGTCGAGGTAGGCGTGGCTACAGTGCCGTCGCCCGGCGGGCGATCGCTGTAGCCTCACCGCGTCTTGTCTCCTTAATGGGGCGTCTCCTTTGAGGGAGGCGGCAAGCTGGCTGCGGGGAGCCGGCTCTCTCTTGGGCCGACTGGGGGAGGTGTGGCCGCCTTCGGGTGTCTCTCTGCCCGAAGGGACCACCGCCCGTGGGCCGCGCTGGTAGTCCGTCGTGGATGGCGTCAGGGTCGGCATGGCAACAGTGTTGCGCCGGGCGGGTCATGGTCACCCGTACAGCGCACTGTGCCGATCGTGCTCCGGGATTTGGGGGTGGCAGGCTTTACTGTAGCCACGCCCCGTCTCATCGCCGCTAGGTGGATGCAAACTTTGAGGGTACGGTCTCGACCGCTTTATGGGAGCCGTCTTCTTGGAGTCGGCCTCCTCGCGGCCGGCTTCTCGAAGTCGGCCCTCCCATGGCTTTCTTCATGAGGGCTAAAGTCGGTCCGCCTTCCGAAAGCCGGCCTGGGTGACAGCCAGCAAGGGGAAGGCGGCCCCATGTCTTGGATTCTTGAGAGCCGGACGGGCTCGTAATTTTTTCAGAAGGGCCAGGGGAAGCCGGCTAGGCTACCCATGGCTATTTACTCCGACAGTAGTCCCCGAAGCTGATCGAGCTTCGAGGCGGACAAAGGGACGAGAAGCTTGGTCAGCTTCTACCCTGAAGAGTCGGCCTTGCTGGTGTATGCCGATTTCGTCTGGTTAGGTGCAGCCGGTGACGCGTCGGCGCGCAGGGGGAGGCGCCGCTCCGCCGGAGTCGCGCCGAGTTGCGGGCGCTGGCCAGTCGGCGGAGGCTCTGGAGGCGGCCAGCACCGCCACGTCCGAGTGGACTCCCAGCGGGGGGACTGGCGAGCTGAATGTGGCGGCTCAAGAGGTCCGGAGCCGGCTTGAAGCTCAGGCCGCCCTGCTGCAGCAGTACACCCAGGAGTTCCTATCGACGCGGGCCGCCATTCGGGTGAGTCTTTCATTCTTGGCCGCTTTGGTCTCTTGATTTCTTCCGTGGGGGCACGTCAGCGCACCCACTGGGTGTAGTCCCCGAGATTCGGGCCGACTGCTGAGCAGTCGGGTCGGATCTTTCTTGACGACTACCTTATTTTTGCTTCCTGTCTGAACTTCCAGGAATATCATAACTCCCGTGCTACCGCCTTCAACTCCCAGGCTCAGGAGTTGGGTCAGAAGACCGACGACCTGGCTAACAGCCGAAGTAAGTGCTTGATCTTGTCTGTCTCCTGTGGGGGCGCGTCAGCGCACCCACTGGGTGTAGTCCCCGAGATTCGGGCCGACTGCTGAGTAGTCGGGTCGGATCTTCCTTGATGACTTTTTCCTTATTGGTTTTTTTTCTTTCGTCTTTCGTGCTTTCAGGGGCCAACGCCGACTTGAGGAGGGAGCTCAGCGAAGCGCAGGCCGTCCTTCGTACCAAGGATGCTGAGTACGCTGCCTTGGTCCAGGAGCGTGACCGCCTGGCCAACAAGCTGGCTGACCAAGAGGAGAGCCACAAGGCGGCCGTGCAGAAGGCGCGGGATAGCGAGGCCGCCCTGAAGGCAGAGTTTGAGACCGAGGCGGCGAGCTGGGCTGAGACCCGGCGAGCGCTGGATGAAGGCTTCGGCCGCATCAAGGACTTGATCGACGGTAAGCCGCCTTCCTCGCTCCTCTCCTGCCCCTTGCCGCCTGGTTTTTGGCCTGACTTGTGCTGCTGCCTATTTTCTTGTGCAGACTACTTTCCCGGCTACTCCGCCTTCGCCGCCCAAACCATCGAGGCCTATCGCGAGGCGTGCCGTCAGGCGGGGGTCAACATCGCGCTGGACGCAAATCGGACGCTTGAGGAGCAGCTCTTGGCTGTCCAAGCGCGGCTGCAGCCGGCTCACTGGATGCTTCGCCGGCTCCAACGTGCCGGGGCGCAGGTGTTGGCCGCCCTCTGGCCCGACGAGACGATCCCCCGCACCCCAAGCCGGACTGCCGACTGGCTGAAGGTCGCAGTCGGTCGCTTTGAAGCTTGGAAGGCGTCGGCGGCCCGTCTTGGAGCCGGGCGGGCGTTGGAGTTCGTTCGAGCTTGGTACCCAGGGCTGAACCTAGACCAGCTGCGTACTTGGCGGCTAGAGGCCGACGCGGAGCTGGAGGAGGTGCGGCCGGCTATCGCCCAGCGTGCTTCGACGATCGCCGAGTGCACCGACATCAGCGTTTTTGCACCTGAAATCAATGATGATGGCGTTGCCCAGCCGGAGGAGTGGTTCGGGCTGAACCCGACGGTGGGCCCTCAGAGGAGATCGCCTCCAGCGACGAGGGCGAGGATGACGAAGAAGAGGACGGTGAAGACGTCGAGCCGGTTAGTGGAACAACCGGCCGGCCTCAGGCTGACCGTGCCTCCAGCAACGACGCGCGTGGAAGCGCGCCCTCCGCGGGAGGCGGTGATCAAGCCGAGGTTCGCCAGCCGGCCACTCCTTCAGCCGGCACAACCGTCTCCGCCGACCAGCCCGGCTCGTCGGTCGCTCCGCCAGCTTGACCTGTCGTCCTTATTTTTCCTGCTTGTTGCCTTTTGAACAATCTTTATTAAGCTTTCGCAGTTCCACCCACTAGGGGTGTATCCAAACTATGTTGAATGCTGGCCTCTTGGAGGTCTTTTATGTAAATATTATTATGTGCATGTTTGGTTTCCATTCGCGTATGCTTTTTATCCTTAGGCTTTTTCCTTTGCCGCCTTCCCTCTTTGGGGAGGCAAGTACTCGAGCTTTCTTGGATTGAAGTGAAGTGAATGGAAACCGGCCGGCCGGCTACTTTGGTAGTCGGTCGGTGGTAGGCGGCAAACCGGCTTTCGTTATATTAGTCCATTGGTCCCTGGCCATTTTTCGTGTGGGCATCCTTTCCTGCTTTTGACTCTTGCCAGCCGGACAGCCGGTTCTTCGAACTGCGACTTTGGCAAGAGCTAAGCCTGGGTGTCGGCACACTACTTGTCTGACCACGGGTAGGACTTCTAATATAACTCCAGTCGGCCAGTCCCCGGGCCGACTAGTCGAACCCGGTGCCGGACGGAACAAGTAAATGAAATGACAAGGTCATAAGCATGATACTTTTCATTCTTAGATAAAAGATGGCAGTCCCCAAGCCCTCCTCGGGGGGCCTATTGTCTCGTATTTAGTACAAAAGTTAGCGTGATACATACTGCATTTCAACTGTAAAATCTTCGAAGGAGGTTGGCGTTCCATGGTCGTTCCGACTCCTTGCCGGAGTCGTCTCTCTTGCGTGCGTTGGGCTTCTGCGCGTCGATTAGGTAGTAGGAGTCGTTGCCTAGAGCTCTGCTGATGACGAAGGGGCCCTCTCAAGGGGCCGAGAGCTTGTGCTGGCCGGCTGTTCGCTGGATCAGCCGGAGCACAAGATCGCCCTCTTGGAAAGATCTTGGCATGACCTTCCGACTGTGGTAGCGGCGCAAACCCTGCTGGTAGATGGCAGACCGGCTAAGGGCTAACAGCCGGCCTTCTTCCAGCAGGTCGACGTCGTCTTCTCGTGCTTCCTTGGCCTCCGCCTCCATGTACATGGTTACTCGAGGCGAGTCGAACTCAATGTCGGTTGGGATGATCGCCTCGGCACCGTACACGAGGAAGAAAGGAGTGAAGCCGGTTGACTTGTTTGGGGTAGTGCGCAGACTCCAGAGGACAGCCGGCAGCTCATCGAGCCAACAGCCGGCTGAACGCTCCAGTGGTACGACCAGTCGGGGCTTGATGCCGGAGAGGATGAGGCCGTTGGCTCGCTCGACCTGGCCGTTTGACTGCGGGTGGGCGACGGACGCTAAGTCCAGCCGGATACCTTGGGCTGCGCAGAAACGTGCCAAGGCTCCTTTGGCAAAATTCGTGCCATTGTCGGTGATGATGCTGTGTGGCACGCCGTACCGAGTTGTTATGTCTGCGATGAATGTCACAACAGTCGGCCCATTCATCTTCTTGATCGGCTTTGCCTCAATCCACTTGGTGAATTTGTCCACGACAACAAGCAAATGCGTCATGCCGCCGCGCGCCGTCTTGAATGGGCCCACCATGTCCAGTCCCCAAACGGCGAAGGGCCAGGTGAGGGGAATGGTCTTGAGTGCCGAAGCCGGCATGTGTTGCTTGGAGCTGAAGAGTTGGCACCCTTTGCAATATTTAACTAATTCTTTGGCGTCATCCAAAGCAGTTGGCCAGAAGAAACCATGGCGGAAAGCTTTGGCGACGAGTGATCTTGAAGCCGCATGGTGGCCGCATTCTCCTTGGTGAATGTCTCTGAGGATTGCAATGCCCTTCTCTTGCTCGACGCGCCGTTGGAGGACTCCAGTGACACTGCGCTTGACGAGTTCTCTATTGACGATTGTGTATGCTCCGGCTCGACGTTGGACTTGTCTTGCCTCTGTTTCATCAGCCTGCAGATCTTGGTTTACTAGGAAGTTGAGGATGGACTGAGCCCATGACGGAGCCGCGACTTCTCCTACTGCCAATGTGGCTACTGCCACCAGGGTGGGCGGGCTGGGTGGTGAAATGTTGGAGTCGGCCGCCGGCTGTTGTGTCGGTGCAGTCCCTGGGCTGGCTACTGCAGTCCCCGAGCCGGGTGTGGCAGTCCCCGAGCCGGTTGCCGAAGTCCCCGGGCCGACTACTGAAGTCCCGGGGTCGCCTGCTTGGTTCTTCAAACCGGACCCGGTCGCGTCAGGGTCAGGCGGTACGAAGATGGAATCGGACTCTGGAGACGGCTTGATGGACGGCTTGAGGAGGCGTTGTAGAGCGACGCCGGTTGGTATTGCATGCCGAGTGGAGCCTATTCGAGCCAGGGCATCGGCTGGCTCGTTGTCGGCTCGCGGTACGTGGAGGAACTCACATCCTTCAAAGTATCCGCTGAGTTGTTGAACCAGGAAGCGGTAGCTTGCCATATTTGCGTCCTTGGCGTCCCAGTCGCCGGATGATTGCTGAACCACCAAGTCTGAGTCGCCATAACATAGGATCCGGCGGATGCCGAGTTCCTTGGCAAGCCGGAGCCCGTGTATGAGTGCCTCGTACTCGGCTACATTGTTGGAGGCGGCAAAGTGAATCTGCAGCGTGTATCTGAGCTTGTCGCCTTTGGGAGAGGTAAGGACGACGCCGGCTCCCAAGCCGGTGCGCATCTTGGACCCGTCAAAGTGCATGCGCCAATGGGTGGAGTCGGGAGCCGGCGGCAGGTACTGGGTCTCGGCCCAGTCGATGAGGAAGTCGGCCAGTGCTTGGGACTTGATGGCGGTGCGGGGCTGGTAGAAGATTGTGTAAGGGGCCAGCTCGATGGCCCATTTCGCCACCCGGCCGGATGCGTCCCGGCTGCCTATGATCTCGGCCAGCGGGGCGGTGCATACGACCGTGACGGGATGCTCTTGAAAGTAGGGCTTCAGCTTTCTTGGCGGTGAAGTACACGCCGTAACACATCTTCTGGTAGTGCGGGTAGTTCTGCTTTGAAGCGGACAGCACCTCGCTCAAATAATACACCGGCCTCTGGACCGGCTGGGCTCGGCCTTCTTCTGGGCGTTGGACTACGGTGACGGTGCTGACCACCCGGCTGGTTGCGGCAATGTAAAGGAGCATGGGCTCTTTCTCAGTCGGCGCCGCTAGGACGGGCGGCGTGGCCAGTATCTTCTTCAGCTCGTGAAAAGCTTGGTCGGTCTGGTCGTTCCACTCGAAGTGAGTGCTCTTCTTCATGAGGTGGTAGAGGGGGAGAGCTTTCTCTCCGAGCCGGCTGATGAAGCGGTTCAAGGAGGCCAAGCATCCGGTGAACTTTTGGATGTCTCGAAGCTTGGTGGGGATCGCCATTCTCTCGATGGCCTTGATCTTCACCGGGTTGCATTCGATGCTGCGTTCGAAGACCAGGAAGCCTAGGAGCTGGCCGGCTGGCACTCCGAACACGCATTTCTCGGGGTTGAGCTTGATTTGGAACCGGTGTAGGTTCTCAAACGTTTCTTTGAGGTCTTCCAACAGGGTGCCGCGCTTCTCCGTCTTCACCACAATGTCGTCCACGTAGACGTGAGCGTTTCTGCTGAGTTGCTTGAGGAGGCACTTCTGCATGCAACGCTGAAAAGTGGCACCGGCATTTCTTAAGCCGAATGTCATAGTCAGGTAGCAGAAGGCTCCAAATGGCGTGATGAAGGCGGTCTTCAGGCGGTCGTCCGGATCTAGCTTTATCTGGTGATATCCTGAGTAAGCATCCAAGAAACTCAATAGCTCGCATCCGGCCGTGGAGTCTATCACTTGGTCAATCCTTGGAAGGGCAAAGGGATCTTTAGGGCAGGCTTTGTTGAGGCTTGTGTAGTCTATACACATGCGCCACTTGTTGTTCTTCTTTAACACAAGGACCGGGTTGGCAAGCCACTCTGGAAAGAAGACTTCCATAACGAAGCCGGCTGCCAGAAGCCGGGCTATCTCCTCCCCTACAATCCTTCTCTTTTCCTTTGATAGTCGGCGGAGGGGCTGCTTGACTGGTTTCGCGTCTTTTCGGACGTGTAGTTTGTGCTCGGCGAATTCCTTCGGAACACCCGGCATGTCCTTGGGGGACCATGCAAAGATGTCCCGATTCTCACAGAGGATATCGGCGAGCTCGCCTTCCTATTTGCTGTTCAGGCTTGCCCCGATGACGGCAAACCTCTCGAGGTGCTCGGGGTCAAGGGGTATCTTCTTGGTTTCTTTGGCCGGCTGGAAAGATCCATGGGCATCATACTCCTTGGGGTTGGGGGACTGGTTCGGCTGCTTGCTGGCCATGGCCACGACCCGGTCCAACATCTTCTTCTCTTCGGCAATCACAAGGGACTCGGCCAGCCGGCTGCTGGCGGCAGCGCACTCGGAAGACTTCTTGTAATCGCCGGCCACGGTGATGACGCCCTTGGAACTTGGTATCTTCATCTTGAGGTATGCATAGTGGGAAACTGCCATGAACCTGGCCAAGGCGGGTCGGCCAAGCAACGCGTGGTAGGGGCTCTCCAGGTCCACCACTTCAAACCAGATTGCTTCCCGGCAGAAATGCTCCTTGTCCCCAAAGAGTACATCAATCTTGATCTTGCCAATGGGGGCGCAGGACAAGCCGGGTACGATGCCATGAAACACTGTCCGAGTAGGCATGAGCTGCTTCGTCTTGACATTTAGCTTCTCCAGGGTGTCACGGTACAGGATGTTGATGCTGCTCCCGCCGTCTATCAGCACGCGGGAGAAGCGGGCAGCGCGTCTGTCCGTCGCGAGGGTGGCTTCCAGGACCAACGCATAAGAGCCGGGAGACGGCATCACCTCTGGATGGTCGGCCCGGCTCCAGCTGATGGGCTTTTCTGACCAGTGCATGTGTCCGGCGGGGTTGGCAGCGACCACGCTGACTTCCTGGTGCTCTCGGCGTTTGCCGCGCCGGTCTTCGAGCTGGCTTGTAAAGACGATGTAGGTTGCTTGCTCGTTGGGGAATTCGTCGTGCACGGCTCCGACTGCGGGCCGAGCGGCCGGAGGCGGTGGAGCCGGAGGCGGCGGGCCGGCAGGCGGAGGCGGCGCGAGCCCCTCGCCTTTAGAGATTCGGGTGAGCCAATGGCACTTCCGGGTTGTGTGGTTGGACGGCTTCGCGCCGCTATGGAATTTGCACGGGGCGTCGAGAGTTTGCTCGTAGGAGAAAGCTGGCTGCCAAGCCGGCCGGCCGCCCTTGGGCTTCTTGGGCGCGGGTCGCCCTTCAGGCAGCGCTTCTTCGACCGTGGCCACCTGCCGACTGGCGGGAGGCGGCGCAAGGCCCTTGCGCTTGTGGTCATTCGGGTGTGGGCGTCGGCCGAAATCCCCTACCGGCGTCTTGGGCGCCGGGTTGAGTACTTTCCCGGACGCGTCTACCCGGAGCTCGGTCTTCATCGAAGAGTCGGCGGTGGTGTATTTGTCTGCTATGTCCAGAAGCTCGTCGAGGGTAGTCGGCTCGTCGCAGAGGAGCTTGTGCTTGAGGAGGGTACCTTCTTGGCACCCGACAGTGAAGTATTCGATGGCTTGCACCTCGTGCACCCCCTCGCAAGAATTGCGGAGCTCGGCCCAACGCGTGAGGTAGTCGCGAGTGGACTCGGCTGGGCCCTGTACACACAGGGAGAGCTGCCTGGGCTTGGGGGCCCGCTTGTAGGTGCTGGTGAAGTTGCGGATGAAAGCTTCGGTGAAATCTAGCCAGCTGTTGATGCTGAGAGGCTTGAGGCTGTTGAGCCAGGTCCGCGCCGTGCCTTGCAGCATGAGGGGCACGTACTTCATGACAACGCGCCGGTTGCCGTTGGCTATGCTGACCGCCGTGGAGTAGTCGATCAACCAATCTTCCGGCTTCACGGAGCCGTTGTACCTGGGTGTGTCTCTTGGGAGCGAGAACCCTTTGGGGAAAGGCTCGTCGCGGATGCGGGGGCCGAAACAAGGCGGGCCGACATCGTCTTCTTCTTCCATCGCCAGGGATCGCGCCAGGCGGTCGATCCGATGGCGGGCGTCATTCTCGCCGACTCCTTCGCGGCGACCTAGTCGGCCGCTGAGAGTCGGGTGCGCCACTGGCGGCGGGGTGAGATATCTCTCTCCACGGGGTCGAGGCGGAGGCGGGTTGCCCCGCCATTCCATGGCTCGGGGATGGCCTTCCGCATCTCGCTCGATGGAGATTCGGGTCCGGCTTCGGCTGGCCGCCGGCTCTTTCTCGCGCTGCGCGCGGGCGTTGCTCGTAGTCAGTGTCCGGGACGTCGCGCCGTGATCTCGGCGCGGGGGAGGGCTTCCCGCGCGGGCGTCGGCTTCGTGTCGCCGTGCGGCCGCGTCAATCAGTTGCTGGATGCGCCGGGTCATGTGGGGGAGTTCTTCGGCCTCCAAGCCGTCCAACTCGTCCACGGCCGCCTGGGCGGCACGCAAGTTCTCGAGCAGAGTGGCATAGACCGGGCGGTCGACTCCCAGCATGTCGGCGATGATGGCGCCGCGTTGCTTGACAATGCCGGCCCGGCTTGGCCTGCCCGGGGCCAGCGTGCCGAAGGCGGCGCGGTCAGCTTCGCGCTGGTAGGCCTCAGTTAGGCGTCTCACGGAAGCCAGCCTCCGGCCCTCTACGAGGAGGGCGAGGCGGCGCGCCTCCAGTGCTTCGTCGTCGGCATCAGTCGGGAGGGGGGTGGACAAGTCGTGGGCCGCCGCGTGCGGGGCGTCGTGGGCGCTCTCGTCGGCCGGGCCGCCGTGGCCGACGACCATCACTTCGGTGGTGACAGTATCACGGCCGTCGGTCCGAGGAAGCGGGTCGTTGTAGATTGCGACGTTGGTGGGGAAGGTGTCGAAGGAGGCCGTGTCGGAGTCGACAGGCATCGGGTCGGTGGAGCCAACCGACTTCAGATCCACAGCGGGCTCGCTGGAGACATGGAGCTGGCCGAGGAGGTTGGCGAGGTGGTCGGTGCCCGCATCGGAGGCGAGCTCGTCGGAGGTGAGGGTTTCGTCGAGGAGATTGGCGAGGCTGCTCGCCGCGCAGATGCTGGTGACGCCTTGCAGCGCGTCGTGGCAAGCGCCATCGGGCGTGCCGGGCTGGCTACGCTCGCTGGGAGGAAGAGGGTTCCCGTCCAGAATAGGTCTCCGTACGACGGTGCACCTGGCCCCACGGTGGGTGCCAAATGTCTGGTGGTAGGTGCGACATATGCCAACGGGTGGCTTATCATTGTGGGAGCCAGTAAGACGTCACCGGTGCCTGGAAACGGGATGAGGCGAAGACATGCACGTTGGCGAATCTTACCCAGCTTCGGGGCTCTCCGTGGAGATAACACCCCTACTGCTGCTCTGCGGGGTCTCCGCATGATCACTAGATGGACAAGTAGCTACACAATGCTCCTTGAGATGTTCGGTGGGAGGAGGAAGAAGGGCACGGCTAGCTTGCTTCTTCTCCTTGTGTGGTGTCTAAAACTAGCTGGGGGTCCAACCCTTTGCATGGGTGCCCCGGGGGGTTTATGTAGGCCTACCCCCCGGGGGTACAATGGTAATCCGACTGGGCGCGGGGCCCAGCCGTCTATGACTGCGCTCGCCGGCTTCTGCGCCGGCTGCTGGGGCTCGCCGACTGGTGGGTCCCGCCGGCTGCCGACCCCTTGGTCGACAGGCAGGCCCCACTGTCCAGGACCTGGTCGGCGGCTGGTTACTGTTGCTCTATCTTGGTGACGTGGGCTTCGTCGAGGTAGGCGTGGCTACAGTGCCGCCGCCCGGCGGGCGATCGCTGTGGCCTCACCGCGTCTTGTCTCCTTAATGGGGCGTCTCCTTCGAGGGAGGCGGCAAGCCGGCTGCGGGGAGCCGGCTCTCTCTTGGGCCGACTGGGGGAGGTGTGGCCGCCTTCGGGTGTCTCTCTGCCCGAAGGGACCCACCGCCCGTGGGCCGCGCTGGTAGTCCGTTGTGGATGGCGTCAGGGTCGGCATGGCAACAGTGTTGCGCCGGGCGGGTCATGGTCACCCGTACGACGCACTGTGTCGATCGTGCTCCGGGATTTGGGGGTGGCAGGCTTTACTGTAGCCACGCCCCGTCTCATCGCCGCTAGGTGGATGCAAACTTTGAGGGTACGGTCTCGACCGCTTTATGGGAGCCGGCTTCTTGGAGTCGGCCTCCTCGCGGCCGGCTTCTCGAAGTCGGCCCTCCCATGGCTTTCTTCATGAGGGCTAAAGTCGGGCCGTCTTCCGAAAGCCGGCCTGGGTGATAGCCAGCAAGGGGAAGGCGGCCCCATGTCTTGAATTCTTGAGAGCCGGACGGGCTCGTAATTTTTTCGGAAGGGCCAGGGGAAGCCGGCTAGGCTACCCATGGCTATTTACTCCGACACCTTTCGGCTTCCCCTGCAGCTCCTAAACCTCACACCAGCCTCCTTGTGCTCCTCGGTGATCCCCTTCTCTGATCCCCCATGTATTCCCCCCTCGAACCACCACCATAGGCCGCCGTCTCTGCCATGCACGACGCCGTGGGAGCTCGCGCTCACTGCGCCGTTGTCCGCGCTCGCGCTTCTCTGGTCACGCACGCCCTGCTCCGCCTCGCGCCCGCTCGTGCCTGCAGCCGCGCGCGCCTGCTGCTCGTGCGTACTGCTGCTGCCCTGCGCACGCCTTCTGCCCGCTCGCGCACCCCCTGCTGTCGGTTCTGCCGCGGCCGTCGCTTGCAGCTCGCCGCTGCCTCCCGTGCGCTAGCCCCACGCCTACCGGCTCGCGCTCGACCGGCTGCGCCCGCCTGCTGCACCACGTCGTACATCCGCGGCCCTGCTCCGTCTAGCCGCCGCTACTTTGCCTGTACTAGCATTTTAGCTACTGTAGCTCTTAGTTAGCTTTTCAATTTCTACGTTGACTACCCCCCCTCAATAGTCCCTAATCAGCGGTTAAACAGTTGTTAATATGTGTAAAAATAATATGAGTAAGTAATATACTTGACAAACTTCATTTTATCCCACTGGATCAAATCCTTTCAATGCATGGATTAAATCCTACAAAAATCACAAAATGCCATCTTCTCTTACACCTAGCATTGTGTGTGTATACAGCCACCACTGTCCGGCCGTACAAATTAGCTTAGGGGATAGTTAGTTTAATTGCTAGCCAATGACAAGTGGCCCCCCTGTTTAGATTAGATAAATCTACTTAGGAATTTACTAAAACTAACTAACTTTTAGTTAATTTCGCTGACATGTGGCCCCTGCTGTAAATTAAAATGATAGATTAAATTAAAAGTGCCTAAGTCTATGACAGCCAGGACCCACCTTTGCTATTCACCTTTTGACCGGTTAAATGTTGACTGAGTCAACTCTGCTGACTGGACCCTCCCTGGCCCACTGTCAGCCTCCCTGGCTGGGTACATGTAGCAATTTGTTATTTAATTTCGAATTAAAATAATTTCAGAATATTGTTTAAATATTTTGAAAAATCATAGAAAATAATCTGTAACTCGGATGAAAAAGTTTTATACATGAAAGTTGCTCAGAACGGCGAGACGAATCCGAATACGTTGTCCGTTCGTCTGTCACATGCCCCTAGCATGGCGAACATCGAACTTTTCCCCTCCGATTTGTCTGTCCGAAAATGCCAAACTTCAGGAAAACTTTTCCGGATGTTTCCTCCCTTCACCGGTATCGTGTAGCACCGCGTTAGAACACGTCTAGCTCTACCTGTTGTCCTGTTATGCACTTGCTTGCTATGTATTTACTGTTCCTCCCCCCTCTTCTCTTCGGTAGACCTCGTGGCGGCTACCGATGCCGCTGTGATCAACTACGTCACCGACGACCCCTCGTTCTCGTCTGACCAA
This sequence comes from Triticum urartu, assembly GCF_056163025.1. Lineage (NCBI taxonomy): Eukaryota > Viridiplantae > Streptophyta > Magnoliopsida > Poales > Poaceae > Triticum > Triticum urartu. Next base: position 128,159,159 of record NC_141876.1, read on the forward strand.
CCAGGCAAGCCCCCCTTGATCAACTTGATATAGCCTATTCTTCTCTCTACTGCTTGCATTCGAGTAGTGTAGCATGTTATTGTTTTCCGATAATCCTATTCTGATGCATAGCCTGTCTTTACTATTACTGTTGTTACCTTTACCTGCAATCCTAAATACTTAGTATAGGATGCTAGTATTTCATGAGTGGCCCTACATTTTTGTCCGTCTGCCATGCTATACTATCGGGCCGTGATTAATTGGGAGATGAACACGGATATATATATATAGGAATGAGATTTTCTACCAGAACGTACCCAGGTCACAACTATCAGAACTGTAGCTGTGTGCGTCAAGATTAAAACCTTTTGCTTCCGTTTGTTCTTTTCTTTCTCCTTTGCTGTATTATTTCACGCCTTAGTACTGACACACACCTGATAAAGTCTGCGTAAGGTTCTGACCATACTGGGCCTGACACTGCCACCTGAAGCTGGCTGTGTCACGGGAGCCCGTCGTATAGTTCCCACTTGTTTGATTGTATCCACGATTCGGTAGCATGTGTCGCTGACACCCAGTTATAAACTCCGTTGATACTTTTTTTGTATAACTCCGTTTATTGATAAGCTCCGTTTTTCGTTGCTTTGAAGTGCACGCTGACGGTTCTCCCCCAAATCAGGGCGGTTCCTTCGGATTTGGTGCGTAAACCATAAACTGCTAGAATGTGTTCGGTTTACAAGACACGTAAATTCAATCAGGGACGGATCAAATTGATGAGAGAGATTGGGGAGACGGCAACAAGGACGTCATTGATGCCATCCTCAAAGACTGGCGCTGGGATGAGGGGTGGGGAGGTGGATCTACAACGGGGAGGCGGAGAAAACCGTTGGCGACCACAAGGGCAGGTCATCTTCTTGCGGGTGACGACGACGATGCACTTGATCCGCGTGGTGGCGCTCGTGGCAGGCCACCTCGACTCCGCGAGGCAGCAGCTTCGATCTCGAGCGACGACGTGCACTTCTCGTCGACCTCGAGCAGATTTGGCTGGGGAGCAGGAGGAGGAGATTGTGGTCAAGGATGGCAGGAGATGAGTTGAGCTCCTGGTCGGGCCTGGGTCGGGGCGGTTCTAGGCGATGGGGAAGCCAGCGGGAGATTCAGATCCTGGGAGAGAGAGATACTGGCTGGGCGGCGCATGCCTGGGGGTGAGGTGAGGGAGAGACAGAGGAAAGGATAAGGTGTGTTCTTACTTTGTATAGTCTGCTGAGAATATGTCTCACCTCGTCTCCACGTGACGGTAGTTGCCACGAACCACGTCTCGTACAAGGTGGAAACTCTGATTTTTTGCTTCCAATCCTTCAACACGAACCACCCCTCCCTGTCCCTATGTGCAGCGCGCTACGAAAAATGCGCCAACTTGACACTCGCGAACACAAGTCTAGGTGTAGGCCGTCCGGTTGAGATTAGTAACTTGTTTAAACTTTACAACTCGTGGCATGTAGAGTAAGTTTGACACGGTATTCCAGACATATGTATGCCAGGGCATCTTCAACCCCACCTCGCAAATTTCCTCCCACATCCGTCCGCGAACAAATGACTAGTCGGATGCGGGAGGCCGCCATCCAACGTCCTGCATATATTTTAAACTCTTTTTCGACTATCGGATAAAATTCATGTAAAAATATTTGGATTTCATATAAACATGCTGGATTTCAAACAAACCGGATGAAAACAGTTACAATTTGGACATATTTTCAATAAATAAGTTAAAACTATGTGCATGTACGATTTCGCGGAGCATTATTTTCATGACACGGATACACTTCATTAGTCTACGGCCGGCCGCGGGCGGATCCCTTCATCTTTTCCATGACCGGCAGTACGTTTTCAAGTGGATACACTTCACTAGTATACATGGGTACTTCATGGCGACCCGTGAACCCATTATCGGGTCGTACGTTTTCAAGTAGGTTGAACAACAGTTCCATGAATGTGGGACGCCGATTCTTCACAAACTCTATTTTTGGTTTCCTTTCCAACATAGATGGTTCTTCCCTCGTAATTTAGGCGGTCCTTCATGGCAACCGGTGAACCCATTATCGGGTCGTACGTTTTCAACTGGGTTGAACAACAGTTTCATGAATGTTGGACGCCGGTTCTTCACAAACTATATTTTAGGTTCTCCTTCCATCATAGACGGTTCTTCCCTCAAAATTAGGCGGTTCTTCATGGCGACCCGCGAACCCATTATCCGGTCATACTTTTTCAAGTGGGTTGAACAACAGTTCCATGAATATGGGACACCGGTTCTTCACAAACTTTATTTCCGGTTCCCTTTCCAACATAGACGGTTCTTCCCTCGTAATTTAGGCGGTCCTTCCTGGCAACCCTTGAACCCATTATCGGGTCGTACATTTTCAACTGGGTTGAACAACAGTTCCATGAATGTTGGACGCCGGTTCTTCACAAACTATATTTTCGGTTCCCCTTCCATCATAGACAGTTCTTCCCTCAAAATTAGGCGGTTCTTCATGGCAACCCGTGAACCCATTATCCGGTCATACGTTTTCAAGTGGGTTGAAAAACAGTTCCATGAATGTGGAATGCCGATTCTTCACAAACTTTATTTTCGGTTCCCTTTCCAACATAGACGGTTCTTCCCTCGTAATTTAGGCGGTCCTTCCTGGTGACCCTTGAACCCATTATCGGGTCGTACATTTTCAACTGGGTTGAACAACAGTTTCATGAATGTTGGACGACGGTTCTTCACAAACTATATTTTCGGTTCCCCTTCCATCATACACGGTTCTTCCCTCGAAATTAGGCGGTTCTTCATGGCGACCCGCAGACCCATTATCGGGTCGCACGTTTTCAAGTGGGTTGAACAACAGTTCCATGAATGTGGGACGGCGGTTCTTCACAAACTTTATTTTTGGTTCCCTTTCCAACATAGACGGTTCTTCCCTCGTAATTTAGGCGGTCATTCCTGGCGACCCTTGAACCCATTATCGGGTCGTACGTTTTCAATTGGGTTGAACAACGGTTCCATGAATGTGGGACGCCGGTTCTTCACAATCTATATCTTCGGTCCCCTTTCCATCATAGATGGTTCTTCCCTCGTAATTTAGGCGGTTCTTCATGGCGACCCGTGAACCCATTATTGTGTCTTACGTTTCAAGTGGGTTGAACAACAGTTCTTCTCAAACTCTATTTCCAGTTCCCTTTCCATCATAGACAGTTCTTCCCTCATAGTTTACGCGATTAAAACGTTTCTGGACAAATCCGCATGTAGACAAATCTGAGCCAAATAATTCGGGATGAATGGAGTAACTTATATAATGCTCATCTTGTGGAATACATATACAAAAATGTTGAAGTTCTAAAACTCACATCGTGAATATTTCACCAGGTTTTGGGCTTTTGGCGAAATAAAAAAAGAGCGAACGCTGGCGAGGAGTTTTAGAGCTTAGGGGCAATCCAATACAACACAATAAGAGTGGCGTAAAGGGCGAACGCTGGCGAGAGCCACGTCCTCGTTTTTACTGTGTCGAGGTAAAAAAAAATAAAGCCATTCAAAGTGGAAAAGCACATCGAGCCCCACGTCCCACCTCCCTCTCATCCCCACGCACGCGACCTTTCCTCTCGTCGCTCTCGAGCGCTCTCTCTCTCTCTCATCCTCTCTCCACCTCTCGGCCGCCGGCTGATTCCGCCATTGCCGGCTGTCTCCGGCTCCGCCCAGCACTCCCTCGTGTTCTCCTCGATCCGGGCTATCTCCTCCACCCACTCGATGTGATGCTCGCACATTTAGTAGTCGTCTGCAATCTCAGGGCCCCTTTGTTTTCACATTTGATTTAATACTTCAATCTATAATCAACGATTCTACCTTTCTGATTGCTCTATTTTTAATCAACTCTAAATTCTTAAGGCGTGCGCACCGCACAAGTATTTAAAGCTGGTAGCATGTTTCATATTTTGTGTGATGAAATTTATGTTTCAAAACATTATTGCAGAGTATGACATGGGCAGTGAAATCTCAGCCAAGGGCTATGACATTGTTCTTCTAAAAATGCTAACACAGAAATGACCTACTCATGAAGAATTCAATGATGGATTTACGCTTCGCAATTATATAGAGGCGTCTCTTTCACGGACTGAAGACATTATTCATCTCAACCTTACCTCAGAAATATGAGATCAACCGGTCGATCATATCCCTAACTTGCAAGAATACGATAATTTTATGCCTAAGGATATATGTGCTCTCCGACTCTTTAAATTTGACATTTTATGCTCTGCAGAATCACCAAAAGAAATACACATGCATGAAACTTCTATGCTTGCTCTGGTTTATCAACACTCTTGTTGCTGCAGTTCTATTGCCATGTCTTGTATTTTTAACAACCAACATGCAACTATCGCTCTTTTGGACTGCATGTCTTCTCGCTAAAGTAAGAATCATGTCATACATAGACGTTAACTAATACGCTTGCTTGATTATGCGTATAATCCCGCTCAAAAGGCGCCATCAGATGGCGCCCCAACCACTAGTAGTGCATAAAGGGTCGCGCATACAGATAATGCGCTGAACATCCGTGCTACATATTTTTTTATTCCAGGCAAGTGCCATGCGGCCAACCAAAAAATTATACACGCTAAAAATAAAGCCACAAAATATACGTTTATTTAGTTTAAATGATGGGATTAAATACTGAATTTACAAGAATAACTCTAAGTCAACCATAAAGTTTGATCAAATATTTATTTACAAAAATGTTTTAAAAGTGTGACCTGCACTAAGTCAGAGGCGTGGAAACAAAACACTAATACTTCCGTATACTAGTGTACTAACCAAGAGCCGAACAAAAGGTATGAAGAAGATGCAGACGTGCTTGCACCTGAATGAATAACACGGCGTGCCATGTGGTAACATCACACTTCCAACGCCGGTTTGTTTTTCCTCCTACAGCAGAGAGGATCCGTTGACACTGGCGACGAGACGACAAGGAGGAATGGGAGCCAAGGACCTCGTACATCCACGGCTCCATGCTTGCTCCATATGCTTATGAAGGTCTTGCAGCTCGTCGTCTGCCTCGGCTGCGGAAAATGTTAGAATAAATCCGAGGTATATCGTCGATCATTCGAGGACCAAGCAATCACACGAGCACGACACCGAAATTTGTTAACGAGGTCCACCGACATGGCTACATCCCCGGGGCTTGACTACGGGCGCTCCTCCCCATGACACCGTCACAATACCGCACCCCGGCCGCCCGGGCGCCGGCACACGCCGCCGGCTTCCCCGCGTGCCCGTGCTATTATGTTGGCATAGGTTACATCGTGTGTCTAGCCCCGCTATATATGAGAGGCCCAGGATACAAGTGTCCTACTAGGACACGACTCCATATCCTATCTAAACACAATACAACTACAAGTCCAACTGTAACCTACCTTGTACACAATATTCGACACAACTCTAACAAACTCCACCTTGGCGAATATTCTCCACCACCTTAAGTTCGTCAATGCATCAAACTTCCATGTACATTGGACTTGAGCTTATCCTGTGAGCACCGCTGCTACTCCGAAGACTCCATATGACTCCACCTGCAACTTGTAGTTCCTTCTTTTCTTGACCACAGTCAACACTCGAGCAAAATTAAGTTCCTTGTTACTCTAGTTTGTGCTCCCAACTTTCAGAGTATCAGTTCAACGCCATCACACACCGATCACTGACCTGCGTGAAAGTGAATAACTCACATATTGGGTGTCACACATAAGAGTTACCTGAACTCAACATCACCGCTCCTTTCTTGACCGCATGTCTGAAACTTGAAAGAATTTCACCGTTGCTTGTAGTCACCCCGAGTCAAATTCGCAGTTGTCTCATCACATGTATGACCACCAGAGCCCTGACCCGTCTCCATGTCCCGTGCTAACCGCACGCCTCGCCGCTATTACCGCGTCGAGCCTCCGCTGTCCCGGTCGAGTCTCAAGGGTCGCGAACCCCACCACTCAAACCCCTACTGCAGAGAACCACCAATCAACACCGACCGATGACGAGTTTCACGTTTCCATCAGACCACTGGGCTCCAATCCGAATTACGTGTCCCTCGCTTTTCCCGCTGAATAGGCTTCGACTCTCTGTGCACTTACGCCGTAGCCCCTCAATCAGCACTGAGTGAAGTCCTCCAGACTCCAGCTCCACCTTCAACATGACTCCATGGTGGTTGTACGTGCCACCCCGCGCCCCGTCGACTTCAAGCTCCGTGTGTCATCACCTTGAATCAACCCCGCGTCATAGTCTTGTCGAAGCCACGCAAGCCATCGGGCCTATGCCACGTGTTTTCACGTCTAGAAATTGGTCACCATCGGCATCACGCTCCTATGTTGTCGTCGCCGATCCCATCACCGTCTTCTGTACCAACCGACTCGCGTCGATCCATCAGACTGTCCAGTCCGACCCAGCCGAACTTGTTCGACTGCATGACACGCTCGAGGCTCCTAAATCGTCTTCCAAGAATTTCCATCCATCACATGATAATTCCATCTTAACTGAATTGACTTGCCGCAACGCCTTCAAGCATCTCTGTTGTGCCAACAAAAATTTCATCCGTGTCTGTCATAACCCAAGGTTTTTAGTTCCGATGAACTTCTCCACCTCAAACCCGATGCCCAATAGCGTCATGATTCTTTGTATGGCTGACCTTGCGAAAATTAACCGAGCTTCTTTCCACTATGCCAAAGTACATAAGCAAACCTAACGTGGTCACCTCCCAGTACTAGTAGCAATTCAACCAAAACAATGTTGGTCTTCACGTGGTGTAGCTCCTAGGCTCAACTCTCAATGCTAGCTATTTGCTTTGTCAAATCCTTAGCCTTCCCGATGTACGCATATCCCTTGATAGACTTTTTCCTTGCCGATTGATCTGCCTCCGTCCGTGTCACACAAGGACCTGGTCCTTTTTTTTACAAACAAAAACTCGTTTCGCTGCTTTGTTGCGCTTCCTGCGTGCTTCACCGGCCAACTGAACCTGCTCGCGTTGCACGCCTTGCCCTGCCCACCTGCACGGATCACTACGGCCAGCCCCGCCTGGGCTTGCCTGCCCAATGAGCCACCAAGCGCCAGCGATCTCAGCGCCCGCCTAGAGTACGCTCGCACCATCAATCCGTCGACCGACCGCCGCACGACTCTCCTGACGCCGCTGATTTCGATCGCACCTCGTCGAGACTCTGAACAAACCGCCGCCAGCTTGCACGCGTTACGCCCCGCTGCTTCCATCAATTTCTTCGACCGCCGCTTTCGTCCGCTGATACACGATCGTCTCCCATGACGAACTAAATCAACGAACCAACTCGGCTCAACACAACAGCCTCTTCGTAACCTTGCTCTGATACCACTTGTTAGAATAAATCCGAGGCATATCGTCGATCATCCGAGGACCAAGCAATCACACGAGCACGACACCGAAATTTGTTAACGACGTTCACCGACATGGCTACATCCCCGGGGCTTGATTACGGGCGCTCCTCCCCATGACACCGTCATAATACCGCACCCCGGCCGCCCGGGCGCCGGCACACGCCGCCGGCTCCCCCGCGTGCCCGTGCTATTATGTTGGCATATGTTACATCGTGTGTCTAGCCCCGCTATATATGAGAGACCTAGGATACAAGTGTCCTACTAGGACACGACTCCATATCCTATCTAAACACAATACAACTACAAGTCCAACTGTAACCTACCTTGTACACAATATTCGACACAACTCTAACAGAAAAGAGGAGGAAAGGAGGAGAGCAGGAGCAGCCTGTGGCAGACGAGCCCATGAAGGAGCAATGCGCGGCGGGATGAGAAGGAGCCGACGCGATCCCCACGCAGGAGGAGGGTGTGACCACCTCTCGTCGGAGGCCTGGGGAAGGAGCACGTGTCGTTGAGAACCTTGGCCTCCCCACCTAGATCTCGGCGAAGGTTGCCATTGTTCCCGGTGGTGGAGGCGACAGGCAGGCTGGATCCGGTCTGTTGGGCTCCATGTCCGTGTGCTTGAGAGCCTGCAGGTAGGGGATGAGGGATGAGCTAGTGCTCAAGCAAGTGGAGACGGTGGAAGATCATGAGGCAGTGGTTTCGGTGTTATGCATAGAGGAGAGGCAGAGGAGCGATAGACAGATTCACGGGTTGCACAGCAAGGGCCTGGTGCTACCACACGCGTGGAAGTGAGGTGAGAGAAATAGAGAGGGATCGATGGATGCCAACAAGGTCCTGTGCTACCACGCCCGTCTCGATGGTGGATCCGTCCCGGTTAATGTTCTGTTGTGGGATAAGGTTCCACTGGACAGCGGCTCGTGAAGCTGCCGCTCTGCGCAAACTCGTAAAAAGCTGCCACTCTGTCGAACGCATAAAAAGCTGCACCTGTGTCAGATTGAAAACAGGGGACGGCCTACAGAAAACCAAAGAAACTGGCCGGACTTTTCGGCCAGCAAACCTCAACACGAATCTTCGCGCGCGTGCCAACGGCAGGGATAGTTCTGACCATAGTACGTTCTGGTATCCAAAATTTTGCCTATATATATAATATGTGATACATATGGTGACTAAAGTCGGGTCGGCTCGTAGCCCGCAAGTGATTTTGATATGGGGGCTGAAGGGACAGGTGGTTCCATCCAGGTAGTGGTGGGCCTGGGTTCCCGACGACCCCGAACTGTTACTTTGTGGCAGAGCGACAGGGCATGTTGAGACCACCTAAATGAGAGGTGGTCCCGGCCCTGGTCGGCGTCCGCTATTACTTCAAAATAACACGCTTTACGAGATCTTGGTATTTGATCTGAGTCTGGCCATTGGCCTATACGCACTAACCAACTACGCGGGAACAGTTATGGGCACTCGACGTCGTGGTATCAGCCGGAGATTTTGTGACATTAGCGACTGAGCGCGCGTGCCGGATTGGACCATAAGCTTGCTCTTGTATTAAGGGGGCTAGGTCTGCTTCCGGCCGCCCACACAACGTGCAGGTGTGCAATGGGCGATGGGCCCAGACCCCTGCGCTATAGAATTTAGACCGGCGTGCTGACCTCTCTGGTATGCCTAGGTGGGGCTGCGACGCGTTGATCTTCCGAGGCCGGGCATGACCCAAGAAAGTGTGTCCGGCCAAAGGGGATTGAGCGTGTTGGGAAATGTAGTGCACCCCTGCAGGGAAGTTTATCTATTCGAATAGCCGTGTCCCTCGGTAAAAGGACGACTCGGAGTTGTACCTTGACCTTATGACAACTAGAACCAGATACTATATAAAACACACCCTGCCAATTGCCAGATACAACCCGATGATCGCTCTCTAACAGGGCGACGAGGGGAGGACCGCCGGGTAGGATTATGCTATGCGATGATACTTGGTGAACTTACCATCTACTCTCTTCTACATGCTGCAAGATGGAGGCGGCCAGACGCGTAGTCTTTGATAGGACTAGCTATGCCCCTCTTATTCCGGCATTCTGCAGTTCAGTCCATATATACTACCCCTTTTCATTGATACCAATGCATATGTAGTGTAGCTCCTTGCTTGCGAGTACTTTGGATGAGTACTCACGGTTGTTTTGCTCCCCCTTTTCCCCTTTCTATACCCAGTTGTTGCGACCAGACATTGGAGCCCAGGAGCCAGACGCCACTGTCAATGATGACTCCTACTACTCTGGAGGTGCCTACTACTACGTGCAGGCCGCTGATGACGACCAGGAATAGTTTAGGAGGATCCCAGGCAGGAGGCCTGCTCCTCTTTCGATATGTATCCCAGTTTGTGCTAGCCTTCTTAAGGCAAACTTGTTTAACTCATGTCTGTACTCAGATATTGTTGCTTCCGCTGACTCGTCTATGATCGAGCTCTTGTATTCGAGCCCTCGAGGCCCCTGACTTGTAATATGATGCTTGTATGACTTATTTTATTTGTAGAGTTGTGTTGTGATATCTTCCCGCGAGTCCCTGATCTTGATCGTACACGTTTGCATGTATGATTGAATCGCGGGCGTCACAAGTTGGTATCAGAGCTGACTGCCTATAGGAAGCCCCCTTCCACACTCCTTGGCCGAAGTTGAGTCTAGTCATTACAAAACTTTTACTAACATGGCCGTGTGGCTTACGGGCCCACGTCGCCATTTGGGTGGTATTAGGATCTTTTATTCCTTGACCTATACTCTAGGACTCTAATCTCTCTTCTATTCGGGTTAAAAGTTTTTGCTAACTCTAACTCTAGGTTCTCGTAATTACTTCCTTCTGGAGAGCCCCTTATTACAGATGATCGCCTGCTGCACCGGAAGATTTCAAAGATACTCTATGATGTTTTCTCGAGACTTTGTGCCATCGCTTTTGCAATTCCCTTTCGTTAATAAACCCCTATGGATAACCATGTACACTTGCCATTCATACAATCATTCCCTGTTGATCTTGTTATTACAAGATACCCTGAAATTCTCTCTATGGTTCCGAGAATACTTTGTGCCTACTGCCTTGCAGTTCTTTGCCACATGAATACCCCTATGAATAATTCCTCGCACTTACTGAGTATCCGCTCATCCCCAGTTGTTCAGGTGTTTCACAAAGGTCTTCGAAATACCATTCGATCTCCTGAAAATCCTCAACAGCCTATTGCTCTCGAAATTCTTACTCGCTTGCATTATGATTGATCCCATAAGTATGGTAATCTTATTGGCATCCTTTGTTATTATCATTGTGAGTCCATTGATTCAATATGTTGAGGTTGCTCGCAATACTCAGTCGAATTCTAGAATTCATCCTTCTGGCTCAGACGTCATTTTGAATAGGAGTTGTTCTCGACCAATCAAATTGCCGTCGATTGTACCTCTAAGGCTATTCAACTTATCCATCCCTAATTAGAGCGTTGCTTCTGATCCCTTTATTTGGAAATCATAATTCCTTTGCATTTGAGCTTTGAGTTAGTCAGTTGTTTCTATAATATGATCTCCTTGCATTCTTTCTTCCTCTGGTTGAGTACCGATGCTCACATCAGATGTGGACCACTAGATACTTTGTTGGATTTTATCCGACAACGTCCTTCATATTCTATAAGCTCATGAGCCTTTCCTCGGATACATAATGCCTTTGGTAAATTGTATCCTCTGCTTTCTGATACGTCCATTTTTGCATCATGCGTTTATATCGATATTTATTGCATTATGGGTTGTTATTACACATTATGTCACAATACTTATGCCTATTCTCTCTTATTTTACAAGGTTTACATAAAGAGGGAGAATGCCGGCAGCTGGAATTCTGGGCTAGAAAAGGAGCAAATATTAGAGACCTATTCTGCACAGCTCCAAAAGTCCTGAAACTTCACGAAAGTTATTTCCAGAATATATAAAAAATACTGAGCGCAAGAAGTACCAGAGGGGGGCCATCCACCAGCCACGAGGGTGGGGGCGTGCCCTACCCCCGGGCGCGCCCCCTGCCTCGTGGCCCCCCTGGTGGCCCTCCGATGCCCATCTTCTGCTATATGGAGTCTTTCGTCGAGGAAAAAAATCATAAGCAAGCTTTCGGGACGAGACTCCGTCGCCACGAGGCGGAACCTTGGCGGAACCAATCTAGGGATCAGGTGGAGCTGTTCTGCCGGGGAAACTTCCCTCCGGGAGGGGGAAATCATCACCATCGTCATCACCAACGATCCTCTCATCAGGAGGGGGTCAATCTCCATCAACATCTTCACCAACACCATATCATCTCAAACCCTAGTTCATCTCTTGTATCCAATCTTTGTATCCAAACCTTAGATTGGTACCTGTGGGTTGCTAGTAGTGTTGATTACTCCTTGTAGTTGATGCTAGTTGGTTTACTTGGTGGAAGATCATATGTTCAGATACATTATGCATATTAATACCCCTCTGATTATGAACATGAATATGCTTTGTGAGTAGTTACGTTCGTTCCTGAGGACATGGGAGAAGTCTTGCTATTAGTAGTCATGTGAATTTGGTATTCGTTCGATATTTTGATGAGATGTATGTTTTCATCCCTCTAGTGGTGTCATGTGAATGTCGACTACATGACACTTCACCATTGTTTGGGCCTAGAGGGAGGCATTGGGAAGTAATAAGTAGATGATGGGTTGCTAGAGTGACAGAAGCTTAAACCCTAGTTTATGCGTTGCTTCGTAAGGGGCTGATTTGGATCCATATGTTTCATCCTATGGTTAGGTTTACCTTAATACTTCTGTTGTAGTTGCGGATGCTTGCAATGGGGGTTAATCATAAGTGGGATGCTTGTCCAAGTAAGGACAACACCCAAGCACCGGTCCACCCACATATCAAATTATCAAAGTACCGAACGCGAATCATATGGACGTGATGAAAACTAGCTTGACGATAATTCCCATGTGTCCTCGGGAGCGCTTTACTTCATATAAGAGTTTGTCCAGGCTTGTCCTTTGCTAGAAAAAGGATTGGGCCATCTTGATGTACCTTATTTACTTTTATTACTTGCTACTCGTTACAAATTACCTTATCACAAAACTATTTGTTACTGATAATTTCAGTGCTTGCAGAGAATACCTTGCTGAAAACCGCTTATCATTTCCTTCTGCTCCTCGTTGGGTTCGACACTCTTACTTATCAAAAGGACAACGATAGATCCCCTATACTTGTGGGTCATCACTTTCTCAAGCATGCTCTACTATCAAGCTTGTGTTATTCATTCTTGAAATTTGTGGTATATGCTCCTAAGATGCCCCGATGGGTTGAACCTATGCCTTCCCAAAACCGTATGAACCCGAAAGTTTTCGCAAGTCATACTCTTCTGTTGTTTCACCAGATAAAATTTCTACACTACAGCTTCATCAAAAGCGAGAAGTAAAATGAAAGGTTATGCATTGAAGAAGTGGGAGTCGACCTTGAGCCTTTGCGTTGACCCGATGTGGAACTTATCATCGAAGCTTCTTGTAATGATAATAATCCCCTTGTTATAAGTTCGTCCTGTATCTATGTTTGGTCCTTTGCAATCGTGGTTCCGATCATATTGTTCTTCTTTGATCCCATTCTCGGACAAGTTGAAGTACTTGTCTTCTGCAGGAAAATACACCTATCCAACCTCTATTCTGCTCTACCTTCGAGTATACCCTCTGGTATCTCAAGAATATCACGGAACTACACAACTTCTTATGAGTTCTTCATCAACTATTATTCTCGTCGATTCCAATCCTCCTCGGGTTCTGAGTTAATAGTCACTCGAGAACACCGATAAGTGAATCGATCGCACTCCGATTCAATAACTCTAAGTAATTTTCATTGCTTCTGAGTTTAATAATCCTTCAAGTTGTTCCTAACCTGATCGGCTATATCATTATCATGCTAAATTTTAACTGTGCCACCCGGTCCTTATTCCCGGAGCACAACTTCCGATGATGAGCTAAGCTTACGTCGATTTACTCATCTTATCGTCCCACCTCGAACAGCAAGCTTGATTCTGAGTTTGTGTCGAATCCATGGTTCCAATAACCCTTCGCTTCACCATTGCTTCTGCTTGATGTCGTTGCTGGTCGATTGCATCTGCATGGAACCTCTCGACAAATGTATTGTGATCGTCATCAACATTTTGACTCCTTACAGAATATCAATCGAATTCGTGGTGATAAGTACAATCCTCGTCCCTTGGTAAATTGAGTTACCATCGACAACATCCTTACTTCCTTTCATCACAAACTTGTTCATGTCATGGATGCAACTTGCTATCCAGCTTGTATTATGTTCTACCTTGAAGAATTACCATCCTTTACGTCAATGATGTTGTGAGAATTGTTCCACCTCTTAAGAATTCTTGATGTGGTAATACTTCTCGCAATCTCCATTCATTTCTTGGACCCCCGTGTTGTTGCTAACCTGAATACCGGAAAATGAACTATGATGTGTGAATTCAGAACTTCTAGCAACCCTATTGTTTCAAAGTGAATGGCCGATAGTTTCGTTCGAATAACCATTCTAACTTTGATCGTCCTACTTGGTCCATATTTCTAGGTGCATTTTCATTGAATATTTAATTGTGGATGTTCTCATCGAGCATACCTCATTATATCATTTGATCTAACAAAGTTATCTCCTTGTTTGAATACTGGTGGGAATCCATCTTTTGGAAGTCTCAATTCTTTGTCGCTGAGTTCATCAGCCACCTCCTCATCCTCTTCTTGGTTTAATGTTGAACTCATGATTCGGAACTTGCTTCCATAGTTCATTTCCTGAGAATCTTACAATGTCATCTCGTCAATTTGAGTTGCACCTTTTCTTCTCAGGCATCCTGAGTCTGGGGTATCCTGACACCAATCGGACCTGAATCTTGGTCAGATACGATGGTTGGAACATATTCCCAAGAGATATAACATTGGTCTTTAACCCAATAAGGTGATGTCATCCTAACACACCTGTCCGGAGTGCCTATTGTTATAGTTTCCTTTCTAGCAAGGTTAGCCATTCTTCCATGAGGAAATTGTAAGACTTATTCTTTAAGTTGTTCCTGATGGATCCTTTGTATATCCAAAGTCCGATCTTTACCCAGTGACCATGTCAATGCTATCTCGAAGCATGTCTGTGGTACAATGATTTTCAACAAGAACATTTGAAGCCCAATGTTAGATGTTTCCTGCTCAATTATCCAAACACCGTTGTATGGGTAATGTCATGAAATTTCTCTCCCCTAACCTAAAGAGTTTTCTACATTATATCCTGTCATGGATATCACGCTCTACTTGTCCTTGGGAAGGATATACCCTTGAAATATGTGTTTAAACACATTTTCCTTTCCATTGTTCTGTTTAATCTGATAATCATATTTTTCCTTCCATTGTTTGGTTTACCCTTTCTTGTGATCTATATGATCTAAGCAGTAATATTCTCCTGCTTATGTAAGCACCTCGGTGTACAATTCTGTCATCAAGACCCTGTTACTATTGTTGATGATTTTGTGCATGGCAGGTGGACCAGGATGGTCGACGTCCCACATGTTGGCGAATGAAAGTATTCTTTCCGATATAGAGGACGAGCAATGAGTATTCATTGTTTATTTTTGATGAAAGCTATTGTCTCCACTGTTACGACGGAGGAGTGTGAAACACGGCAACCCAGTGAACTTGGCATGTGCACCACTCCCTCCTTCCTCATGTAATGCCTAGGTTACAACTTTTTCTCACTTTCTCTCTATCTATTTCCTCTCAAATGTTTTTACCTTTCTTTTTTAAGACACAATTGTTTTTATGCCTTTTTAGAATTATTTTTTTATACCTAGGAGCACGTGTAGAGACGGGCTCTTGCAGAGCCCACTCCTTGACTTTGTTAGTGCCTCTCTCTCCTCCACATAAGGAGTACTACTTGCTATGCATGCATGCGGCGGGCAGCTGGCGTCTTGAGGGGCCAGGACGGTGAGATCGGGCTCCGGAAGCGGTCCGGACTCTAGCATAATTTTGGTTTTTACAGTATTCCTTTCTCCATTGACAGGTAGGCCCGCGCAGATAGATAAAGAACACGAGCTGATGAGGCGCATGCAGACTGTTTGACTAGTCAACCAGACAAATACGGAGCTATACGCTGAGCCAGTGACCGTATAATGACCATATCTCGTATACAATGATCAAAGTGAGCTATCAAGACAAGTTCGATGACCGCCAATGCATTTTACTCGGTAATAAATGACCAGGATTGAAGGGGAATCCAAATTTGCTTCGTCTTCTGTCCTTGAGCTCTTGACAAACCAATGCACTATACGGTTGTCCGGCCACTCCACCCCAGAGCTCTCACCAAGCGTCGTTCATGCCACCATGCCGCACACTAACCGGTAAGGCAGCGATGGCATCCCGCCGCGTCGAGTTCCTCGCCGCCCACGACCGCACACAAAATGGTAGGGAAGCGATGGCATCCCGCTGTGCCGAGTTCATCGCCACTCGCGACCTCACAACTATGTGGGAGGAATTTGAAGATGCCAAGGCCGAATGGGCGGTAGAGCAAGAGGCGGCCAAAGCCGCACAGAGGGAGCGAAAAAGTCATAAATCACTCAAGAAAAGAGAGGCCCACCGCCGCAAGAAAGAAAAGGACGCACGCGCTGCTGCGGAGAGGTCGGCGGAGATCCAAGCACGGTGGGGTGTCGCCGACAAAGCCGGGAAGGAGAACGACGGCGTCTGGCCAGCATGTGAGAAGTAGTAGTACTAGTAGTTAGTGTGTGTGTGTGTGTGTGTGTGTGTGTGTCTGAGTACGAGCATGTACTAGTACTACTAGTTACTACTGTAGTTTTTAGAGCAAATTACCAGTACATTAGCCTAGACTAAATGGAAAAATTCCTATCCTAAGCATCAAATGGCATCTCTTTCTCTATAAGAATTGAGATGCATGTCATCTCACTTCCTATGATTTTAATATTCCTATCCTATGAATGAAAGGAGGCCTCTGTTGGAGTAACTACTGTAGCTAGAAGTACTACTGGTATAGTAGTTTTCTTCAAGAAGCGGAATTCAACGAAGTCATGATGGTTCCTTCGTCCAAGCAACTTTAAAGTGGGAAGTGGGCCTGTGATTTGACGGCTCATTAGTCATTGTTACTGCAGCGTGATGACCTGGGTGACTCCCTTGGAGTTCTGCGTGCATGGCAAGTGGACCAGGATGGTCGACGTCCCACATGTTGGCGAATGGAAGTATTCTTTCCGATATCGAGGAGCAAGGAAACCGCGTGGTATAGTATCACTGCTGATTGGTTCGCAAAAAAAATAGTATCACTGCCGATTTATGATTATTTTTTATTTCTGATGAATGCTAGCGTTTCAACTCTTACGATGAAGGGTGCCAAACACGGCACGCGCTGGATGTCCCACACGTCAGCGAAAGGAGTGGGACATGAACAGCGTGGTAGAGCCCAGCATAAAAAAACAGCGTGGTAGAGCGTCTCCACTTCTTCCACTTCTGGGTCGGAGACCACACGTAGTAGTACTTAGTGGTATGAACGATACAAAGTGGGACCTGGAGACAAAGACACGTCTAGTTGGAAGGTCTCGAGGCACATACACGTAAACAAATATAAAAGTTAATATGTGCCTCAAACTAATATAGTAGTAGTAGAGTACTTAGGCACGTACTCCATAACATCACCGTGCATTGCACATACAACATTTAGTGGTAGTACGTACACTACAAAAAAAGACACATCCGTGACATTTTGGGCTGAACGTATTTTTTTGTCATACATATGACACTTCTATGACGATAATTGTGACAAAACCCGGTATCATCATAGATGTGGTGGGCTCCTACTTCTATGACAAAAAATCATGACAGAAAATGGGCTTTTCATCCTGGGCGGGCCGGAGACGCAGCTGCATGACATTCTTTGGGCCGTCCATGACGGAAAAAAACCGTGGTAGAAGCGAGGGGGAGGAAAATTTCGGGAAGTTCCCAGTTATGGTGGGAGGTCCGGGGCCGAGCGATGCGCGTTTCTCTCGTACATGTACGCGCGTGTGTGCGAGGCGTTGTCTTTAACTGAAACCGAGCGAGGCGTTGGGCTCTAACTGAACCCGAGCAATTGCACTGCAGGCTACGCATTACTGAACCCGAGCGATCGATCGATGGTTGTTAACTGAACCCGATCGAGCGATTCCTTCGCTATTGCTGCTAACTGAAGCCGATCGATGCTGCCTCTGGATGAACAGTGAGCGTTGCGGGGGGTTTGGATGAACAGTTCCTAGTGGGGGTGGATGGACAGGACCCCGTGGTGTTGCCTCTGGATGAACAGGACCCCGATCGATCGAGCCGGTTGGGGCTGGATGAACAGGACCCCGTGGAGGGCTGGATGAACAGGACCACCCCGTGGAGGTCTGGATGAACAGTAGACGGTGGAGGGCAGGATGAACAGTAGCCCGTGGAGGGGTGGTTGAACAGGAGCCCGTGGAGAGGGCTGGTTGAACAGTAGGCGGTGGAGTAGCGCGTGGTGGAGGCTGGATGAACAGGAGCCCCTGGATGAACAGTCGCGAGTGGAGGCTGGAGGAGGTCGACGGTGGATGAACAGTAGCTCGTGGAGGCTGGAGGGGGTCGACGGTGGAGATGAACAGTATCCCGTGGAGTCCCGTTTTGCGGTACGCCTGTAACACCCTCGATGCGACTATATCTCCCACGTGTCGAGGCATGACTTAGAGGCATAATCGCATTGAAGGCATATGTCGCAAGTCAGGCAATCATCACAAACATCCCATGTAATATAGATAATAAAAAGGGATAACATAGTTGGCTTACACTCGCCACGTCAATCAAGGTACATAAATAACATTACATCATCCAAACACTCATGGCCCGACTACGGCGCCAAAATAAAAGATAACCCAACATGTGACACGGTCCCGATCACCCCCAACTGGGCACCACTACTGATCATCAGGAAAGGAAACATAATAACGTTGAGAGTCCTCGTCGAACTCCCACTTGAGCTCGAGCGTGTCACCTGGAGCGGAATCATCAGGCCCTGCATCTGGGGTAATAGTAATCTGTGAGCCACAGGGACTCAGCAATCTCGCACCCTCGCGATCAAGACTATTTAAGCTTATAGGTAAGACAAGGTAAGAATATATGTGGAGCTGCAGCAAGCGACTAGCATATATGGTGGCTAACCTGTTCGCAAAAGAGAGCGAGAAGAGGAGGCAAAGCGCGAGCGAGAAACTAGAGAACAACCTGCGCAAGCATCACTCCAACACCGTGTCCACTTCCCGGACTCCGCCGAGAAGAGGCCATCACGGTAACACACTCAGTTGATTCATTTTAATTAAGTTAAGGTTTAAGTTATCTACAATCGGACATTAACAAATTCCCATCTGCCCATAACCACGGGCACGGCTTCCGAAAGTTCAAATCCCTGCAGGGGAGTCCCAACTTAGCCCATGACAAGCTCTCACGGTCAACGAAGGAATAGACCTCCTCCCGAGACGTTCCGATCAGACTCGGTACCTCGGTTCTTCAAGACAACTCCGACAATGGTAAAACAAGTCCAGCAACACCACCCGCTGTGCCGACAAATTCCGATAGGAGCTGCACATATCTTGTTCTCAGGGCACACCGGATAAGCTAAGTGTACGGGAGCCAACGTAACCCAAGTTGCCAAGGGACGACCCCGCACGGTGCTCTAGGTTGGACCAACACTCAGAGGAGCACTGGCCCGGGGGGGTTTAAAATATGATGACCCTTGAGTCCGCGAAACCCAAGGGAAAAAGGCTAGGTGGCAAATGGTAAAACCAAGGTTGGGCATTGCTGGAGGAGTTTTATTCAAGGCGGACTGTCAAGGGGTTCCCATTATAACCCAACCGCGTAAGGAACGCAAAATCCGGGAACATAACACCGATATGACGGAAACTAGGGCGGCAAGAGTGGAACAAAACACTAGGAGAGAGGCCGAGCCTTCCACCCTTTACAAAGTATATAGATGCATTAAGATAATAAGATAATATAATGATATCCCAACAAGTAAATAAATGTTCCAACAAGGAACGGCCTCCAATCTTCACCTACAACTAGCAACGCTATAAGAGGGACTGAGCAAAGCGGTAACATAGCCAATCAACGGTTTGCTAGGACATGGTGGGTTAGAGGTTTGACATGGCAATTTGGGAGGCTTGAAAGCAAGTGGTAGGCATCGTAGCATTGGCATAGCGAAAGAGCGAGCAATCTAGCATAGCAAAGATAGTAGTGATTTCGAGGGTATGATCATCTTGCTTGCACAGTTGTCAGAGTTGACTGGATCCTCGAAAGCAAACTCAACGGGCTCCTCGTTAGCGGACTCGTATCCCGGCTCTACCTAAACAAGACAAACAAGCAACAAGGACACAATCAACCACGTGCAAGGATTAAACAATATGATGCAAGGATGGTATGCTATGCGGGATGCGATGCGGGATGCATATGCAAGATTTAACAAGGGATGCATGAACCTGGCCTCATCTTGGAAATCCAAGTGTGCCACTGGAAAGATGAG
Source organism: Triticum urartu (assembly GCF_056163025.1). Classification (NCBI taxonomy): domain Eukaryota; kingdom Viridiplantae; phylum Streptophyta; class Magnoliopsida; order Poales; family Poaceae; genus Triticum; species Triticum urartu. The sequence continues at coordinate 128,179,109 of NC_141876.1, forward strand.
ATGAAATCGCTTGAAAACGATATAAAGATCACCGGAATCGGAGTTACGGTTTGGAAATGGCAAGCGATTCAAATATGACACCGGTCTGCGATTTATAGCAAGTAGCCATCTAAATGCAATAAGATGAACATGCTACAGCATCCAAACATGACAAAAAAATACATGGCAGGGATGCATTCAAGATGCTTAACAAAAGTCTAGCACTGAGGTACGGCCAATTCATCCATTAACAGGTTCAAACAAGCATGGCAAAAATGCATATGGTAAACAGATCTCAGACTTAGTGAAATTAACACTTGTCTGAAATTTCAGATCAGGTAGCACTTTTCGGAGCAACAAAACTACATGCTACAGGACCTGAGCATGACAAAGTAAAGCATGGCATGGAGCTACTCAAAGAGCTTAACAAAAGTCCCTTAGTGACCTTGAGCCAAAAGGGATCAGAAAATACAATTGCAAGCATGTGAACATGGCAAAAAACGTAATCAGTTCACAGACTTACGAGCTCGATGCACTCACTACGGAGCAAGCCATGGAAAGCTAAGCATACATCTATCAAGAACACACAAAATGCAAGCTAGACATGGCCAGAACAATAGCATAGCATGCACGGATCAACTACAACATCATCGGCAAAATTGCAAACAAGTTGACAATCCGCCGAGATTCACAAAGTAGCAAAAGTAGAGCTCGATTGACTCAAGCTAGGGTGCTTCATAATTGCAAACAAAGACATGGATGGATAGAGCACTACAAGATTAACAAAACATCCTTACTGATCATCCTCAAAAGAGGCACGGATCACTAGGAAACAACATGAACATATGACCAAATGAAATAAACAGGTCAAGGACTTAGTGGAATTGCTAAGTCCCTGAAATCAAAATTACCAAGTGCCTCACTTGGCAAGCTTGCACTAGTCACCACACACATCACAAAAATACATGGGTTGCACCTCTGGAGAGATGGCAAAACCCTTAACAAAACATATGTAGAGCATCAGGGCATATCATGCACACAATAATCATGGCAAAAATGACAAATATGCAAACGGAGTAGCAGATCTGACAATTATCTCAAGTAGCGCTCTTCTAACAGCATTTTGGGCATCAAGATGAACTCAAATGAAAATGATGCAATGGAATGAAATGATGTACTCTCTGAGGTGAACATTTTGATATGCTATATGCATGAATCGGAGCTACAGATGAAAAGTTACGAGGCTAAGAACATGGGCACATGGATCTGGGATTTTGGGGACTTAGAAGAAATTTGACCTAGGGTTTACTATTCATGGCCAGATCTGGATCGCGGCACGCAATCCGAGGTGGCGGCGCTGCTCGCCGGAGATGGCGAGGACGGTGGCCGGATCTTCGCCGGAGTGGACGGAGGTGGTGGCCGGACTTGGAGAACCGGGAAGGCGCGGCCGGGCGCGGGAACCGAGGGCGGCGAGGGGCGCGGGCCCGGGCGGCGGTGGTGCGACGTCCTGCGGCGGCGCGGTGGCACCCGGTGCGGCAGCGGGGCGGCGCCAGCAAATCGGGACGACGACGGCGGACGGCTGGGCGGCGCCGGCGGATCTGCGGAGGAGGGGCGCGGGGCGCACGGCCCGGTAGGCGGCTCGGGCGGGCCCTCCGTGGGCCGCGGCGGGCTTTGGCGGCGGTGACATGGCAGGCGGCGTATGGCTGGCGGCGGTGTCCGGCATGGTGCGGACAATGTCCGGCCGCGCGGAGACGATCTTTAGGGTTTCGGGGAGGGGGATCCGGAATTTCGGGGAGAGACCTTTATATAGGCCTAGAGGGAGCTAGGAGAGTCCAAATGAGGTGCGGTTTTCGGCCACGCGATCATGATCGAACGCTCTAGATGATGGATCAGGTTTAGGTGGGTTTTGGGCCAAATTGGAGGGGTGTTGGGCTGCAACACACACGAGGCCTTTTCGGTCCCTCGGTTAACCGTTGGAGTATCAAACGAAGTCCAAATGATACGAAACTTGACAGGCGGTCTACCGGTAGTAAACCAAGGCCGCTTGGCAAGTCTCGGTCCAATCCGGAAATGTTTAATCCTCACACACGAAAGAAAGGTAGAAATGACCACCGGGGGAGAACGAAACGCCGGAATGCAAAACAGACAACGGGGAAAATGCTCGAATGCATGAGATGAACACGTATGCGAATGCAATGCACATGATGACATGATATGAGATGCATGACAATGATAACAACACACGGAGACAAAGACCCGAACCCGAGAAAATAAAATAACTTAACGCCGGAAACGGCAAGAGTTGGAGTACAAATTGGGAAAGTAATATCCGGGGTGTTACAACACTCCACCACTACGAAAGGATCTCGTCCTGAGATCTAGGACTGAAAGAACGCCGGATACTCGGAATGGAGGTGATCCTCGCGTTCCCAGGTAGCTTCACGGTCAGAATGATGTGACCACTTGACTTTGAGGAATTTAATTGACTTATTGCGAGTCTTGCGTTCAGTCTCTTCAAGAATAGCAACTGGGTGCTCATGGTAGGAGAGATCTTCTTGGAGCTCAATGTCCTCGAAGTTGACGGTGCGGTCAGGAGTCTTGAAGCACTTTCGGAGCTGAGAGACATGTAACACATCATGAACATTTGCAAAGTTTGAAGGAAGCTTGAGTTGATAGGAGAGATCGCCTCTCTTGCTGACAATCTTGAAAGGTCCCACGTATCTAGGGGCAAGCTTCCCTTTGATACCGAAGCGACAAGTACCTTTCATAGGAGAGACGCGGAGGTAAACATGATCTCTGATCTCAAAAACCAAATCACGGTGCTTACTATCATAGTAGCTCTTCTGACGGGATTGGGCTTCTTTGAGGTTATCACGAATGACTTTGCACATTTCCTCTGCCTCTGTGATTAAGTCATTACCCAAAAGCTAACGTTCACCGGTTTCAGACCAGTTGAGAGGGGTACGGCACTTCCTGCCATACAGAATTTCAAATGGGGCCTTGCCCGAACTTGCTTGAAAACTGTTGTTGTAGGAGAATTCAGCATAAGGAAGACAATCCTCCCACTTCATGCCGAAGGAGATCACACAAGCCCTGAGCATATCTTCAAGAATCTGGTTGACATGCTCGACTTGACCGCTAGTTTGAGGATGGAAAGCTGTGCTGAAGCGGATGTTGGTGCCCATGGCCTTTTGAAAAGAATCCCAAAACTTGGAGGTAAAGATGCTGCCACGGTCTAAAGAGATCACTTGAGGAATACCGTGCAGAGAGACAATTCAAGAGGTATAGAGTTCCGCCAATTGAGCTGCAGTGATTGACTCTTTGATAGGCAGAAAGTGAGCCACTTTGGTGAGTTTGTCGATGACAACGAATATAGCATCATTGCCACGCTTGGACTTTGGAAACCTAGTCACGAAGTCCATTTCAATGTGGTCAAACTTCCATTCTGGAATGGCAAGAGGTTGGAGGAGACCGGCTGGCCTTTGGTGTTCTTCCTTCACTCTTCTGCAGACATCACATTCATTCACGAACTGAGCAATCTCGCGCTTCATTCGAGTCCACCAATAAGCCTGCTTGAGGTCCTGATACATCTTCGTACTCCCAGGGTGGATGGAGAGGAGAGAATTGCGAGCCTCGTTCATGATCACTTTACGAAGGTCACCTTTGGGCACAACAATACGATCCTCAAAGAAGAGAGTGTCCTTGTCATCAAGGCGGTAGCACTTGTACTTGGGTTGACTCTTGGCAATCCCAATCTTCACCTTTTTCACCATAGCATCAAGGAGCTGGGCTTGGCGAATCTGGTCTTCTAAGGTAGTTGAGACTTGAAGGTTGGTGAGGAAACCTTGAGGAACAACTTGCAGATTGAGTTTGCGGAAAGCTTCACAAAGCTCGGGTTGATAAGGCTTAAGAATCAGACTGTTGCAATAAGCCTTTCTGCTCAATGCGTCAGCAATCACATTGGCCTTGCCTGGAGTATACTCGATACTCGGATTATACTCTTGAATCATTTCGACCCATCGAGTTTGCCTGAGGTTGAGATTAGGCTGAGTGAAGATGTACTTGAGACTCTTGTGATCAGTGAAAATGTCCACTTTTCTTCCCAATAAGAGATGTCTCCAAGTCAAAAGAGCATGCACAACTGCCGCCAACTCGAGATCATGAGTGGGGTAGTTCTTCTCATTGGGCTTCAACTGGCGAGAGGTATAAGCAACAACTTTCTTCTCTTGCATCAACACTGCGCCAAGACCTTGGAGAGAGGCATCACAAAAGACCTCGTACGGCTTGGATTCATCAGGCGGAGTCAGAACTGGAGCAGTGATCAATTTCTCTTTCAAAGTGTTGAAAGAAATGTCACACTCCGGAGACCAAACGTACTTGACGTGCTTCTAGAGAAGATTTGAGAGAGGCTTCGCGATCTTAGAAAAGTTTTCAACGAATCTTCGACAATAGCTTGCGAGACCGAGGAAGCTACGGAGTTGCTTCACGTTCCGAGGAGGTTCCCAATTCACAATTGCAGACACCTTCTCAGGATTCACGGCAATGCCCTTGGCAGAGATGATATGACCAAGATAAAGAACCTCATCGAGCCAAAATTCACACTTGGAGAACTTAGCGTAGAACTGATGTTCTCTGAGCTCATCAAGCACCAAACGCAAGTGTTTGGCATGATCTTCCTTGTTCTTCGAGAAAACCAGAATGTCGTCGAGATAGACCAAAACGAAGTCATTGGTGTAGGCGTTGAAGATGAAGTTCATCATGCGAGAGAAAGTCGGAGGAGCGTTGACGAGGCCAAAAGACATGACAGTGTATTTGTATGAACCATAGCTTGTCCTGAAAGCCGTCTTGGGAATATCTTGCTCACGGATACGAATCTGATGATAACCCATACGGAGATCAAGCTTGGAGAATACTTGGGCACCTTTGAGTTGTTCGAACAGCTCATTGATGTTGGGAAGTGGGTATTTGTTCTTGATGGTCTTCTTGTTCAATGGACGGTAATCAACACAAAGTCGGTCCGTTCCATCCTTCTTCTTCACAAAAAGAACACCACAACCCCACGGAGAAGAACTAGGCCGGATGAGACCCATTTTCTCTTGAATATCGAGTTGATTCTTCAGCTCCTTCAACTCTTCAGGTCCGAGCTTGTAAGGACGCTTGCACACAGGTTCCTTGCCGGGCTCAAGATCAATAACGAATTCAACTGGCCAGTGCAGAGGCATTCCTGGAAGCTCTTCTGGAAAGACATCTTGATATTCGCAAACGACTAGAATTTGCGAGATGGCATCGAGTTCACCCTTCTCATTGAGAGAAAACAGACGGATGGTATCGTCATTCGCGGCAAAGACAATTACATCCTCAGACGAATGAGTCAATTGAATCTGCCTGGCTGCACAATCAAGCTAAGCTTTGTGCTTAGAAAGCCAATCCATCCCGAGAATAAGATCAATATCCGAGTTACCAAGAACCATTGGAGAAGCCAGAAACTTGAAGTCACCCAACATGATAGAAACATCCGGGACTATTGAAGTAGCCCTCATAGACTTAGCCGGAGAAACCACTCCCATAGGTTTACCCAACATTTGTGAAACGAAGTCATGCTTGGAAACAAATGATCTTGACATGAAACAATGCGATGCACCTGTGTCAAAAAGAACTTTTGCGGGAATAGAGTTAACCGGAAAGTTACCCATGATCACATCTGACGAGTCCTCTGCCTGAGCTGCATTCAGCAAGTTGACCTTAGCGTGCTTGGGGTTATGCTTGACCACAGCTGTACTTGCCGATCTCACAGGAGGAGGAGGAGGAAGACGCCTCTGGTTGAGACACTTGTTGGCATAGTGGCCCTTCTATTGGCACTTGTTGCACGTGACCTCTGAAAGCGGACAGTGATACGGAGCACTCGATCTTGGAGCTTGAGACGAAGTCTTGTTCTGAAAGCCAGGGTTGGGTGGGTGGGAAGAACCACTGCCACCTTTGCTCTTCTGTTGATACAGCTGACGGAACGGAGGAGGAGGAAGCCAATACTTCTGCTACTTGGCCACTTGAGTGGAGGAAGAAGGAGTAACATCTCTGACTCGCTTCTTGGAAGCATCACACCTCAACTGAGCAGCCTCTTGCTTCAGTGCCATGTTGTAGAACTCATCGTACCTCAAGGGCTCAAAGAGAACAAGAGCTAGCTGAATTTCTTCTCTGAGACCACCCCTGAACTGGTATATCATGCTCTTCTCATCAGGGACGTCCTGCTTGGCAAAGCGGGCGAGCTTCTGGAACAACTTGTTGTAGTCATAGACAGACAAAGAGCCTTGCTTCAGGTTGCGGAATTCCTCACGCTTGCTTTCAACCATGCTCTGAGGAATATGATGAGCTCGGAAATCTTGACGGAATTCATCCCAAGTGATCACACGTCCACCTCTGGAATCCTTGTACTACTGGAACCATTCTGCAGCTTGATCTTTGAGTTGGAAGGAAGCGAACTTGACGAAATCCTCAGGCCTGATGTTACTGCACTCGAAATGCTTGCATAGATCCACAAGCCAATCGTCAGCATCGGTTTCCTCAACACAATTGCTGAAAGTCTTTGGCCCATTAGCAAGGAACTGGTTGAGTGTAGCAAAGTGATTCTGATTGTTGCCTTGATTCCCTTGGTTGCCTTGATTGCGCTCTTGGAGAATTTGCATGATCAACTGTGTGTTTGCATTGGTTGCGGCCATCATAGCTTGCCATGCCTCCGGAGGAGGTGGAGGTGGTGGTGGACCAGGATTCAGATTCGTGCGCGTTGGAGGAGCCATCCTGAAGAGGTTGACATCCATTAACACATTGATAGACAAATATTGAAGCTGAATCCAACGGAATGAAAATTGCAACATATAGTCTTCACATCCGAACAAAATGAACGAATGCATTCCTCTTGAAATGGTCACATATCCATAAATTGAGAAGCCACTTAGAATTTAGGTAGAGAAATAAATCAACAAGGTACGGATCAAGAACGAATAATCGGTAAGAAATCCCAATCTCAAACCAATATCCGTGGAAGAAGAACTAGAGCTACTAGAATTCCCACCTATGAAACTCCCGAACCTTTCCGGTTATGCAATCAGGTGTTGGGGATATAGGGGAAGCATAATATCTCACCCAATTCTAGCAAATCCTACATCCAGCTGTATCCATCCTTCGACACATAACCGAGAAAAACTTCGGAAACCATCTACCTCAACCTTCGAAAAGCATCCGTTATACAAGTTATGGCGATACTCCCGAACTCCCGCCCCAGTACTGGGTGGCGTCGAGGTTATCTCACCAATGAACTGCATAAAAGAGATTTTCGGTGTCGGCGTACTAAACTCAGGTATTCCAGAACTTCAACGATAAAATTATGACGACAACACCTCAGAGCTCAACTCCTCGGGACACTTCCACTAAACCCCTGATAGGAGGCACCAAGACAATGTTCTCATCATAAAACCATCGGAACGATTCCAAAATACCCGCGTGATACTAATTTTTTTTAGTGAAATTTGAGAAGAGAAGAGTCAAAACTCCACGTCAGGATGCCTTACCAGAGCGATGAGGAGACTGGGAAGTAAAAAGAATTCCTAACTCTCCGATATATAATTCCTAGATGACTCAAAACATTTTTCTAGACACAACTCGGCCGCTAAAAACGATCAAGCAATGGGGCTCCTAAGGTCGGGGAAGGCTCTGATTACCAACTTGTAACACCCTCGATGCGACTATATCTCCCACGTGTCGAGGCACGACTTAGAGGCATAATCGCATTGAAGGCATATGTCGCAAGTCAGGAAATCATCACAAACATCCCATGTAATATAGATAATAAAAAGGGATAACATAGTTGGCTTACACTCGCCACATCAATCAAGGTACATAAATAACATTACATCATCCAAACACTCATGGCCCGACTACGGCGCCAAAATAAAAGATAACCCAACACGCGACACGGTCCCGATCACCCCCAACTGGGCACCACTACTGATCATCAGGAAAGGAAACATAATAACGTTGAGAGTCCTCGTCGAACTCCCACTTGAGCTCGAGCGCGTCACCTGGAGCGGAATCATCAGGCCCTGCATCTGGGGTAATAGTAATCTGTGAGCCACAGGGACTCAGCAATCTCGCACCCTCGCGATCAAGACTATTTAAGCTTATAGGTAAGACAAGGTAAGAATATATGTGGAGCTGCAGCAAGCGACTAGCATATATGGTGGCTAACCTATTCGCAAAAGAGAGCGAGAAGAGGAGGCAAAGCGCGAGCGAGAAACTAGAGAACAACCTGCGCAAGCATCACTCCAACACCGTGTCCACTTCCCGGACTCCGCCGAGAAGAGGCCATCACGGTAACACACTCAGTTGATTCATTTTAATTAAGTTAAGGTTTAAGTTATCTACAACCGGACATTAACAAATTCCCATCTGCCCATAACCGCGGGCACGGCTTTCAAAAGTTCAAATCCCTGCAAGGGAGTCCCAACTTAGCCCATGACAAGCTCTCACGGTCAATGAAGGAATAGACCTCCTCCCGAGACGTTCCGATCAGACTCGATACCTCGGTTCTTCAAGACAACTCCGACAATGATAAAACAAGTCCAGCAACACCACCCGCTGTGCCGACAAATTCTGAGAGGAGCTGCACATATCTCGTTCTCAGGGCACACCGGATAAGCTAAGCGTACGGGAGCCAACGTAACCCAAGTTGCCAAGGGACGGCCCCGCACGGTGCTCTAGGTTGGACCAACACTCAGAGGAGCACTGGCCCGGGGGGGTTTAAAATATGATGACCCTTGAGTCCGCGAAACCCAAGGGAAAAAGGCTAGGTGGCAAATGGTAAAACCAAGGTTGGGCATTGCTGGAGGAGTTTTATTCAAGGCGGACTGTCAAGGGGTTCCCATTATAACCCAACCGCGTAAGGAACGCAAAATCCGGGAACATAACACCGATATGACGAAAACTAGGGCGACAAGAGTGGAACAAAACACTAGGAGAGAGGCCGAGCCTTCCACCCTTTACCAAGTATATAGATGCATTAAGATAATAAGATAATATAATGATATCCCAACAAGTAAATAAATGTTCCAACAAGGAACGGCCTCCAATCTTCACCTGCAACTAGCAACGCTATAAGAGGGGCTGAGCAAAGCGGTAACATAGCCAATCAACGGTTTGCTAGGACATGGTGGGTTAGAGGTTTGACATGGCAATTTGGGAGGCTTGAAAGCAAGTGGTAGGCATCGTAGCATTGGCATAGCGAAAGAGCGAGCAATCTAGCATAGCAAAGATAGTAGTGATTTCGAGGGTATGATCATCTTGCTTGCACAGTTGTCAGAGTTGACTGGATCCTCGAAAGCAAACTCAACGGGCTCCTCGTTAGCGGACTCGTATCCCGGCTCTACCTAAACAATACAAACAAGCAACAAGGACACAATCAACCACGTGCAAGGATTAAACAATATGATGCAAGGATGGTATGCTATGCGGGATGCGATGCGGGATGCATATGCAAGATTTAACAAGGGATGCATGAACCTGGCATCATCTTGGAAATCCAAGTGTGCCACTGTAAAGATGAGATGAAATCGCTTGAAAACGATATAAAGATCACCGGAATCGGAGTTACGGTTTGGAAATGGCAAGCGATTCAAATATGACACCGGTCTGCGATTTATAGCAAGTAGCCATCTAAATGCAATGAGATGAACATGCTACAGCATCCAAACATGACAACAAAATACATGGCAGGGATGCATTAAAGATGCTTAACAAAAGTCTAGCACTGAGGTATGGCCAATTCATCCATTAACAGGTTCAAACAAGCATGGCAAAAATGCATATGGTAAACAGATCTCAGACTTAGTGAAATTAACACTTGTCTGAAATTTCAGATCAGGTAGCACTTTTCGGAGCAACAAAACTACATGCTACAGGACCTGAACATGATAAAGTAAAGCATGGCATGGAGCTACTCAAAGAGCTTAACAAAAGTCCCTTAGTGACCTTGAGCCAAAAGGGATCAGAAAATACAATTGCAAGCATGTGAACATGGCAAAAAACATAATCAGTTCACAGACTTAGTGAAAACTGGCACATGCTGAAAACAGATATCAAGTAGGCATGTTTACGAGCTCGATGCACTCACTACGGAGCAAGTCATGGAAAGCTAAGCATACATCTATCAAGAACACGCAAAATGCAAGCTAGACATGGCCAGAACAATAGCATAGCATGCACGGATCAACTACAACATCATCGGCAAAATTGCAAACAAGTTGACAATCCGCCCAGATTCACAAAGTAGCAAAAGTAGATCTTGATTGACTCAAGCTAGGGTGCTTCATAATTGCAAACAAAGACATGGATGGATAGAGCACTACAAGATTAACAAAACATCCTTACTGATCATCCTCAAAAGAGGCATGGATCACTAGGAAACAACATGAACATATGACCAAATGAAATAAATAGGTCAAGGACTTAGTGGAATTGCTAAGTCCCTGAAATCAGAATTACCAAGTGCCTCACTTGGCAAGCTTGCACTAGTCACCACACACATCACAAAAATACATGGGTTGCACCTCTGGAGAGATGGCAAAACCCTTAACAAAACATATGTAGAGCATCAGGGCATATCATGCACACAATAATCATGGCAAATATGACAAATATGCAAACGGAGTAGCAGATCTGACAATTATCTCAAGTAGCGCTCTTCTAACAGCACTTCGGGCATCAAGATGAACTCAAATGAAAATGATGCAATGGAATGAAATGATGTACTCTCTGAGATGAACATTTTGATATGCTATATGCATGAATCGGAGCTACGAATGCAAAGTTACAAGGCTAAGAACATGGGCACATGGATCTGGGATTTTGGGGACTTAGAAGAAATTTGACCTAGGGTTTACTGTTCACGGCTAGATCTGGATCGCGGCACGCAATCTGAGGTGGCGGCGCTGCTCGCCGGAGATGGCGAGGACGGTGGCCGGATCTTCGCCGGAGTAGACGAAGGTGGTGGCCGGACTTGGAGAACCGGGGAGGCGCGGCCGGGCGCGGGAACCGAGGGCGGCGAGGGGCGCGGGCCCGGGCGGCGGTGGTGCGGCGTCCTGCGGCGGCGCGGTGGCGCCCGGTGCGACAGCGGGGCGGCACCGGCGAATCGGGACGGTGGCGGCGCCGGCGGATCTGCGGAGGAGGGGCGCGGGGCGCGCGGCCCGGTAGGCGGCTCGGGGGGCCCTCCGCGGGCCGCGGCGGGATTCGGCGGTGGTGGGTTTGGCGGCGGTGACGTGGCAGGCGGCGAATGGCTGGCGGCGGTGTCCGGCGCGGTGCGGACAATGTCCGGCCGCGCGGAGACGATCTTTAGGGTTTCGGGGAGGGGGATTCGGAATTTCGGGGAGAGACCTTTATATAGGCCTAGAGGGAGCTAGGAGAGTCCAAATGAGGTGCGGTTTTCGGCCACGCGATCGTGATCAAACGCTCTAGATGATGGAGCAGGTTTAGGTGGGTTTTGGGCCAAATTGGAGGGGTGTTGGGCTGCAACACACATGAGGCCTTTTCGGTCCCTCGGTTAATCGTTGGAGTATCAAACGAAGTCCAAATGATACGAAACTTGACAGGCGGTCTACCGCTAGTAAACCAAGGCCGCTTGGCAAGTCTCGGTCCAATCCGGAAATGTTTAATCCCCACACATGAAAGAAAGGTAGAAATGACCAACGGAGGAGAACGAAATGCCGGAATGCAAAACGGACAATGGGGAAAATGCTCGAATGCATGAGATGAACACGTATGCAAATGCAATGCACATGATGACATGATATGAGACGCATGACAACGATAACAACACACGGAGACAAAGACCCGAACCCGAGAAAATAAAATAACTTAACGCCGGAAACGGCAAGAGTTGGAGTACAAATTGGGAAAGTAATATCCGGGGTGTTACAACGCCACACCCCTCCCAATGAAAAGGACCCCCGTTTCGACTGTAGCGCTCCAACACAAGTCCGTTTCGTCCGTTTTGCGGTACGCCACACCCCTCCCGATCAACAGGACCCCCATTTCGACCGTAGGAGGTCCGTTTCCTTCATTTTGCGGTACGCCAGACCCCTCCCGACGAACAGGATCCTGTTTCGAACGTGGCCGGTCGAACACAAGGCCGTTTCCTCCGTTCTGCGGTACGCCAAGCCTCGTTTCCATCGCCTGTTCCGTCCAAGCCCTCCCGATGAACACGACGCATTCTGTTGCCTCCCCATGAACACGATGCATTCCGTTGCCTCCCCATGAACACAACAACGACGCTGTTTCTCTGTTCCGACCCAGCCATGTACACGAGCCCTGGCCGTACGTATGCACGAGTAGGCGTTCGAGACCCCGCCCGTATGTACACATACGTGGCCATATTTTCTTTCTTGCACCCTGGCCGCTGTACGTACGTGTACATGCTACGTGCGCACCTCTACTACGACACGTGCGTGCCTCTACTACGACATGTGCGCGCCTCTACATCGACCAGTATGTACATACACGTTCGCGACCAGAATGACAACGCTATGTACGCTTCGACTAGGTGGGTCCCGACTATCAGGCACTTCATTGCCTACGAAGATGTAGCTAGTGGGTCCCAGCAGTCAGGGGGCGAATCGTTTTCTTTTGCCCGGACGCACTTCCGTGCGTGCGAAGATGTAGCTGGTGGGTCCCAACAGTCAGGGGGAAATGTTTTTTTTCACGAAATACAGTGGCCCATCCGGTGGGTCCCAGCTGTCAGGTGGAGGAATCATTATTTTCCGCGTGATAAGGAGGCACTTCCTTACTGCGGCCGTGGACCCAGCTGTCAGCCTCTCCACGTACAGTCCATGTCCGATGGAAGTCGTTCCTTGACCACGTTGACCACGCCGCGTCGAGAGCACCAGGGCGGTGGACGACGGCGAGGCCTAGAAAGGGGACGACACGGAGGCAAGGAAGACTCGGCAGTTGTTTCCCATGCGGAGGGGAGTACGACTGTACGAGGGTTTACTGGTTCGTCTGCCGTCGCCGGAGAATAACATCAGGTGTGGGTGAGTAGAGGGATGGCTAGGCCAGCGATGGGAGTACGGTCGGGCGGTGAGGCCTCCGCGGCAGCACAGCCGACCGCGAGGAGGAGGGAGCAGGCAGTCCCGCCGGCGCTTGTTTGAGAGGCTGGAGCAGGAAGAGCAGAGATTGAAGAAGCATGACGACCGTTGGATGGACATCCAACAGTCAGTGCTTGTGCGTCAACCTTTTTTTAGGAAAGCCTCAAGTCTGTGGAAAACAGCATACAGCCCATCTGCCATTATTTCTAATAATTTACAGCCCGTTTGCTAATTCTTAAGGTTTTTTTGGAGCCCATATTCTTTTTGTTAGCATTACAGCCCATATTGTGGCAACGGTTAAAAAATTATATGAAATTTTGCATATTTCGGTGCGGTCCAAACTGTTTTTAATCCCGAAATTTCGACTCACATTCAAACTGGTTTTAAAAATAAATGTATATGAATATAAAATCCAACAAATTCTCCATGCATAAAAATTAATTTAATTTAAAATCTTGAAATGAAAAAAAGATATTTGAAACTAATTGCCGGTTTGATGTGTTTTAAAAATGTACAACCCATTGCTCATTACTGATGGGCCATTTTCTCGGCCAACCGAATGAAAGCTCTCCTCGTCTTGAAAGATTTGCAGCCCAACAGGCCTGACAAAGCGACTTACTTGGCAAATCACAAAAAAACTGGGTTGTGGCCGTGGACCCAGCTGTCAGCCTCTCCACGTACAGTACTCTTCCGATGGAAGTCGTTCCTTGACCACGTTGACCACGCCGCGCGGAGAGCACCACGGCGGTGGACGACGGCGAGGCCTAGGAAGGGGACGACGCGGTAGTGGAAGCCCGCGCGGAGAGGACTACGAGGGTTCACTGGTTCGGCTGCGGTGTGAGGCTGCCGTCGCCGCAGGGCCTGGCCAGCGGTGGGAATAGTAGGGGCGGTGAGGCCTCTGCGGCAGCACAGCCGGCCACGGGAGGCAGGAGCATGCGGCACGACTGGCGCTGCTTTGGACGGCTGGAGCAAGAAGACCAGAGGTTGAAGAAGCACTACGGCTGTTGGATGGCCATCGTACGGTCACTGGAGCTAGAATCGTTCATATTGACTAATTGACAAAGCCCTTCGTCCCCGTCAACTTAGTAGGCCCACAAGTCAGTCTCCCAGCAAGGTGGGTCCTAGCTAGCCGGGGGAGTATTCATTTTTTGTGTGTAATAAGGTGGCACTTCCGGTGGGTCCGAGCTGACAGCGGGAGGAACGTTTTTTTTGTGAAATACGGTGGGCCGTCCGGTGGGTCCCAGTAGTCAGGGGAAACGATTTTTTTCACAAAATACTGGTGGCCCGTCCGGTGGGTCCCCGCTGTCAGGTGGAGGAATAATTATTTTCCGCGTAATAAGGAGGCACTTCCTTGCGGCTGCCATGGACCTAGCTGTCAGCCTCTCCACGTACAGTACTCTTCCGATGGAAGTCGGTCGTTGACCACGTTGACCACGCCGCGCCGAGAGCACCAGGGCGGTGGACGACAACGAGGACTAGGAAGGGGACGACTCGGAGCCGGGGAAGACGTAGCAGTGGATGCCCACGCGAAGAGGAGTACGAGGGTTCACTGGTTCGGCTGCGGTGTGAGGCTGCCGTCGCCGCAGAATAACAGGGGGTGTGGGTGAGTAGAGGGATGGCGTGGCCAGCGGTGGGAGTAGTAGGGGGCGGTGAGGCCTCCGCGGCATCACAGCTGGCCACGGGAGGCAGGAGCACGCGGCACGACCGGCGCTGGTTTGGGCGGCTGGAGCAAGAAGACCAGAGGTTGAAGAAGCACTACAGCCGTTGGATGAATATCGTACGGTAACAGGAGCTAGAATCGTTCATATTAACTAAGTTGACAAAGCCCTCCGTCGCCATCAACTTGGTAGGCCCACAAGTCAGCCTCCCACTATGCTGGGTTCCAGCTAGCAGGGGGAATATTCATTTTTTTGTGCGTAATAAGGAGGCACTTCCTTGCGTGCGAAGATAGCTGGTGGGTCCGACATGTTAGCGGGGGGCACTTTATTTCGCGAAATACAGAGGCCCTTCCGGTGGGTCTCAGATGTCAGGTGGAGGAATCATTATTTTGCACGTAATAAGGAGGCATTTCCTTGTGTGCGGCCATGGACCCAGTTGTCAGCCTCTCCATGCACAGTCTACTTCCGATGGTGTCGTTCGTTGACCACGTTGACCACACCGCGCTGAGCGCATCCAAGGTGGCGGACGACGGCGAGGCCCCGGACAGCAACGAGCCGGAGATGGGAAGACGCGGGAGTAGAGTCATAGACAGAGAGGTGTACGAGGGTTAACTGGTTCTAGTGCGGTGTGGTTCGGCAGTCGGTGGAGAAGAATAGGGGGTGTGGAGGGGTGGAGGGATGGCCTGGACAGTGGTGGAGTAGCGCTTCATAGAGAAGCGTGCTAAGCAGAGCTGCTAGCAGCAGGAGGCGGGAGGTGGTCCCGGCAGCGCTGGAGGAAGAAGACGAGAGATTGAAGATGGATGCCGGTCGTTGGATGTAAATCCAACGGCTAACATGTCAGAATCATTTGTTGACTAAATTGACAACGACTTGCATTGGCTTCGACCTATTGGCCCACATTTCAGCCTCCAAAAATGTGGCACGTATTCAACCCATTTTTTCAGAATTTATAGTCTTTTTTTCCCGGTAGAATTTACAGTCAATTTGATCTTTTTTTTGAATTACAGCCATTAGCTGGGCTGGGTGAACAAATAATGTAGCGTCCATGCGGCCCGTTTATTTTATTTCCTAAAAAATTACAGCCCATTTGCACTTTCTCGAAATACACGATTTTGCTGGGCTGATTCTAATTATAATGTTGGGTTGGGCCAGCAATGTTATCAAAAAATAAAAAGAGGCTAGGCATTTTGTTATAAATATATTTAAATAATAAGTGATATTATTACATTCGTCCTTAAATTTACAGTCTTACCAAGCTTTATATAATAACATATAAAATATTTTTTAGAAAAACAGGGAGCATCTCCCCGGTTCCATTGCTGAGAACAAAACCACAACATATTCTGATACAGCAGCTCAAAGAGCAGTTCGAAAGCAAAGGTAGAAAAGCTACAAACTAGGGGGGGTGGATGAACAAGTTCTCTGAATAACACAAATCACCCGAGCGGTGCCAAAGGCAGAGCGGATAGAGCACTCAAATGACACAAGGAGGGTCCAGCGAAGCCTTCATGGTCTTCAGCCGAGGGGCCGTGTCAGCCTGCGGTGACTAGTAAGCAAGCGGAGACACCGGGCTGGAAGGCGTAACATGGTGGATGTCCCTCTTTTTCGGCGCCAGGTGCCCATCATCTTCATCAGAGATCTTGAGACGAGCCCACGGGTCCAGCCCGAGAGCAGGTTGAGCCTTGTTCAGCCACAAGTGATCGCCAACGGTTTCTGGAGGGATCTTGTTAGGGTTTCCACGAAGCTCATCAACTTGTCCTTGTCTGATCCGGAGGAGAGAATCGCCCAGTTCCTCACCATGTTCCCGATCAACCTCAAGATCCGCGGAATGGAAATCCAGGAGGTGTTACTGAAAATCATAGCATTTCTATATTTCCAGAGGCACCAAAGGACAGCTGAGCTAACAGTGTTTAAAACTGAGCACTTTTTGGTAGCAATCCAGAATCTGGCGACATATTCGAAAGATGAGCCAATCTGACTAGAGAAATATTCCTCAATGTGGGCCCAGAGATGTTTAGCAACTATACATTCAAAAAATAGGTGAGAACAAGACTCTTGTTCCAAGCAGTAAACACAATCAAGGGGTTTGATGATGTGTCTCTTCCTAAGGTTATCCCTAGTCATCAATTTGTTTTTGGAGAGAAGCCAGAGAAATACATGAATTTTAGGGGGAACTCTCAATTTCCAGACAGCAGGGATAAACACGGGTTGAACCCCTCTAAAGTTGATAACATGATAGAGGGAGCTGGAGGAATACTTCCCCTTATTGTCCAGCTGCCAAATCAGGGCATTCGGCTCAGAAGTAAAGGTAATGCTTTTGGCAATTTCCTCCAACTGGAACCATTGTTCCATGATACTATCACTAAAGTTCCTTCTAAAAGAGAGTTTTAGGCATTGACCGTCCCAAACTTCATTGACACTTTTGTTAAGCTCATTGCGGATAGAGTAAATAGGCCAAAATTGGACTGCTAGGGGGGATGTACCAAACCAAGTATCTTCCCAGAACCTGGTTCTGCTCCCATCCCCTATGTTCCATCTGTAGCCAAATTTCACAGCATGCATAATAGATTTTAATCCTTTCCAGAATCTAGAGGTCTTAGGGTTGGAGGAAGGGACAAAAATATTAGGTTTATTTCCTAGGTATTTATGGGCAATAAGAAGCTTCCAGGCTTTCAGGTCTTCCTCATAGAATCTTTTAATCCAAGACCCTAGAAGACAGATGTTAATTTCTTGGAGGTTAGGTATGCCTAGGCCTCCAAAATCTTTTTTCATAGAGACTAGGGCCCAATTAGCAAGGTGTAGCTTCCTATTTCCCTCAAAATCATTCCACAAGCAATGAGACATCTGAGAATTGATGAGGTTCACTGCCCATTTAGGGAACTTGAAGAAGGAGAGGAGATACACTGGAATGCTAGCCAAACAAGCTTGTATGAGGATCAATCTACCTCTGTAAGAGAGAAGTTTGCCCCTCCACCCAGCAATCCTTTTAATGATTTTATCCAGAAGGGCTTGGATATCCTCTCTCCTTAGTTTATCATAGTGGAGAGGGATACCTAGGTACTTAATGGGAAAGTTACCTTTATTACAGACTAGAATAGAGAGGAAGTTAGCTAACTCCTGATCATCCATGTTGATAGGGATGAGTTCACTTTTAGAGTAGTTGATTCTCATGCCTGAGACTTGTTCAAACTAGGTTAGAACAGTTTTCAAATTGCTAGCATGTGTGGAGTCATTGTCTAAGAAAATGATGGTATCATCTGCATATTGAAGGAAGATGATGCCACCAGGGCAGACCTTAGGACAGAGCCCTGCAATAAGACTATGATCAGCAGCTTTGCTCAGCATTTTAGTAAGAACGTCCACTACTAAATTAAACAAAAGCGGGGAGATGGGGTCACCTTGCCTAAGGCCTTTAGCAGCAAGGAAAAA
The DNA here is from genome assembly GCF_056163025.1 of Triticum urartu. NCBI lineage: Eukaryota > Viridiplantae > Streptophyta > Magnoliopsida > Poales > Poaceae > Triticum > Triticum urartu. Next base: position 128,197,299 of record NC_141876.1, read on the forward strand.
AATCACTTTCACAGTTATTTAACTTGACCCCAACAGACCCCCCATGAGTAAGTTGTTGGATCCAACTCTCCTCTATGAAAGGCTTGGAAAAGATCTAAGAGATCATTTTTCACCAAGTCCCAAAAATGCTGGTAAAACAAGAAGGGAATCCCATCAGGACCAGGAGCCCCATCAGGATAAGAGCTAAAATGGCTTCCTTCACCTCTATCTCTGAAAAAGGGGCTTCTAGCAGCTCATTTTCAGCAGGAGAGACTTTTTCAGAAGTAGAGAAAAAATTGTTTTGTAGAGAGAACCCAGAAGGGTTTTCTTTTTTAAATAGGTCTCTGTAGAAGTCACTAGCCACTTTCAGCATCTCATCTACCTCAGTAACAGGGCCATTAGGGCCATCAAGAGAGTGAATGAGGGTTTTCCTCCTCCTCTGGTTAGCTACTGCATGAAAGTAAGCAGTATTTCTATCACCCTCCTTAATGTTCCTATCTCTAGACCTTTGTTTGGCTTTGATTTC